>NC_091761.1:52935000-53258500 GCF_029378745.1 Bos indicus | reverse complement strand
TATTTTCTCTTTCTTCTTTCCTTTTTTATTTGTAGTATTTCCACAACCTTTTGATGGAAAATCTTTTGCAACTCTCACTTATAGAAATAAACTAGACAGACTTACAGTTGAAAGAATATTATATTTGTGATGAAATTGCTCAGTGTTTGCAGTACAGTTTTGAAGTTGCCATCATCATCACAACCACCCTGAAAGTTATTGTTTAAGTAACTCAAAGCTATGCTAAATGCTATAAAAATAGTTTAAATATAACACCCTGACTCACCCTACAGCAATGCATTATAAACTAGATACACCTAAGATATATGATCAGCAAAATAAAAATGTTAAGCCTATACATGAAAGTACTATGAAGAATTTATTATAATTAGTAGAAAAATAATGGTATTTCCATATGGCCAAATGACAGGGCTATGACAGTAAACTGCCTGCTGTTTATTGACACTGAAAACATAAAAAAGTGGTTAGATCTGTCTACTTAAACTAGATAATTTAGCGAAAAAGTAAACATTTATATTGTATGAATTCTCATGAGTGGATAGCATAAATATGAATCATCAAAGAGAGAATGTTATCATACCCTTCTGTTTCCAACTGATTATTTTGTTTTTCTATAACATCTAAATGGGAATTAAGTGGTTAAAACACAGCACTGCTGTTAGAATGCCGTGTATTCCCTCTTCCAATTATTTCCAGATTTAATCCTGATTTGTGTTTCAAGTAAGTCACTTGAAGTTTCAATAACTTAGTTTCTCAAGTGGTTGAAATTATGACTTTTGTTTACACTGAGCTTGTGAAGAAAACAATATATTAAATGACCAACAGTACATTAAGCCCAAACTTACCCTTTCTGCCCACTCTGACACAGGGAGATATGTGCAAAGTGTTTTGAGCTGTAAAACCACACTGTGGAGAGAGCAAGCAGTATTTATTACAGCCTAATGAATTAGGATAAGAGGGTGTGCCCTGGAAAGGAATCAGGCAGGAGGCAGACAAGAAATTTAGTGAATTTTGTTTCCCAATTTTGGGTAAGGTGCTCTTGTTTTAGTAAGTTAGAAAGAGTTACAACAGGGAAATTCCAAATACAAGATCATATGGAAAATAGGAAAGGAGAAAAATCAGCGTTTTGTTTTGTGATCCACGTGATGGTTTGAGAAGTGTTTGGAAATCTTTGGGGGTGAAAAGTCTGATATAACCTGATTTTTTCATTTTTTTCTGGATTTCCCTCTCGGAACCCTGCAGTGTGATAAGATGATTGTACTAAGTGACTCCTTCCAGCTTTGCTCTGAACATCCCACTAGACTCTCCATGTGTTGGGAACTCCTAGCAGCTAATACAGCTATCTATCTACACCTATGTTGCTCCTTACGTAAACCCCCACCAAAAAAGTAACAACAAATACCCTAGAAAATTGTTTGAAACAGCATTTCTGAAGGGTAGTAACTCTACTTTCCTTTAGCAATATTTCTGAAATGTTAGCTCTCCCAGCATTTCCAAATTGAAAAAAAAATATATTAACAACATGTAAGTGTAACATGGGAATACCGCGAGAACAGGAGTTTGGCAGGAAAACGGGATATTTCAAAATAAGATACACAACAAGACAAATTCTGGCAAATGCACAGTTCTGGATCATATTATCCAAATTGTTGGATTCTGGAAGATTTGAGAGGTTTTTTTTTGTGTGTGGTTCCCATCACTTAATAGCATGGTAGTGGATGTTCATCATTCAAATTGCATTGCTTCCTCCTCCCATTACTAAAGTTGGAAAATAAATATACAAAAGGCATCCATTATAGTACAAAAAGCATTCTTTATAGTAAGCATTCCTACCTTGAGAGGTAGTTTTAACACCATAATGGCTGCGTCAGGTATAAAACTTGTGTTGGGATAATGCCATGCATTGATATCATATGTAATGATATTTATTGGAAATCATCTTGAAAAACTCAGGATCCTAACTATTCTCTAGTGTGAGCAGCTTTAACAGCAATTAAATCTCTCCACTGGTTAAGAAAGGTGCTTAAAACTAATGCCTTAGGTCTATGAGTGTGGAGACTTAAATTGCATATTGTTATTCAGAATTCTTAGGCTTTGAAAAATATTCTGTTTGTTTGGGCTTGAAAAAAAAGATCACACATTGGTGGGGGAAAAAAAACGAGAGAGACAGGAAGCACAAAGGAAATAAAAAAATAAAAGTAAATTCTAAAATACCTGGAAAGTTAATCCAATTCAACTTAACTTTTCTCAGAGTTGAAAATATGTGGAATTAAGAGTGATTCCTCTGTAAATCAGATTAAATTCTTTGGAATTTAAATCTATATCTTTTTGGTTTATTTTTCAGTTTTTGAATAAAAATTTTAAATGGGAACGGAAAAAAACTGCTCATTGGCTTAACATAAATCTTTAAATTACAATACGCTTCACCCTCAAAAAGTAGTTGAATCTCTGAGGAAAAGGAAAAGGCTGAATTCTATTTTTCATAAATGATGGATTATTGTACCACACTGTGTATTTTCCAGTAAAGTGTCCTTTTATTTGTACTGTGTGATTACAAGTTTCTAAAAGTATGTGTGGGGTCACTTGGGTGCTGTGGGAAAGTGGAAGGAACTCTGTTCTGTTAAAATCAGTAGTGAAATCAGAAGCAAACTATGTCCTGATTACCATAGGCATGTGTTTAAATTTTGCTTTCCTTAATTGGTTATGTTGTATTTACTTAAAATGAACAATTTGGCAAGTTTTTCTCCCTTGACAACAGAAAAGCGTAAACTGTTTTATAAGTTTGGCTGTTAAAATCAGATTTGTAAACCGCAATATTCAAAGACTTTTTCTGCTGTTTACAGGGGGCCAGTGATGGACTTTGCTTTGTAACCGTGTGCTTTTTTTACATTTTTGGTTTGTATTTACAGTGCTTTAAAGTTATTTGGTTAATTAAAAACTATGCCATATATTATAGTCATCTATTGACTTTAACTTTTGCATAACTCTTCTTAGAACAAAATGAGCAGAATGAATGATGGCAGAGGCCTGGCAATTTGACTTGTCATCTAAGGACGATTATTTATGGCATCAGGAAATGGAAGTTGACGCTCTAGTCTGTCTCCAGGAAAGTCATCATTAGAGGCAACTTTGGGTAGTTTGGCTGTGTTAAAAACTGTGTAATCATATCCAAGACTGCTAGTTTCTCAGAATGTATGAGAAGGAAACAAGCTAAAGCATCTTAAAGTATACTTGCATTTTTCTTGTAAAAACAGTGTACCTTACACACATTTCACACATGTGGAGCCAGATGGTGGTATTGAAAACAATATATATATATATGTATGTATATATGCACATATATACACATCTAATTAAGAGTACTATCACCAGAGTACCTGTTTCCAAAAATATATAACTTACTATATAATTACTTTCATGTGTATATGTGTTTTAATTTGCAAAGTACTTTTTAATCATATCATTTTTACTAGTCCCTAAATGGCAGAAAAAAATACCATCATTGGCTCTGAATTTCCTGGCAGCCTGTCATGGAAAATGACGGGATTTTGACATGAGACTAGAAATAGAAAATAATACCTTTGGTAACCTGTGAAAATTTAGATTGTTTGTTCCATATCATTTCAAAAGCAGACTTTGAGACCCAAATTACTGAGGTAGGTTTCTCCTGAAGGATACTCGTTCATTTAGCCCCCAGTACTAGAACCGAGGCCCTTGGGCCTTTGTTAACAACTGTCAGTTGGAGCAGATTATACATGACCAGACCCAAATGAAAGTTGATAGGCTAGAATGTAAGCACAGCATATTAAGATGCTCAAAATGACTCATCCAGTCATAAAATTTTGAGTCAGTTAATACCTGATATTCACCATCCTATAAGAGCAGTTATGGCTAGCATGGGTTCTAATGGCTCTTGGTATTTCTCCAGAATGACCTGAGGTCAATTCCTCCACTAAGATCCCTTAGTCTCTTGTACTTCATACTCCTCACCATACTGTATTATTACTGTAGAGACCATATGCATTTTTATCCACAGCAGTTAAATTCAGCACTACCATGCATGCATGTGGCCAGTTTGTATATTTTTTTAAGCATCTAGCAGCACTGTCCAGGAATATTTGAGCCTAATTTAAAATCTTCTCATAGCCACATTTTTTTAAGAAACAAGAAATAAGTTTTAATAATATAGTTTAACAAAAATACCCAAACATTATTATTTCAACCTATGGCAAAAGCAGCATTGTAAGTAGTCAATAGCCCAGAGTGACTAGTGACTACTGAATTGGACAGTGCAGCTCTAAAGCACCGCTCCTCAGGCCATTTCAAGTTAAGATACACATACACACACAAAATGTAATAGATGAGACATCAGATATATATGTTAAGTATATGTGTATATGTAATAAACTGTTATTCGCTCTTGTGTGTGACACAAAGAGTTGGACACAACTTTTTGTGACCCCATGGACTGTGGGCCACCAAGCTCCTCTGTCTATAGCGTTTTTCAGGCAAGAATATTCGAGTGGGTTGCCATTCCCTTCTCCGGGGAATCTTCCTGACTCAGGGATCAAACTCAGGTCTCCTGAATTAGCAGGTGGATTCTTTACTGTCTGAGCCACCAGGGAAGTCCATATAGATAATATATGCTGCTTATAGAGAGATTTATTATTAAAATAAGACTTTTTTCACTTTTCACAGTTCCTTTACATTTTGTCAGTCCATGAGTAGCCCTTCCACCACCAATCAATGAAAAATTTCCCTTCAGTTGGGAATGATTCTCAACAGGGAATATGTCTCCTCCCTCTCCCCGCAGGAGACATTGGAAAATGTCTAGAGACATTTTTGATTGCCACAGTTTAGGAGAGGATGCTACTAGCATATTGTGGGTAGAGACCAAGGAGGCTTCTCCACACCCTTACTCTGCACAGACAGCCCCCTGAAAAAAGGAATTGTCTGACCTAATATACCAATAGTGCCAAAGCTGAGAACCTTCCTTTGAGGTAATAGAAGATATTATGACCTTTTAAGTGGCAAGTACTGTCTTAACTTAGTATTTAATAGTGTATAATCCCATGTGATAATTTAAATTTTTCACTTAATTTAAAATTAAAGCTCCACTCTATACTTAGCTAGGAGGAGGACAAGATGTCTTCCTCTCTTTTCCTTAGCCTTGCATTTCACCCTAACTCCCCATTTTGCTAACAAAAGTTTGTAACTACCTTGTGGTCAAAGCTAAAGGAAGGAGGTTGCAAAAATGTCCTTATTTGACCAGTTACAAGAAAGCTTCTCACACTAGGCCTGGCAGACTCTTTAAAGCAGACACTCTCCCTCAGGCACTTTCATGGGTTCCTTTGAGATCCCACTAGGAAAATTTGACTTCAAATCCTTTAATTCAAGCAATTTATTTTCTCCCAGCTCCAGTTCCCTCCTAAATCTCTCTCTTTTTATTCTGAGTTCCTCAGGAGGGGATAGAATGGCTCAAGTGTAGCTCCCCTACAGTTATCACTTAGTAAACTGTTTTGCACCCAATAGCAACATAAAATTTTTTAATTGATTAAAACCATTCTATTTTAAAAGACTAAGTGAGCTCCTGATACTTTCGTTTTCCTTCACCTTCCATTTTTCACTGTTAGTTCAGTTCAGTCACTCAGTCGTGTCCAACTCTTTGCAACCCCATGGACTACAGCACACCAGGCTTCCCTGTCCATGACCAACTCCCGGAGTAGATTCAAACTCATGTCCATTGAGTCGGTGATGCCATCCAAACATCTCATCCTCTATCGTCCCCTTCTCCTCCTGCCTTCAATCTTTCCCAGCATCAGGGTCTTTTCCAATGAGTCAGCTCTTCACATCATGTGGTCAAAGTACTGGAGTTTCAGCTTTAGCATCAGTCCTTCCAATGAATATTCAGGACTGATTTCCTTTAGGATTGACTGGTTTGATCTTCTTGCAGTCCAAGGGACTTTCAAGAGTCTTCTCCAACACCACGGTTGAAAAGCATCAATTTTTCAGTGCTCAGCTTTCTTTATAGTCCAACTCTCACATCCATACATGGCTACTAGAAAAACCATAGTTTTGACTAGACAGGCCTTTGTTGACAAAGTAATGTCTCTGCTTTTTAATGTGCTGTCTAGGTTGGTCATACCTTTCCTTCCAAGGAGTAAGTGTCTTTTAATTTCATGGCTGCAGTCACCATCTGCAGTGATTTTGGAGCCCCCCAAAATAAAATACTCCAATATATTAGAATACCAGATAAAGATCTTATTAGACTGATCCCATATCCCAACTTGACTTTTAACAAGTTACTTAACCTCTTTAATTTAGCTTCTTCATCATTTAAAATGAGTAGAATTAGTTTTGTTTGTTGTTCACTCTCTAAATTCATGTCCGACTCTGGCACCATGGACTGCAGCGTGCCAGGCTCCTCTTTCCAATACTTCAAAAGATCATTTTGTGATTTGATTCAGAAAATATTGATTAAACCTTTACTATGTGATGAACAATGTTGCAGTATTAGGGACACATTAGTGAACAGTGTTTATAAAAGTACATGAAATCCCTCCTTACACTGTAGTAGAATTAGGTTAAATCACATTATATGCTTAGGAGAGTTTCAAGCATATAGTAAGGTCTCAATACATTTTAGATATAGTCTTATTAACCCATTTGAATGATTGTGTATGTGCCTGCATGCTTAGTCACTAAGTTATGTCTGACTATTTGTGACACCATGGACTATCGCTTGCCAGGCTCCTCCGTCCATGGAATTCTCCAGGCAAGAATACTGAAGTGGGTTGCCATTTCCTACTCCAGGGAATTTTCCTGACCCAGGGATTAAACTTGTGTCTCTTGCATCTCCTTCATTGGCAAGTGGATTCGTTACCACTGAGCCACCTGGGAAGCTCTAATATTGAATGATCAGCTTATTCTGAAATGTGATTTGACAGGAAAAGACCTCCATTTTCCTACTGAGGTGTCCCAAATCTTCACATGAAATCGGTAATTAGGTGAGGACAACGAAGGGCCCTGTTAAGATGAGTATCTCATGGCATAGAGACAATTCATTCCTATCATTTTACCAATTATGAATGATTTTGTTGTTTTGTTGCTGTTGTTCAGTTGCTAAGTCGTGTCTGACTCTTTGTGGCCCCATGAACTGCAGCATGCCCAGCTCCTCTGTCCTCCACTGTCTCCTGGTGTTTGCTCAAATCCATGTCCATTGAATTCATGATGCTATTAACCATCTCATCCTCTGCTGCCCCCTTCTCCTTTTGTCTTTGATCTTTCCCAGCATCAGAGTCTTTTCCAATGAATTGGCTACTCCCACCAGATGGTCAAAGTATTGGAGCTTCAACTTCAGCAACAGTCTTCCCAATGAATATTCAGGGTTGATGTCCTTTAGGATTGACTTGTTTGACCTCCTTGCAGTCCAAGGGGCTCTCAAGAGTCTTCTCCAGCACAACGATTAATGATAAGAATCATTATTAATAGTGAAAGTGAAAGTTGCTCAGTTGTGTCTGACTCTTTGCCACCCCGTGGACTATACAGTCCATGGAATTTTCCAGGCCAGACTGCTGGAGTGGGTAGCCTTTCCCTGCTCTAGGTGATCTTCCCAACCCAGGGATCAAACCCAGGTCTCCCACACTGCAGGCAGATTCTTTACCAGCTGAGCCACAAGGGAACCCCTGTTAATAATGTCATTAATAATAAGATAACTTGAAAGTGTTTAGGCTCCGTGCTAATGAAGGTACAGACCTTAAATGTTATGTTCATCATTGAATCCATATCCTTTAGCATAGGATATGATAATCAGTAGGCATTCAGCAAACATGTGTTTAGTAAATGAATCATTAATAGATACACACCTAACTTTCATGATAACAGTGAGGCTAGTAAAACTGAGATGGGGGACTGATGAAGACACGGCAAAAGTTTGAGTCAATATGAGTTACAGAATTTCACCTAGTGGTAATTTCACACAAATAAGAAGAGAAAGATGTATCTGCATTCTTTTTAAAAAATTGATGAATTAACTTAGCTGTGCCAGATCTTAGTGGGGCACAAGGGACCTTTGACCTTCATTGTGGCATGAAAAGTCCTTTAGTTGCAGCATTCGAACTCTTAACTGCATCCGGTTTCCTGACCAGGGATCAAACTCTGGACCCCGGCATTGGGAGCTCAGAGTCTTAGCTACTGGATGGCCAGGGGAATCTGAAATCTTAAAAATATCTGCTTTCTTAACTTGATAAAGAAGCTTGAAAAAATCATTAGGTATGCAGGACCTTTGAAAATGCCTAAATTTCCTACTGTTCAATTCAGTTCATTCAGTCACTCAGTCATGTCTGACTCTGCGACCCCATGGACTGCAGCACAGCAGGCTTCCCTGTCCATCACCAACTCCTGGAGTTGACTCAAACTCATGTCCATTGAGTCGGTGATGCCATCCAACCATCTCATCCTCTATTGTCCCCTTCTCCTCCTGCCGTCGATCTTTCCCAGCATCAGGGTCTTTTCCAATGAGTCAGTTCTTCACATCAGGTGGCCAAAATATTGGAATTTCAGCTTTAGCATCAGTCCTTCCAATGAATTCAGGATTGATTTCCTTTAAGATTGATTGGTTTGATCTCCTTGCAGTCCAAAGGACTCTCAAGAGTCTTCTCCAACACCACAATTCAAAAGCATCGATTCTTCAGTGCTCAGCTTACTTTATAGTCCAACTCTCACATCCATACATGACTATTGGGAAAACCATAACTTTGACTAGACGGATCTTTGTCAGCAAAGTAATGCCTGTGCTTTTTAATATGCTCTCTAGGTTTGTCATTGCTTTTAATTGAAATTAACAAGAGCTTTTTTCTCTGCAAGTTAGATGAACTTTTCTATAATTTTGTGTACAGATACAGTTTGGTAGAGGGCTTCCCCCGGTGGCTCAGCATTAAGGAATCTACCTGCATCACAGGAAACATAGGAGATGCAGGTTCAGTCCCCGGATCAGGAACATCCCCTGGGGGAGGAAATGGCAACCCACTCCAGTATTCTTGCCTGGAGAATCCCAGGGACAGAGGAGCCTGGTGGGCTACAGTCCACAGGGTTGCAAAGAGTTGGACACGACTGACTAAACACACACACATACACAGGTGGAGCTATCCAAATAAGTTATCATGTTAACTATGAGGAAGTTAATGTGAAAATAAATTGTGAAAATATGGACCTAACCACATGTTCATTACATGATCATGTAGCAACAGAGCTAATATTTTTACATGGGCAAATTTTTACTCCTGTGCCCTGTCTAAACAGAAGGGCCTGAGCTATGAATTCAGGTAGTCATCCCATAACTAGCAGTTTTCTATTCATATTTGCATAAAGTAATAATCATAAAGGAAAAATTTACTGAAAGCCTCTGACTTTTTTTTTTAATCTCCAGTGTTCAGACTGCATCATAGTGCTTCTGATACAAGCGACAAAAACCGAGTTAAAAGCAGATTAAAGAAGTTTATTACCCGAAGACCTTCCCTGAAAACTCTGCAAGAAAAAGGACTTATTAAAGGTATAGAATATTTTATACTTTTACTGTAACAGTGATAAATGAATGTGCCTCTCTGTCAGTAGTTAGTTGGCTATAAAGGAGTTTTAGGAGATTTTATTCTTCTTAGGTTGCTTATTAAATGTTCTGCTCTATGACAGAAGGAAAAATAGCTCTCCAGAAAACTAATCCTGAGAAAATAAAGGTTGTATCATAAGATCATTGAAAAAATACCAGGTTTTGCCCTCAGAGGATCTGGGAGCCAAGAAGAAACACCCCAGTAGTCCATTAGAATGACCCCACATGCTGGAATAATCTTCGATGTACCTATTGCTCCAGAATATTTACTAACAGCATCCCTTCTCATTCTCAATTGAGTCTTTTTTTTTTTCCTTTTTTTTTAAATTTTATTTTATTTTTAAACTTTACATAATTGTATTAGTTTTGCCAAATATCAAAATGAATCCGCCACAGGTAAACGTGTTGAATTGTATAATAAGTTATCTGATCACCTAGTCATAGTCTGAAGTAGGGCTAGGAAGAAAGTCTAAGATAAACTAGTGTCGTGAAAACTTACAGGTTTGAAAACTGGAGGACCCAGAACTCAATCTAAATTGAAATAAGCAGATATTTTGCAAATATGTGTAAAGTATATAAAATATCTTCCACCATTCCAACACCAGAATAGAAGAACACTCTGGCATGATACTGTAATTGGGACTCAGACTTCTAGTCTACCACTCACTAATATTGATGTTGAGCAAGTTGTTATCTCTGAGCCTCAGAGATGTTATCTCAGAGCCTCTTCTTTTAACTGGGGATACTTATACCCATCACGGAGAAGACTCTTAAACAAATGAGATAATCCATTTAAAGTATTTAACAGTGCTTCTGGAATATAAGTATTCAAAAAATGTCCTCTGCTATCACTAATATTATTATCATTCACTACTGTTGTTGTTACCAGATAGATGAAAGGATGGATGGACAGACAAAACCAGTGATGTAGATTTTTATGACTGGAAATCACCTTATAGATCACAGAGGCAAATGTATTATTTTCCTAAGAAAAAAATATATTAATCAAGTCCATTATTCTCCCTGGTTTTCAGATTTTCTAACCAATGGACACATTTTGAAAATTAAATACAAGAAAGAATTTGAAAATAGGCTAAAATAAAGTACTAAAATAAACTTTGAGAATGAAGTGGAAAGACATCCTTATAGAAGTCAAAAAGTGATTTATGATACAAATATTTCTCAGGAACAGGGCAAAGCAGATAGTATTTTCAGCACTACTTGGGATGAGAATTATTTCAGTAGTTTACAATAGCCATCTGACCTATTAACTTCAGTCTCTTTTTAAAATAGGTGAACATATCACAAAAATCATCTAGCATTTTGAACCAATTGTGAAAGGTTAAATTTTGTGAAGCATGAACATACCTATCACTAATAGAGTGGAAAATTCTTTAACATAAGCATTTGGAAGTAGAACTAGCACCTGCTTTAAATCAGTCTTAAGCTCAGACTTTTACTCTCTGAAATGTCCTTTGCAGTGGACAGCATTTGGTCTTCTACAGATTCAACTTCACATCATCATATTGCAGTACCTCAGTTCTACCTTAGAATTTATCCCATGGATTATCATTTTCTTAGAAAAAAATCAGTAGCATGTTACCTGCTATCATGACAAAATATAAACCCAGATAAGCAGCCCAAACAATTACAGTCTGACAAACTCCAAATTTTTCATGACTGTAGCAAAATAAAACAGGCTTTAATTCAGTGGCATGGTCTGGCCCCAATCAAAATGCTAAAGAATTAAAAACCATAGTGCTCTAGAATTGGTCTCAGAAAACAGCAGAGAAACTGGATGCCTAATGCAGTTTTCATACTGATGTAATGGAACCACTGAACACACTCCGATGGTACATTTCCTATCTTAAAGCTCCACTGCATTTTCCCCATAGTTGCCCAATGAGTCAGAATTCATTAGTAAGGCTATGGAAAATCTATGTGAAATTCCAATTTGATAAGCTTCCATTGTTGTCTTCAGTGGAATTTTCTTCCAAATACAGATCAAGTTATGCAAATGCACTCACTTCTTGGGCTTGTTTCAGTTTTAACTGTGAATTTTTTGTAAGGCTTCTGAGACTTTTTTTTTTAACTGAATAGAAAGCATTAAACCAATTTTTAAAGATATCGACCCAGTCAAATTTAGTATGTTAAGTCCGTTTTCTTAGCATATTTAAGGCAAAGACTTAGGCGAAAAAATGAAAACAATGTTTTTGATTGGCTGTGAAAAATCACACAAAATAAATCAATGATTAACACTGAAATGGTTAATTTCTCCAAGTAAAATGACTTAACTCTTTCTAGAGAAGAATTATTTAGAAAAAAGGGATAATGCCTTTAAATGTGTCCTGGAGTGTGTTTTCCCAAATTATATTAAATATATATTCAAATAATATATATTTAATATATTCTTTTACATATGTTGAGTAAAGACCTCCATTACTGAGGTTCAGGAAAGCTGTACATGGTAGTTTGGGTCTTACAAGCGTGCTTCCTGATACCTAGGAGGGGTTTGGCAAGGCCACAGCCACTTTTCAAAGTGTTTACGCTTTTATGCAACATTCCCAACAGATTGAGAGGCCTAAGCTTTGAATTCAACCAGCGTTTATTGAGCCCCCACTGTGGGGCAGGAAAGGCTGTGTTTTATTGACTTTCAATGCCCAGCAGAACAATATTCACAAAGCACTTTAGGTGAAAAGAAAACTGTCACAATATCGCACAGTATAAACTCAGGCACAAACCCTTTCTTTAAAACTTGATTTTTGGACTCATGAAGACCCAGCCAATATGTGATTTCATTGGCTAGATTTTAGATAGGGAAGTAGCCTTTTAATGGGGCTGCATTTTCTAATTTCTTTAATATGACTAATGAAAAGGGTACCTTATGATGCCAAAAAGGGGCCAGCAGAAAATTCTGAATTATCACCCAATGAAAAGAAATAGTAATAGCTCAGGTGGGTGTCACAATCATTGTGCCACTACAGTAGTAGCTTCTGAAAAGCCTTCAATTTCTCCAAGTGCTTTCACATTTGCCAAGGGAATGGCAAGAGCTTTTTAAATGTATGAGTTTATTACATTGAGCCACTCACGGAAAACAAAACTCCAATCAATGTAATATGTAAATTATAGGGAATAGGGTACACTTTAGGGTGGTAGGTATGTTTGTACATGTCCTCTCCTTGCTTTTGGAACTGAAGTAATTGCTCATTAGCATCAGCCAAACTACCTTATGTAATCTTTCAAATAGCAGCATTGACATCCAAGAACATAAAACACAGGCAATGCAATTTTTAGAAAAGATAATAATTGGTTGGATTTTTAGGAGCAACTAACATTTCCTTATGTCAAAATGATAAAGACTATTGTGTATTTTGAAAGTGGTTTCTTTCATCTTTGTATAGAAAAAACCATACTGGATGACATTAGTAGAAATTGAGAGCAATGTGGTAATACTTCTGTTTTTTAATGTTTGTTATAAGGGAAACAGCCAGTATAAGGATTAAATAGTACACCTCCAGGATTTATGATGAAAAGCAGTGTTTTCCTGCCTCGTGCTCATTTTCTTCCTTATAGGGACCATTTGGGGGGGTTTCTATTTGTAGTTCTCAAGGCTGCCTCTCTATCTTAGTTATTATTATTTGGGGTATAGATTTTTGTTAATATCTTTCTTATCTTTAATGTTTCAATATCTTTCTTTATAAATTTCAGACATTACTTCAGGTTTATTTTACAGTGAATCTGACAATTAAACTAGACTTCATCTACCTGTCTTTTTCTCTCCCAAATACTCAAATACAATTGGCCTTACTGTTACTATTGGCTTCATCTGAAATATCCAACATACTTAAACCTCTGTTTATTGTTCTGTTGACCATAGACAATTGAGACTTAATGCCTCCACTGACAAGATGACAAGCAAGGTGTCCTTTTCCCCTTTCATCTCCTCTACTTTTGCTGTTAAGTCTTTACTTCTACATCATGAAAAGTTGTTTCACAGCCGCAATCAAGAATTCTACCCTCATCCCATATATTTCAAATCTAAATGTGAAAGAAGTGATCAGTCATGTAATCATGTAGATATTACAAAATTTTTCACCAAGTAGTGTGCCAGATTGGATTAATTTATCCATAGGTCTGATACCAGGCTTTATTGGCTGCACAAATTATAATGTTATTATTTTTAAAGCTTATGCTCCATCATTTGCTTATAATTGTGCTATTGTTTAGCTTGATACATTTTGGGATTGTGAATTTCTTGTACAGATGTTTATCTCCCAAAGTTTTCTTTTTCATTGCTTTCTGAGTTTTACATCCTCAAAGGATTTAGTCCTCTCTACTAAACATTTTATGTACCTTAGTCTGTGACTCCCTAGGTTTTACCCCAGAATATCTTCTAAAACCCTTCCATCATCCTACTCCATTTGTATTTTTGGTTGCTTTCCAGGTTTCACTTTGGTTGTTGTTATTTAGTTGCTAAGTAGTGTCCAACTGTTTGTGACCCCATAAACTGCAGTATGCCAGGCTCCCCTGTCCTTCACTATCTCCTGGAGCTTGCTCAAATTTATGTCCATTGAGTCGGTGACGCTATCTAACCATCTCATCCTCTCCTGCCCTCTTCTCCTTTTGCCTTCTATCTTTCCCAGCATCCGGATCTTTTTCAAGGAGTTGGCTCTTTGTATTAGGTGGTCAAAGTGTTGGAAATTCAGCTGCAGCATTAGTCTAGCAAATATTCAGGGTTGATTTCCTTTAGGATTGACTAGTTTGATCTTCTTGCAGTCCAAGGGACTCTCCAGAGGTTTCTCCAGCATCAACATTCCAAATCATCAGTTGCTCAGCCTTCTTTTTGGTCCAACTCTCACATCCATCCATACATGACTACTGGAAAAACCAGAACTTTGACTATATGGACCTTTGTCAGCAAAGTGATGCCTCTGCTTTTTAATATGCTGTCTAGGTTTGTCATAGCTTTCCTTCCAAGAAGCAAGTATCTTTTAATCTCATGGCTGCAGTCACTATCTGCAGTGATTTTGGAGCCCAAGAAAGTAAAATCTTTCACTGCTTTCACTTTTTCCCATTATATTTGCCATGAAGTTATGGCCATGATCTTAGGTTTCTTTTTTTTGTTTTACGTTGAATTTTAAGCCAGCTTTTCACTCTCCTCTTTCCCCCTCACCAAGAGACTCCTTAGTTCCTTTTCACTTTTTTCCATTAGAGTGGTATCAGCTGCATATCTCTTCTAAAATCCTTCCATAATCTTACTCCATTTGTGTTGGTTGCTTTCTGTGCTTCACCTTTATTACTCTGTGATTTCTTTTCATTGATCTTCTGAGCTGTATTCACTGTCTTCTGAATCCCATGCCTTTTCTTTCTTGCTTTAATTTCTTCTCTTATTATGTAACAGCCTTCAGTAACTCATTTAGAAAACATGAGACCTTGACTGTCTAAAAATATCTTCAGTATGTCCATACACTTAATCAATAGTGTTGTTGCGCATAAAATCCCATTGCCTCTAGAATATAGAGTTGCAGTTTCCATTCTTACTCTTGTTCCTTTGAATTCTTTTTTCTTTCAGAATCGTTGATTTCTTTTGTCTGTTTTTTTTTTTTTTTTTGATGGGGGGGGTCTTTGAGATTCTATAGTCAAGATAATGTATACAGTTGGCAGAATTTTTAAATTTTATTTTGCTTGGCACTCAACTTGAAGAATTGTGAATCTTTGGCTCTGGAATTTTTTCTCTTTCTTATTATGTTAATAATTTTCTCCCATCAGTTTTCTGTTGCCCTCTTTGTGATCTTTAGGATGTGAGTATTAGATCATCAGAATTGGTTTTTCTCGTGTTCTGAAAGAATTCTCAGTTTCATCATAATTTTTGCTTCAACAATTATATTTTCAGTTTTCTAGACATCCTTCTTCTTCTCGGTTCTTTTTTACATACCTCACTCTCTCGCATTATATGAGGACAAGTTTTGTTTGACCATGCTGCTCCCATTCCTAATAGTGAGGATGATACTTAACACTCAATAAACGTTAATTCATTGAATAAGAGAGAAAATAGAAAATAGATTATATTTTTTTTCTAACTTATCAACTTGTATAAATTACAATTTGCTGTTGTTTTGGACTTTTAATTTTAAGATTTTCTCTTCTTTGAATCATCAATGTCATCTGCATTCCTTTTATTCATATATTTGTCTGATTCTCTTTCCATCACATTAGTAACTTCACCCCCATGTCTGGTTGGCCATTGCTCTTCGTTCTTGTTACAAAATGAGGCTCCACAAAAATGAGCTGTAATTCTGCATACATGGGTAGAGCTAGCTTGTCAGTGGTATGTTTTTGCTCTAGGGTGATCTATAGGAACTATCAAACCTGCTTGAAATATCAAATATCTCCATAGGGTAGTGTATGCCTTATATACTTTTGCTAAACTGAATAAATCTGTGTACAATTTTTTATAGTGAGAGAAAATTTTCAACTCTCTTTTATAATTAAGAGAATTGAGTTTATTTGAAAGCATAACAGCTTTAGAACGTGACTAAGCTAAGTTAAAGGTAAATTCTCTCATTTATCAGTTATAAATTTAATATTTGGTTATCAACTTTTGGGTTTATAAAATTTACATCATAAAATTCAAATGAAATTATATTTAAGTTTATTTATTTTAAATGTAAATGAAAGAATCTCCCATAGTGCCCAACTTATCTTAAACATTCAGCAGCTCCCTTGTTTCCTTCCTTCCTTCCTTCTATCTTTCCTTCCTTGATTTCATCTTTCTTTCCTTTTTCCCCCCTTCTTTCTTTTCTTACTTATGTTTATAGAGGAAATCATGACCAAGATGACCCTAGGAAAACACTCTCTCAAGTATTCTTTTAATGTTTGAGAAATTAATCCAGACAAGTATCAAGGAAAGGAAGCAGTAATTCATTTCTTCAAGGAAAGTGTAAAAATCATTTGCAATTGGCTCATATTTACCATTTTGGGTAATTTTTATTATGGTACTCTTTATACAAAAATGGGCATGAGCTCATTTTCTTTTCTATCTACACCCACTAACATGGTGTCATCCAATTGCTAAAATGTTTAATAATTATCCAAACAGACAATTGTTTAAGTTTCTGGCATATGAGAAAATAATATCTTTGACATCACAGTACTTTTGTAAAATATATGTTCTACTAAAGAGTAAAGAAAGCTTTGCCATCCAAGTTGCTGATACAAGTTATTAGCCCTAAAGTTTCAGCAGTCATGTTTATGAATAGCAAAATCATTGAGTTAAGAGGACAGTATTTTTAAAGTAATTTGTTAGAGCTAATGTATGACAAAGTAACCTACCTGTCACATTGTTAATTTAAGCAAAATATATATGAGCAACACTGCAATATACCTTTGAGTAGAGATATGCTCCAACTTGCCACATTATCAGTGTTAGTCTGAGAATAATTATATTTGAATTTATATACTGGGGCATGGGTCTATCATTGCTTGGGCCTGAAATACTCTCACAACTTCCACAATATGCATTAATGTGCTTAAAAATATCTTGTAAATCTTCTTTTCTTTAAACTTCTTTATGGTTCATAATTGAACTGTGATCCTTACGTGTGAGCTGTGTCATGATTTAATATTAGCCAAAATTAATAGCCAACCTTAAGCTGCTTTATCTTGGCCTATAAGCTTCCTGGTTCCTCTGCATTTATAGTTCCCAGGCAGTTTCTGTTATTTAAAGGCTCTTGGGAGCAAATGTGTTCATAATAGAGTACCACATAGCTAGCTTTTGTTCAATAATAAAATACAGGTCACCATGAAAGATGGCAAATGTTGAGGAAAAAGTGCACCTGGCTAGCAGGTTAAGCCCATGTCTTTTAAAAGCCTGTTATCCAGAGAGGAAATGATCCTGATATTATGAGATATTAAAAGCAAAATAACTTCAGAGCAACAAGAGAGAAATGAGGTCCAGAAATGCGAGCAAATGAGGTAAGGGGGGAAGAATGAGCCAGAGTAATGACTTGGTTTCCCTGTGGCTCAAGAACTTATTTTCTTATGGAAGGAGAACTTTTCACACAGGATTCATTAGAATATATTATTTGAGATGGTGACTTACCTATACTTGATTTTTAGTATCTACAAAATGATATTATCTGTAATTTCCTGCTATAAACTACTATATTTCATATGTTTGCAGGTAATATTATTTTTCTACTATTCTCCTTTTTTCTTCCTTTAAATTATATTACTAACATTTGAGTTGAGTTCTCAAGATCTCTGGGTTTTTTTAGGTAAAAGAAAGTTCTGGATAATATCAGCCTTTAGCACTAAAGCTGACTGTATTCCTAGTAATAGCATTCTAAATACGGAGAATATAAAATGAATAAGACCCAGTTGATTTGAAAATAGCATACTGGCATTTTGTTGTTAGCCAATGGCCTCTAAAACCCATATTAATTCTTGTCCTGGCAGAAGATGTTGGGTTTAGCCATTCCATGGACTATTTATTATTAAAAGACTGCCCAGTGTTTTGGCACAGCTTACAGAGTTAGTCTAATCTTGGTGACAGTTCGAAATATTGTTTTTAAGCCTTCCAGTTTGAGGACTGACAAGTTTTCATAAAGTAAGAAGAAATCAGCATGAGCACCAGTAAGGAAACAGTACCAGGTAGAGACAGGTTTTGTTTTGTAATAAACCATGTTTTAAGCATACTCTGTGCTCTAATTCAAATTGTATATGTTTGTGCATATGTGTTTGGGCATGTATGCATGTGTCTGTAGATCATGTACAGGATAAGAAGCCTCTCCTCCCATCCCTGACATTGCACCAGCCCAAGTTTATTTGCTCTCTGAAGCATATCCTCAACTAGTTGCAGATGACCAAGTCAGGCCAATGTGATTATTTCCTTCCTGGGTCAAAAGGCTGCTGTGCTGCCCTCTGGAGAGGCGGTCTATGACCGCTCAATCCTCTAATCACATCCTAAATCTTTCCTCCATGAAACCACCTGAAGAGAAGAAAAAGATGCAGGGCTCTCGTCAGTGTTCACAGGAGTCCCTCTTTTAAAGGTTAGCATTTATTATTGATACCCTGCTGTTCTCCAGCAGGTGTTCTCATACCACACAGTTCCCTCATGACTCCTAAACCCAGCTCACAGGCAGGGGAAGATTCTTCAGCTGAATTCTTGTTAGCTTTTCAGGACCTCGGTAGACTGTACAGACTGCATCCAAAACCAGTGCTGGCACTTTACCTTCTCCTTTGTAGTTGTAATTCTGTTGCTGAAAATACATTGATTTCATTTTGTAGTGGGATGGATAATGGAGGGAGAGGAAACCAGAGTTTCTTTCTGACCGGGAGATGGATAACTTGAACAAATGTGTGTATAAATGCTTCATATATAGTGAGATGAATTCAGTTTTTCATAGTGCTTGGAAAAGGAGGTACTCATGGTATGATTGGAATTCGAGAGTCCATTTGTATGTATGCTGACTGTGTCTCTGGAGATGATACAATTCAGAGCTCTCCCAACCAGTTTCTCCTCATGAGGGTCCACATTCAGCAGATATGTGGATGGCTACGAGCATAGGAAATGTTGCTGCTGCTGCTGCTGCTAAGTTGCTTCAGTCGTATCCGACTCTGTGGGACCCCAGAGATGGCAGCTCCCGTCCCTGGGATTCTCCAGGCAAGAACACTGGAGTGGGTTGCCATTTCCTTCTCCAATGCATGACAGTGAAAAGTGAAAGTGAAGTCATTCAGTCACGTCAGACTCTTCGTGACCCCATGGACTGCAGCCCACCAGGCTCCTCCATCCATGGGATTTGCCATGCAAGAGTACTGGAGTGGATATGTTACCATCAATAATTCATTTTGACATATCTTAACATGAAAATGGGCTTCCCTAGTGGCTCAGTGGTACAGAATCTGCTGGAGACGTAGGTTCGATCCCTGAGTCGGGAAGATTCCTTGAAGTAGGAAATGACAGTCCACTCCAGTATTCATGCATGGGAAATCCCATGGACAAAGGAGTCTGGTGGGCCACAGTCCATAGGGTCACAAAGAGTAGGACACGATTTAGTGAGTAAACAACAACAAAGATTGATATAGTGCTCTTTTTATTTCCTCCAGCATCACTGACAGTGTGGCCTACAAATCTTTCCTCTTAAATTCATGTCTATTATAAATCAGAAATGTTCCACAAATTCCCAACATAAAGGAAAAAAAGAAATGTATCATTTTACTGGGGGGAACAAATATAAAAATATCTCTCTTGTCCAATATAAAAATATCTCTTTTGACTTGTTACCCTATCTGATTAGTGACATTGAAATTTGACCAGCCTCTGTAAAATTTAATCATCAGAAAAATAACTCTGTATCACAAAAATACTATTCTAGCATATTCAACTTTTCTCTGGGAAAGAGGCAAGATGCCATATCAGAATTTGGATAATCATAATTGGTGGTCTGTCAGTATTAGTCACACTGCAACATGAGGAGGTATTATCTCCCAACTTTCCTTTGAAATTGACTATGTTGCTCTAAGTGTGTTTTATCAAAGCATTTTCTGGGGCAACAGATCTGAAAACATAAACTTTATGTAGCATTGTTCCTCCTTAGATATTTCTCTTTAATATGTCCTTTCTTTTTGAAGATAAAATAAAAGTACATAAAAGAGTTCTGGGAATAGGCAGCTATATGTCATAAATACCCTTCACTCCCCCTTGCCCAGGGCCCCCGGAGCCCCCAAAATTTGGAAATAATTTGATTGAAGTGATGACTGCCTTGATCTTGTTTGAATACTCCTCCTTCTTCATTGTCTTTTCTCTATGGGAGGCAACAGTCCTGTCATGGAGTCATTCCTGGGAGAGAAAGAGGTATTTCAAGCAACCATATTTTCCAAACACAAAATTGAGACACATGGCCTGACAATGACATAATATTTGAAATCGAGACTGTGCTCAAAGATCCAGAACATATGGTTGAAAGAGTTTTCTTATAAAAAGCCACTATTAAGACACTTTCTGTATTCTTATTCACAAAGGGCACATTCCTCCATCCCTTTTATTCTCGTGTTAAAATTATTACCCATACATGGGAAGACTAGACCACTTTTCCCTCAAATGTGTTGCCTCGGCAGTGCAAAAAGAACCCTGTTGACTAAAAAGTTAAATGCACAGCCATCAAGGAAGCAATGCAAACCAGACTGCCAAACATATTATGAATATATTGCGCTTCTTAAAAATGCTAGTTGGTTTTTCGTACTGGAGTATTGACTAACTGTCTGCGTTTGATGTATGGTTTACCAGCCTGATGTCGACTTATGGTTAGAGCTTAACTTGTTAGTTCTGCTTTTGCAGCCAATTCAGAATAACTACAGATGCCTTGAGATATTAAAATTGACTGCTCAAATGGACTCAGTGTGGGAGTTTCATTGGTTTTAAATTGATAACAGCTGAAAGAGTGAATGATTAAAGTGTACATGAGCGTAGGACACAGCTCTTTCACAGGAACTCTTGTGAACAAACTCCCTGAGTGTGGGAATATTTTCTGTCTTTTTATATCATAGTTGTGCCTAAGCAATCTTGAGTTAAATTTTAAAATTGCACAGAAAAAATCAGAAGCCTACAGGAGAAATAATTCCTGAGAAACTGAGATAAATTTTGATGAAGTAGGTTTCTATTCTATAGGGAACGTTTAAAGTTAAGTGGCATTCCATAAGGTGGTAATTGTGTCTATTTCCCAGGCATTTGAGTTAAATAAGCTGTATAGGAAGCATAAACTGTCGTAATAGAAGGGCGTGCAAGTGTTGTGTACATCTCTTTTTTCAACTCACAAAACGTGAAGCACAAAAGTGCCTTATCACAGATAAGTCAAACAAAGCCTTCTCTTTGCTTTCTTATTCTCCTGGGAACAGTTATTATTGTTTTCATTATTTAAAAAGATGATCAGAACACTTTCTTCTCACACAATAAAGAAAACATAAAAGAGAAATAAGAAAACTTTTCTCTCCCTCATCAAATCAACAACATTTATGCAATAAAAAAAGATTTTATGAGTATGTACTTTCACAGTTTAACAGTAGCTTAGGGGAAAAACCCAGGAAAGAAAAGAATACAGAGTCATTTAAAGAAGTTTATATGAAACAGTGATGATGGTGATGGACAGGGCTGATGACGGTGATATCCTGGTGATGGACAGGTAGGCCTGACGTACTGCAGTCCATGGGGTCGCAAAGAGTTGGACACGACTGAGTGAACTGAACTGATAAGAAATGAATATTTGTTTATATATGTCTTCAACTTACATTTTTCTCAAGAGTTCAGTTATTATTACTGTTGTGATTACATATATGTTATTACAATGTGTTATTACATATTGTGACCTAACTCCATCTTATATTTTCAATTGTCTCTAGCATTTTTTTTACCTTTGATAATATGTTTAAAAAATACTTGGAATACTTTGTATAGCTAACTGATACTGAGCACTAACCTATAATAATAAAGTTGTGCGTGTGTTAGTCTCTCTGCTGCTGCTACTGCTGCTAAGTTGCTTCAGTCGTGTCCGACTCTGTGCGACCCCATAGATGGCAGCCCACCAGGCTCCCCCGTCCCTGGGATTCTCCAGGCAAGAACATTGGGGTGGGTTGCCATTGCCTTCTCCAATGCATGAAAGTGAAAAGTGAAAGTGAAGTCACTCAGTCAATGTCTGACTCTTAGCGACCCCATGGACTGCAGCCTACCAGGCCCCTCCGTCCATGGGATTTTCCAGGCAAGAGTACTGGAGTGGGGTGCCGATGACTTCTCCAGTGTTAGTCTCTCAGATCAGATCAGATCAGTTGCTCAGTCATGTCTGACTCTTTGCAACCCCATGAATCACAGCACGCCAGGCCTCCCTGTCCATCATCAACTCCCGGAGTTCACTCAGACTCACATCCATGGAGTCAGTGATGCCATCCAGCCATCTCATCCTCTGTTGTCCCCTTCTCCTCCTGCCCCCAATCCCTCCCAGCATCAGAGTCTTTTCCAATGAGTCAACTCTTCGCATGAGGTGGCCAAAGTACTGGAGTTTAAGCTTTAGCATCATTCCTTCCAAAGAAATCCCAGGGCTGATCTCCTTCAGAATGGACTGGTTGGATCTCCTTGCAGTCCAAGGGACTCTCAAGAGTCTTCTCCAACACCACAGTTCAAAGGCATCAATTCTTCGTCGCTCAGCATTCTTGACAGTCCAACTCTCACATCCATACATGACCACAGGAAAAACCATAGCCTTGACTAGATGGACCTTTGTTGGCAAAGTAATGTCTCTGCTTTTGAATACGCTATCTAGGTTGGTCATAACTTTCCTTCCAAGGAGTAAATGTCTTTTAATTTCATGGCTGCAGTCACCATCTGTAGTGATTTTGGAGCCCAGAAAAATAAAGTCTGATACTGTTTCCACTGTTTCCCCATCTATTTGCCATGAAGTGATGGGACCGGATGCCATGATCTTCGTTTTCTGAATGTTGAGCTTTAAGCCAACTTTTTCACTCTCCACTTTCACTTTCATCAAGAGGCTTTTGAGTTCCTCTTCACTTTCTGCCATAAGGGTGGTGTCATCTGCATATCTGAGGTTATTGATATTTCTCCCGGCAATCTTGATTCCAGCTTGTGTTTCTCCCAGTCCAGCGTTTCTCATGATGTACTCTGCATATAAGTTAAATAAGCAGGGTGACAATATACAGCCTTGACGAACTCCTTTTCCTATTTGGAACCAGTAGTCTCTCAGTCATGTCCAATTCTTTGCAGCCCCATGGACTGTATCCCTCCAGGTTTCT
Organism: Bos indicus; assembly: GCF_029378745.1. Lineage (NCBI taxonomy): Eukaryota > Metazoa > Chordata > Mammalia > Artiodactyla > Bovidae > Bos > Bos indicus. The sequence continues at coordinate 53,235,099 of NC_091761.1, read as the reverse complement.
CGGATAATGGGGATTCTCTAGGCAAGAATACTGGAGTAGGTTGCCATTCCCTTCTCCAGGGGATTTTCCTGACCCAGGGATCGAACCAAGGTCTCCTGCATTGTAGGCAAATGCTTTACTGTCTGAGCCACCAGGGAGGACAGTAATGAAGTTGGGATTTATTAAAGAAATTTCATATATAAAGTATATACTTCTAATAATATTAGCAGATACATATATATGTTCAGACATGTAAGATAATCATTATAAAGAATGCTATAATTTTAAAGCAAAATAAGTCATATATATTTGGCCAATATTTATAAGAAAATTTACTATACATTTATTGCTGAAATTTTGCCCCAAATTATAACCTATGTACCTAGAGTAAATCCTAAAATTGCCTAACTTGATGCCTTCCTGAGATGCATACAGCTATTGAATTGTGCTTGGTGTTGTGATGGATAACTTGGGCAGATAGCTATCTAAGAGGCTATTACAAGGATTGACATCTTCATCAGATTTAATTCACTTAGAAATGTAAGAGCAAAGGAGAGAAATTTTCATTCTCTTTCAACAGTTGTTGAGTTCCAATTTTTTAATGATTTTCTTATCTACCCATATTAGACAGGAGGGAGATTTTAGAGGAGATGTAATCCAAGTTAAACACATGTGAGGGTCATTAACTTGAATATATCACTCCTAACTTATCCCTTTGAACTTGGAACTCAAACTCATAGGAGGGAAAAAATGATGGAGGCGGAAGAGGACTGGCCTCGGTTAACCTCACAATGAAGGAATCTATCATGCGCTAGAGGCTGAGAAATAAGAAAACAGATGGTCTGAAAATAATGTCTTGAGGATATCTTAGCATCTTGATATTCCAAATAATCTAAATTTCAGAAAAGCTATTATTCCCCCAGATTCCTTCATCATTGTACCACCTCATACATTCCTTCTCTGAACAGTATAACATTATGGTTACGTCTTTTGTGACTGTACATTTCAAATGTACTGGGGCCTTGAGCATGGTACAATTTTTTTATCTTAAAAAGTAATTAGCATAGGATAAATTCAATATTATGTAAAGAATTTGACAGGACCTCACTTAATGTTTTTTAGAAACAATTAACATGTCAGAAGAGGAAGTGAGAGCGCTTTTTGGTCATAAATCTGTTTACATAATTACCAGTTGAAGAAGTCAAACATTTTAGGAGGAAAAAAAATGCAAGGTTAGACCCTGTTTTCATCAAAATCAGGATTCTCAATGATGTCAGATATCTCAAGTTCTCTAACATAAGGTTTTTTATTCATGTATACACTTGTATGCATGCCCCTTTAATCAGAAAAATCACATATTAAAAGTATGATTGAATAATCTTTGAAGAAAAGTAATATTGGTTAGAAATACACTGTCCATTACACACAAGGAAAGACAATTACTTACATCTGTGTGAGAAGTTATGTTCAATTCAAGATGCCACAGCAATATGGAGAAAGTATTTCAAGGGTGGCAATATAGTGTAGGTATTAATATATAAGCTTTCCAAATATGACCACATGGGGCCACATACCAGGGCACTTTATCAGTAAGATGCCTGTCCCGAACTGCCATTGTGGAGGACAGATTGGAAAGCAGAAAATCTGGCCAGGGAACTGTGGCCTCGGAAAGGATTGATGGGCAGGAGGTAGATGGTGGGGGAAAACAAGATCACAACCCTGCACTAATACCACGTAGAGAATAAATAGCATATTGGAGACAGTTGGGGAGGTGGGACAGCTTATCTAAGGAATTCTGGAGAAGGTAGTAAGTACTTTTGGGTAAAGTTCTAGTGGAAAACATTTCCCAGTGATCATCCAAAGCCATCTGTCCCTACAATCAGTTATTATAGTAAGAACACTACCGAATGCCTAGAGAAAGCTTATGTCTCCCAGATGCAGTTCTCTAACTCAAGAGTCTGAGAAGCTGCCATGTATATGTGTGTTGAGCTCCAGTTTCACCTGCTGAGCTGGATGGTAGACATTCAACTGAGACCCACTGCATGGAGTCTGTGCTAATCCATTTGCCGTACCATCTGGTGGTTAGGGGTGGTGGAAGCATCCTTTGCTGGAGAAGGTCCCAGCCTGTTGCCTCCATTATCACCAGCCTAGACTCCTAGACTACAAGAATATCTAACAAGTAATGCAGCAATGCTGTGCATCCTTGGGAAAGAGAGGTGCTTGAACACAAAACTGTACTTAGTTTTGTATGATATTTAAGTATATAAAGAACACTTGAAATAATGAAATATGTGAAAGACTATTTCCCCCATTGGGTCTGGGGGCATGTGGTGTGAACTGATGAGATGATAGTGACCAACTCTCCCTGTGATTTTTGAAAGAGCTATATGTAACCTATTTTACTCAGGGAAACAATGTATTGCAGTCATTAAGCCACAAAGATGGTAGAATTTTGAACTAGATTTGAAGTCTGTCTTGGCTCTGCTGCTTATTTTTTGTGAATTAGGGCAAAGTAATGAAATCTGCTGTCTTAACACTTTCCAGATATTACCTCTTAGGATTGTTGATACTATATAAAGAATAATCAACATAGCAAGTAATAGCTATTCATTCTTATACTCCTAATTCTTCTCTTATTATCTCAGAGCATATTGTATGTGCTTCTTCTCCTGGATGCAGAGTAGATATTCTGAAAATTTCAAAACAGATAAAATATGATGAGATTTTTGTGAGACTGCGTTAATAAAACTAACATGTGGAGCATCCTATCCACTATGTACTATGGTACCCAATAACAAGGCTAAAGAACTCTGCTTGCATTTCTTTATGCTTTGATGGTTATTTACATTGCCTACGCATCAGTTCAGTTCAGTCGCTCAGTCATGTCCGACTCTTTGCGACCCCATGAATTGCAGCACGCCAGGCTTCCCTGTCCATCACCAACTCCCAGAGTCTACTCAAACTCATGCCCATCGAGTCGGTGATGCCATCCAGCCATCTCATCCTCTGTCATCCCCTTCTCCTCCTGCCCCCAATCCATCCCAACATCAGGGTCTTTTCCAATGAGTCAACTCTTAGCATGAGGTGGCCAAAGTACTGGAGTTTCAGCTTTAACATCATTCCTTCCAAAGAAATCCCAGGGCTGATCTCCTTCAGAATGGACTGGTTGGACCTCCTTGCAGTCCAAGGGACTCTCAAGAGTCTTCTCCAACACCACAGTTCAAAGGCATCAATTCTTCAGCGCTCAGCTTTCTTCACAGTCTAACTCTCACACATACTCGTAAATCACTATTTTCTAAGAGGATACAAAGTTTCATAAAGCAGAATCCCCCAAGAAATGAGTGAGGGAGGAAAATGCACAACAAATATGGCATAATATATCAAATGTCAATTGCTTCAAGGGAGATTCAGGTCATAGATTTGGGAAAATTACAAGTGGAAAAAGAAGTGGGAAAGATTACTATTTCTTTTACTCTATGGCCCTTAAACTGAACCTTAAAGTTTTTGGATATGAGAAGAAATGAGTGAGACATGCAAAGTATACAGTTCTAGGAAAGCATGAGTAATAGTGACTTGGATGAAATAGAAAGGATTTAATAAGTCATGGTGGCAGGTGGTTTGCATAGGGCCAGGCTAAGGACCTTGTACTTTATATTATGAGCAATGTTATTATTCACTCAGTACCATTACATATTTTGTATTTATTTGATGAACATATATTGAGGACCTACCATCTGGTAAGTGATAGACTGGATGTTGGGCCCACCAAGATGTGTAAGGTGAGATTCCTTTCTTGAAAATTAGACACTGCCTAGAAAGAAGTATTCTATATTAAAATACAATTATGTCCATATCTCGCCAACTTGGCTCCATTTGAAAAGTCCAATGGAAATACATATAGTTATCCCTTACTATCCACAAAGGATTGGTGCAAAATTTGAAGATGCTACAACCCTGTGTGTAAAATGCCACAGTACAGTCATTTCTCTGTATTTGCTGGTTCTACATCCCCGTATATGTGAAGGACTGATTATATTAGAAAGCCGCATTATGAAATTAATTTTACTTAATTCCTATTTAACCTCAATGGGCCACGTCCCAGCAACCTGTTACTGTGAATGAAGTAACAATGACATGAAGGTAGCAAGGTTTCATAGGTAGCAAATGTCACAAGTCTTGACTCCCACCTGTATCATCATAACAATTCAGCCTTTCTGTTTCCAATGTCTCCCTAGCTATCTCTGGGACTCCTGGAGTATATCACATCTGAGGAGAACTGCTCTCTTCATGTTCTTCTTCTCTGATTCCTCTTCTTTGATATCCCATCACCTACAAACTGGCCAAGGAAGGCAATTTGTCATGGCCACAGACAGCCAGTGTCTTCTGATCAATGACTGCTTCAGTGCCTACTTACTGTCCGGAAGTTTCCAAACCTACAAAACCTTTCAGGGGCTGCAATCCCTCTGCTTCCACTGAATTTCTGGCTTTACTCTGCCTCCAGAGCAATCCAGAAGACGGCCCTGCTCCCAGACAACTATATGGTTCATTTGATTTTTTTAGGGCCTGAAGCAACAGTGCTTAGGCTTTGAATCTCACAAAGTGAGAAACTAGCTTCTTTCCATTCTCTCTGAGGCCCTCTCCTCAACAGAACTTGGATCAGCTAGAATACATGAAGCATTCTTCCATCTCTGAGAATTCCCACTGATTCCACAAGCTCAAAATCCTTCTCAAGCAAGCCACTTCTCAAACAGACTGTTGGTGTTTTCACCAACAAATATTAACACTTGCAATTAGACATCTGGGTAGTGACCATCACTCTGCCAATTCATTTGGTAGACCCAACCATTTCATCTTTAATTATGCCTGTCCCACCTTGGGAGGCCCTGTTAGCTGGAAAAGTAATCCGAAGTGTATGAAATAAACCCAGAAAATGTATGCAAAGTGCATCTCCCAATGAAAGTGAAAAGTGTTAGTCACACATTTGTGTTTGACTCTTTGTGACCCCATGGACTGTAGCCCGCCAGGCTCCTCTGTCCATGGAATTTTCCAGGCATGAATACTGGAGTGGGTAGCTATTCCCTTCTCCAGGGGATCTTTCCAACACAGGGATCGAACCTGGGTCTCCTGCATTGCAAGCAGATTCTTTACCCTCTGAGTTACCAAGGAAGCCCATCTTCCAATGAGATATCTATTTATTGAATTCTGTGGACAGCCCTGGGACAGGATAAGCTGTTTTAGAAATGTTAGTGCAAAGTCACTTTCTACAGTAAGGGCTGAGAAAGAAATACACACCATGTTTTACTGGAAGCCCCAAAAGAGACAACATGTTTTCGTAAATGTGTGCATCATGGCCTATTAATTTGGGCTCCTAACCCCTTCTCTCCAATTACATTCCTGGAAATGTTTTTCAATTTCTTTGCATAAAATAATTAGAGTACGACAGAGAGCAGGCAAACCTGCACAGGGTATACGCCACACCTCCACGGAGCTAGCCAACACTTCCATAGAACCACACCGTTCCCCAGCTCTTAATATGGTTTATTATCAAATCCTTTACCTGCCTCAAAGCACTTTTCATCAAAGCTGCTTTTAAGCTGAAGCTGAGGACCGAAGAATGCCTTTAACAGAATCCTGAAATAGCTTTTAACCCAAGGCTGAGAAGAGAAAGTGCTTTTAACCTAAAGTGCTTTCCTCTTAGGTACTTCAGCATGTACCTAGCACTCAGCATTAGTAGCTGTGAGAACACCCTTAAGACCCAAATGAAAGAGACTCCATTATAGATATTCAAACCCATTATATTAATATATCACAAGTAATATTTGAAATCATTAAGCAGTTTTACTCCAACTAAATTTAAATCTTTTCTTATTGAACTATGCATTCATGCAAATAAATTGAAGTCTTATCACCTGGGATTCTAACAAATCTATGCTGATATTAGGAGGAGTACAGTGTTATTTCCTAGATTTTACTTAATCTAGAGTGAGTCACAATTTCCACACCTTCTCCACCTTAAAAGAAACTTTCAACTTTTATCAATCACTGAATGACATTACCAGCTTTAGTCCCTATTATTATGGGTTAAAAGGTAATTTTATTAAATCATTTAGGTTTAATTCAATCAAATATCTGAATAAATTTCATGTATAAAGTTTTCTTCTTATCCTCATCACTCAAGCAGAAATAAAAGTACTGATTCCATAGTAATTTTAACCCCAGCGAAGTTCCTTCTAAGTGAAGTAAGTAGACAACTTAATCTATAAAAGTATTGACTTCAGAGTAATTGTAATAAGTTGTATGCTTGAGCAGTTAAGCTCCATGGACAGTTTTCTAGTTTAAAAACATAAATTGTACACAAATAGGGATAAAGTAGCAAAGTTTGACATCATTAAATTTTATTCCCTTTTCCTTTGATAGACCCCCTCAGTAATGCTAATAAAATGATGATAGGCGAAGGAAAAACAGAAAATATTGTCAACCCAAAATGTAAATAATCAGCCTTTGCTAAGCAAAATTTGGTAATGTTGATCATCCAAAGTGCATTAATGCAAACTAAACTGAAATACATTTCTTTCATACTCAAGTTATCATAAAACAGTCATTACATAAAAGTCACTTTTTTATATACATTGTCTTCTCTTATTCATATATCCATTCATTCACTTATTCATGTATTCATTCATTTACTTATTCACTTATTTTTACTTGGCATCCAGAAGGGAATGTAATAGGAGGCAATAGAAATACATCTATTTCTATAGGAAAGAGGAAAAATTTTGTTTATCTTGTTCTATTGTATAAAGCTTCCTTCACCTTGAATATTCTTTTCTAGCTTCTTCTTCCTAGTAAACTTCTATTCATTTTTAGTCTTCCAGCTCAAAGTTACCAACTCCATAAAGCCATTTCTGTCTTCCTCATTCTGAATCAGTCCTCTTTTCTGTTTATCCCCACACTATAATTTCATTGTTTGAGACTTTTAATACCTTCCAAGGAGACCGTGAATTGTCTCTGGTGGACTAAAGAGCATCTTAACTTCACTCTGCTTTAAAGGGAGTAGGAAAGAAGGGACGGAGGGCATGAAATCTTTCAGTGGTTTTAGAATTCCTATTTATTTACAATTTCTCATTCCTTCTTGTGGAAACTTTTAAGCCACTGGGTGCTCCTTTAGTGAAGACTGCCCCTTACATCAGCCTCCAAATGTTGGGCTACTCCTGTGTTAAGTCTTTGAACTTCTCTTCTCTTTTCCTTTTCCTTCTTAGACTACTGAGCACTATTCAAATATTCCAGGGCTGAAATATTCCAGCCCTGTGGTTTCAAATTCCTATGATAGGTTTTCTAAACTTAGTACTTCAAACTCCAGACCCTTGAAACTCCAGACTTGCACATTCAAACATCTATTTGACATCTCCTGGGATGCTTGGTAAGCCATCTCACAGTTTTATAGAGCACTCCTTGCCTCCCAAGCTACCATGTATTCTCAACTCCAGGAAATGTCTCTGCTATTTGCCAGCTGGGGTCTCTCTCCCTGCTATTCTGTCCCATCTACACTCATCAGCAAATCCCACCTTAAAAATGTATTCTCGATTCAACCACTTTTATTTACTTCCATTGTTTCCACCCTATCTAAGACCATGATCTCTCCCTGAACTATCTCACCAGCTCTCTAGCTGACCTCTCTGCTTCTTTTCCTCACCCTCTTAAATACAGTCTGCACATAGCAACTAGAAAGATTATTTAAAAACATAAATCACTTTACATAACTTCCCTGCTCAGTAATTTCCAAGTACTTAAATCATACTTAAAATCATATGTATTTTTCTTCCTGTGACCTATAGGGTTCCACCTGCTATGTCCACTAGGCTACTTTTACAATTTCATCCTCAACCATACTTCCTGTTTATCATTTCACTTCAGTCACACCAGCCTTCTTGTTGCTCCTCCAAGTTACCCCACTTATTCTCACTTGCTATTCCTCTGATTAAATATTCTATCCACATATTGGTATGGCTCGTGCCTTCACTTCTTGGGTCTCTGCTCAGTGCCATTACCTCTAAAAAGTCTTCTCTGATAACACTTCTCTCTTGCTCTCTCTCTCTCTGGCATGCTTTATTTTCTCATAACACCTATCACCACCTGATATATTAATGTGCGTATGTGCTTGTTCCTCCCATATACATACAGAGTGTGTAAAGACAGAGAGTGTCCTATTCATTATTCCATCTTCTTCAGGCATTGAAAAATACTCAGGGATGGATTGATTGAATGGATGAATATAAAAATGCAGTAATATCCACTTGGTCAAGCCATTCTCTGTGTTGTGATTCTGTGCACACACATATGGTGGAGTGTGTGTGTGTATGTGTTCTTTTAGGTAAGCACAGAAAAGAAGTATAGGACAAAGATTGGCCTAAGGGAGACAAATAAAGAAAAAAGGTATACTCATTGTTATATTTGAGTTAATAAACTGTTCATTTAAGATAAAGGTGTCTTTCTGGCTGGTGGACCCACCAATATGTACATTGCATTACTTGGATCAAATGGAGTTGAGATCTATTTTTAATAAGAGTTTGGCAGCTTAAAAGGAAGGGCCAGAGGACGCTTTATAGAAGTCTTGTTTGAGGTTGAGAGTGTAACTGCTGAAAGCCTGAAAAGAAAAGGAGGAGGGAAAATGGAAAGGACTGCGGAAGGACCCTCCATACTGTTTGGATGGCAGCCAGTCTGTCTCTGACCCTCATCTTTGGCTGATCCTGTCAAAGGGTGCTACCTTTGAAGCAACTATCCAACGTTGACTGGAAGCTCCAGATCCCAACCTTCCTTTGTTGGGGGAGGTCTTCTGCCTAGAGCCTCGATCAGTCTCCTCCAGGCCAGTCTTTCCAGGGTAGACATTATCATTTTCTGCCAGCGACTTTAAAGTCTGTTAGATCAGATGAGATACAAAAATATGAACAAACATGTGGGAAGAACCATACACAGAAGTGTATATACTTAAAATTCCTATTTATTTAGATTCCAAACTACTTGAAAGTTAAAATAATTAAGCTTTTTCCTGGACTTGCCACTTATGAGAAAAAAAAAAATCATGAGTAAACAAAGCAATGAGAGAGATTTACTTCCAGTTTATATTAAGAGACTCAGCAGAGAATCAGTGCAACTTTTGATATCTGTGTAATAAAAAGCAATAGCTGATATTTTTAATCAAAGCCCTGAGGTATTATAAGATAATTCAGTACCTCCTGAAACTCTTAAACATATATTAAATTCAGTGCTAGTGTTTTAGCATTAAACATATTTCTCTCTATCTTAATTCAAAGACATAAGCCACCAGAATACTACAGTACTTAATTTAAATCACGTATTTCTTCAAAAAGTCTCAGTGAAGTTGTGGGAGAATTATATGATGGGGGCTCATATAGAGAGTATTTTAAAGGTAAGGAAAAGAAAAATGCAAGAATGGAACTGGAGAAAATATAAGAATAGAGATAGGATTCCTTGATAAGTAATCTAAAAGTTTGGGTCTGGAAACCTACTCACAAAGGGAAACTACATGTCGCTTACTGTTTAAAGTCAAAGGATGAAATCACCTAAATTGCTGAAATTACCCATCTTGAGAATATTATTTTTGTCCTCCATCAGCCACTGCCCTGTCCTTACAGCAGCCTATTGGGAAATGATCTGCCTGTGTCTGTGGCATTTTAGAGGGAGAAAATTTCCTAGTGAACGCTACCTACTAAGGAAGCTACAAGGCTTGTATTTTTTCTCATTCCAACCCATTTTTTAGACAAAATCTCATTCACTTGAACATCATCTATTAGAACTTCAAATCTTGAGTAACTGATGAACAGACGTCATTAGGACATTAGTCGGGGGGGCGGGGGTGACATCCTGTCCCTCTCAAAGTCACAAGACAGCAAGACAGCTGCTGTATTTCCTTTTTCTTACTTCTTGGCTCTCCTGAGAACTTTGGATTAAGCCTTTCTAAGACTGGCCCCTCACCTGCAGTAATTTCTTTGAGGAATTCATAAATTGCTTTTTTTTTAATCTAACTTATTTTATTTAATTTGGAATATAGTTGATTTCTATTCTAAAGAGCCTCTTGAGGGTGAAGGAACTAAAGAGCTTCTTGATGAGGGTGAAGGAGGAGAGTGAAAGAGCCGCCTTAACACTAAATATTAAAAAAAAAACAAAACTAAGATCATGACATCCAGCCTCATTACTTCATGGCAAACAAAAGGGGAAGAGGCAGAAGTAGTGACAGATTTCCTCTTCTTGGGCTCTGCTGCTGCTGCTAAGTCGCTTCAGTTGTGTCCGACTCTGTGCGACCCCATAGATGGCAGTCCACCAAAATCACTCAAATGGTGACTGCAGCCATGAAATCAGAAGATTGCTTCTCAGCAGGAAAGCTATGGCAAACCTAGACAGTGTGTTGAAGAGTGGAGACATTAATCTCCTGACAAAGTCTGTATAGTCAAGGCTATGGTCTTTCTAGTGGTCACATAATGGTTGTGAGAGCGGGACCATAAAGAAGAAGATAGAGTGCCAAAGAATTGATATCTTCTGACTGTGGTGCTGGAGAAGACTCCCGAAAATCCCTTGGACAGCAAGGAGATCAAACCAGTCAATCTTAAGGGAAATCAACCCTGAATGCTTTTTGGAAGGACTGATGCTGAAGCTGAAGTTCCAGTATTTTGGTCACCGATGTAAACACCTGACTCATTGGAAGAGTCCCTGATTCTGGGAAAGATTGAGGGCAGAAGACGAGGGAATCAGAGGATGAGATGGCTGGATGATGTCACCAGTACAATGGGCATGAACTTGGGCAAACTCCAGGAGATGGTGAGGGACAAGGAGACCTAGTGTGTTGCAGTCCATGGGGTTGTAAAGAGTCAGACATGACTGGGTGACTGAACAGCAACATTATTGATTAACAATGTTGTGCTAGTTTCAGATATACAGCAAAATGATTCAGTTATAAATTACTTCTGTTGTTGTTCAGTCGCCCAAGTTCATGTCCATTGCATCGGTGATGCCATCCAGCCATCTCATCCTCTGACGCCCTCTTCTCCTTCTACCCTCAGTCTTTCCCAGCATTAGCGACTCTTCCTATGAGTCAACTGTTCGTCTCAGGTGACCAAAATACTGAAGTTTCAGCTTCAACCTCAGTCCTTCCAATGAGTATTCAGGGTTGATTTCCCTTAATATTGACTGGTTTTATCTCCTTGCTATCCAAAGGACTCTCAGGAGTCTTCTCCAGTTCAAAGGCATCAATTCTTTGGCACTTCACCTTCTTTATTACTTTTTACTCTTTAGTATTCTGCCTTCTAAAATTACTTTTGGTTCCCAGTAAATTCTTTGAGTTTCCTCCTACCCCCATCCTTTGACATCATTTGAATAAATTTTTCTTTGCTTAAGATAACCACAGTGCTTTTTCTTTTCTATTGTAGCCAAATCTTCAATGAATGTACCTCATTACCAAAATAACTGTCCAATGTGTGTATGTGTGTGTATGTGAATGTTTGAACAGTTCAGTTTTTTATTATTGTTTTCTCTTCCTCTCTTTATTTCATGTGTGTAGTTCTATGGGCTTTGTTTTTCTGCTTTAAAATTTACTAGAGTAGCTGCAACGAGCCTCTCTCCTGATAGCAGAATAACATCATTTTGAAAAGCATGTGGAGACTGTCTCCCCTGCATAAATGATGATAACACCGTCACATTATTTGAACATTTAACTGCCTCTATTGAGTAGTTTTCCTCGTAGTTTTGATTCATTTGGAATCTAACTGACAAAGATCCCATTACTGGCTGTTCTTTCCATAATTTGTCAAAAAATGTATAGCAGAGATGAGGGAGAATGAAGCTAATTTGTAATCTGGGAGACTTAACCTGGTTATGCTGATGAACTAACTAAATCGGTCAAAAGTTTGAGTGCTTAAAGATTAAAAACCACCATTCTCTAGTTAAACTCTAATTCATTATGTAAACAACATGCTTTGTAAGTGCAGTCATGTGGAAGGTCTATTTGTTTTTCTCACCAAAAGATGCTTTCAAAGAAAAATTACAGAAAATGGATTTTCTCCAACCAATGTGTTGCCTGCCACCCCTGGTACAAGCACTGAAGCAGGAGAACAAAGATGTAATGATCACACCAGCCAAGGCCATAGGCATGTGCAGAACATTCCAAAAATATTGGCACCCCTAGCAAGAGGTGTTTTCTAAATACAAAAAGTTGTTAAGAGAGGAAGAAAGGATTACCAGTGAGCCCACAGATGGAACTATAGGTGGGGAGCCGGGAACTCAGGGTTCCAGGACTGCTCCCTTTTTCGGAATGCCATAAGGAGGGGGAAAGCAGAAATAATCTTTAACGTTGTGCCAGGATAGCAGGCATGGGTGTTTAGAGGGCAAAAGCTAGGTCATCAGTGCTTGCCAGGAAAACAAAACACCTTCTTTCTTCCTCCCCCTTTCCGCACACAATTTCAAGATAGAAGGTTCTGTGGTTCAAACATGTTCCTATAATTTAATGGTCTTCCTTGGTGTATCAAACTCTGAAATCAGATTTACAGATGGGTGGCAATCCTACAATAACCCCTAAACTGTACAATGATGTCTTAGCTAAATCTCTATGATTTACTTCCTTAGCACTTTTGATTTTGCAAAGTCATTTCAAGTGTATCATCATCTCCTCCACGTTATATACTTCACCATGTAATGTTAAAAGCTCATGTTGCAGTCATTTTTTTTTTAAGTTGTAATTGATAGAAACTTGTTCAAACTGCAAACGTAAGAATGGAATTAATTGGACTACTTGCCTGAAAAGTCCAAGAGACGAGGATAGCTTCAACCATGACTGGACCTGTGGGCACAAAATGCTATCAAATCTTTATCTCCTCCATCCCTCAGCTCTCTTTTCCAATCTGTTGGCTTAATTCTCCAGTATGTTTTCCCAGAAGCTGGCAGCATAACTTCTAGAAGCTCAGACTTATATCCTTATAGTTTACCAATTCCTACAGAAAGAGGGCTCCTTTTTCCCAGTAGCACTTTAAAAAAAAAAAAAAAGCCCTCAGGATTTGTGAGACCAGATCCACTTGGATCATGTGTTCATATCTGAACACATGTTCATATCCCTGTGGCCAAGGGAAGAAGTGCATGTTTATTGCTAGAGCTGGAGCTGGTGGGGTCAGCACTACTCAAAACAAATGGCAGCAATATGAGAAAGTATCACCCCCATAGGAAAACCAGAGTGCTCTTACTGGAGGGTAGAAGCATCGTTCCAAGGCCAGCAAAACCAGTAGACATGCAACATACTCATCCTAACCAGCACCACCCATACCAGTGGGTCTCACTGAGTTATTTCCAATCCTGGCACCTTCTCCTCTGATTCTAAGTCCTCTTTTGGAACATTGTGGACAGTGCTATGTCCATGTTCTTGCCAAATTTGTTTGGCTGCATTAAACTGAAAGTGTCAGTGTTAGTCACTCAGTCAGGTCTGACTCTTTGTGGTTTTGTGGCCCCATGGACTATAGCCCGTCAGGCTCCTCTGTCCATGGGATTTTCCAGGCAAGAATACTAGAGTAGGCAGCCATTCCCTTCTCCAAGGGACCTTCTTGACCCAAGGATTGAACCCGGGTCTCCTGCATTACAGGCACATTCTTCACTGTTTGAGCCACCAGGGAAGCTCAGTGCCTTCTAATTCTAATGCACCCGATGGCAACCATATATGGTGCATCAGGTATATGGTATATTGGAGAAGGAAATGGCAACCCACTCCAGTGTTCTTGCCTGGAGAATCCCATGGACGGAGAAGCCTGGTAGGCTGCAGTCCATGGGGTCGCACAGAGTCGGACACGACTGAAGTGACTTAGCAGCAGCAGTATATGGTATATATATGACATCATATATAAGTATCAGGAAGTGAGGAGCTGAGGTGTCTCTGCTTCATTCACCTCCCTCTGCATATCCGTTTCTGTGCACACTCACTCACTGCACATAGCCATCTCGCCAAACGCCTCCCTTTGCCCCTCAGTGTCCCTGGAGCAGATAGTATCCCTGATACCACCTCAGACTGTAGCGTCCCAATTGTAAAACTTTTGGAGGGAAACTTGCACTGACCCGGCTTGGGCCACATGACAACCGTTAATTTAATCAGGTTTACCCAGAAGGTATGGGCTACCCTGTGGCTCAGATGGTAAAGAATCTGCCTGCAATGCAAGAGACCCGGGTTTGATCCCGGCGTCAGGAAGATCCCTGGAAAAGGGAATGTCTACCCACTCCAGTATTCTTGCCTGGAGAATTCCATGGACAGATGAGCCTGGTGGGTTACCATCCATGGGGTCACAGAGTGGGACTGGATTGAGCGACTAACACTTTCACTTTTTGTTTTAACCTGGAAGACTAGGTCCTTCTACAGAGCCTTACTGGGTAAGTGTAGCCACTTTAAAGTCAGGATATAAATGAGGTGATTATTTTTCTTTTTTACCTTTCTGGTAACCAGTGAAGGCAATCATTTCCCTCCTGTCTAATGAAGTTCAACATATATCAACTCTTTTTTCCCCAGAGCGCTGTTGGCAATATGGGAAGGGTTGTTTTCTCTCCCCATGAGGGATTGCCTGCACTTACCTGGACCACCCAGTAAGTGGCAGTAATGCACCTCCCCCACCTCTGGCCTCAGAACAACTGAAAGTAGCTAGGAGTGCCCCTCACCCTCTCTAGAGCATTCTGGCAATCAACAAATCAAAAATACCTTGCAATTGAAATGTTCTGTTCTCCACCCCACTCATAATCCCTCCCCAAATCCTGTCTTTCCTTATAATTAGTGAATCCTCATCACTAACCTGAAAAAAGTCTATTTGCTGTCTCTACTTCTCACCTTCCCTTCAAATCTTGACCAAAAGCCTCTGCTTTTCAGTTTCATTCTACAAAAGCCATTTTCCTTATGATCACCAATAACCTCTTAATTTCACCTTGATTTCTCATCAACATTCTGTTCTGAATTACCCATCCTAACTCCTAAATATCAACTCTCTCGATTCTTCTCCAAACCCTCAGGTTTCTGCATTTTAGTCTCCTTTAATCAAGCAAAAACTTAAATCCTCTTTGCCCAGTGAGTTAGCTCACCTCCTGCATCCTGTCTGCAAATCCGCAGAATCACTACATCTCTCCGTTGTCTGAGTTAGGTCCTTATCTTTTTTTTTTTTTTTCATCTAGAGCCTGATGGTTTGTACCTATGGGCAAATGACTCAGTATCTTTCTGCCTCAGTTTCCACTCCTATAAAATCAGGATGGTAATAGTGTCTACTACCAAAGTGTTACAATTACTATGACGATCAAGTAAGTTAGAATAAAGTACTTTGAACTTTGCCTGGCTTAATGCAATAAGTCTTTGCTATTATTAATAAACACCCTTATAATAGCACTAATTGCATCATATTATAATTGTGAGAACTATTCTTCCGCCCAGACTGTGGGAGATCATGCTTCATGCACCATTGCATCTTCAGGATGGAGTGCAATGTCTAGGCTACAGTGGGCATGTAGATAGTTATGAATATAATAGATAGTTATGAATGGATGTCAATCTTCAAATTCTTTACAGTGCTCAGCATATGGTAGGTGCTCATGAAATATTCACTGAATTGAATTAAATAGATTTGAATTGATCTGTAGAGAATACATAATAAGAAGTGCCATAATATAACATAAAACATAATGACTTTAAATTTTAAGGTGAGAGAAATTTCCTTTGAGTCTCTTCAAAGAGACTCAATCTTAGGATTGATTCTAAATGGATGTGTAATTCCACGTTCTAGCTAAATTTAGAATTTTTTCTCTATTTATTTGCTCCCCAGTTTTGGTTTCCATGTCCTATCAAGTCTCTTTGTTTTCATTCTCACAGCATAGCTTAGATCACCCAAACTCCAGTCTCCTGTTATCATTCTTTATCAGTAAGCTGTTGCTGTCTAACAAACAGAATCTCAGTGGCAAACAGCAAAAAGCACTTATTTTTCATGTGTCTGTGGCTTGAATGGACCGCTCTGCTTTACATTGTAGGTTTGACTGGACTTGTCTCCTCAATAAGGGTCAGCCTCAGTTCTGTGCTATATGTATTTACTCTGGAGCCCGGACTGAAGGGGCAGCTGCTACCCAGGTAAACCTTGATTCAGCAGTAACAGAGAAGCAAGCATAGAAGTCTGTAGCATGTCTGAAGACCTCAGTGTTGAACTGAAATACAGTCATTTCTACACAGGCTACATTGTCCAAAGTAATCATTTGGGCAAGCCCTCTATCAGTGAAATGAAGGAAATAAATGTCACCCACTCTAGTGAGTTTCACCACACAGTCAGATGGCAAAGGTAGTAAAAGTATAAATCTAATTCCGAGAAGAGGAGAAGAATGCTCAATGATGACTAAATTTACCACAAACCTATCCTGATTCTGGTCTTCATAACATCTGCATACGTAACCACATTAGCTTCTCAACAGATCTTTTGTGTTCAGTCTTCACCACGATCTGTTGCCCCGCAACCCCACCATTTGGTTATGAATATTTTGGTTACAGGTGATAGAATATCCAGTTAAAAATTGTTTATATTATCTCATATATAAGAAGTATAGAGAAAGTGTTTTAGGACAGGTTTAGAAGCTCAACAATATCACTGAGGTCTCAGGTCCTTGTAGCTTACTCTTGCCTGGAAAATCCCATGGACGGAGCCTGGTGGGCTGCAGTCCATGGGGTCGCCAAGAGTTGGACACTACTGAGCGACTCCCCTTTCACTTTTCACTTTCATGCATTGGAGAAGGAAATGGCAACCCACTCCAGTGTTCTTGCCTGGAGAATCCCAGGGACGGGGAAGCCTGGTGGGCTGCTGTCTGTGAGGTCACACAGAGTCGGACACAACTGAAGTGACTTAGCAGCAGCAGCAGCAGCTTTGGCTTGCAAACTTCTTGTCTCATGGTGACAAGATTGCAGCAGTAGCTCCAGGCATTGCAAAGTTGCACGTTGATGTTCATGAAGGAAAAAAGACAGAATGCTTTCATGTACCCCTCTCCTTTCATCAGGAAAAAAAAATTCTTTTTTAGTTTCCCAAGTCATATCCCCTTGCATTATACCAACCAGAACTCTCTAATTTTAAACTAACTAAATTTACATGATTGAAGGCCATAAGAGAAGGGACAACAGAGGATAGCGTCACCAACTCAATGGACATGCATTTGAGCAAGCTCTGGGAGTTGGTGATGGACAGGGAAGCCTGGTGTGCTGCAGTCCATGGGGTCACATAGAGTTGAACATGACTGAGCTTCTGAACTGAACTGAACTGAAAGCTACAAAGGAAGCAGAAGTCATTGGAGACCATTTGAACATCAGAATCTGTCTTATAAGTGGACTCTAAAATATGAAAGAAGTTGGGAGGGAAATGGCGTATGTATAACAAATCAGCCACATTTTCACGCTCTCAGATAAATGCCCACTTGACTTAATAGTTAAGACTCCGCATAACACAAACTTTATCTCCTCTTAAAGCTTCATACATGATCAGATCAGATCAGTCCCTCAGTCGTGTCCGACTCTTTGCGACCCCATGAATCACAGCACGCCAGGCCTCCCTGTCCATCACTATCTCCAGGAGTTCACTCAAACTCATATCCATCAAGTCAGTGATGCCATCCAGCCATGTCATCCTCAGTCGTCCCCTTCTCCTCCTGCCCCCAATCACTCCCAGCATCAGAGTCTTTTCCAATGAGTCAACTCTTTGCATGAGGTGGCCAAAGTACTGGAGTTTCAGCTTTAGCATCATTCCTTCCCAAGAAATCCCAGGGCTGATCTTCAGAATGGACTGACTGGATCTCCTTGCAGTCCAAGGGACTCGCAAGAGTCTTCTCCAACACCACAGTTCAAAAGCATCAATTCTTCGGTGCTCAGCCTTCTTCACAGTCCAACTCTCACATCCATACATAACCACAGGAAAAACCATAGCCTTGACTAGATGGACCTTTGTTGGCAAAGTAATGTCTCTGCTTTTGAATATGCTATCTAGGTTGGTCATAACTTTCCTTCCAAGGAGTAAGCATCTTTTAATTTCATGGCTGCAGTCACCATCTGCAGTGATTTTGGAGCCCAGAAAAATAAAGTCTGACACTGTTTCCACTGTTTCCCCATCTATTTCCCATGAAGTGATGGGACCGGATGCCATGATCTTCGTTTTCTGAATGTTGAGCTTTAAGCCAAGTTTTTCACTCTCCTCTTTCACTTTCATCAAGAGGCTTTTGAGTTCCTCTTCACTTTCTGCCATAAGGGCGGTGTCATCTGCATATCTGAGGTTATTGATATTTCTCCCGGCAATCTTGATTCCAGCTTGTGTTTCTTCCAGTCCAGCGTTTCTCCTGATGTACTCTGCATATAAGTTAAATAAGCAGGGTGACAATATACAGCCTTGACGAACTCCTTTTCCTATTTGGAATCAGTCTGTTGTTCCATGTCCAGTTCTAACTGTTGCTTCCTGACCTGCATACAAATTTCTCAAGAGGCAGATCAGGTGGTCTGGTATTCCCATCTCTTTCAGAATTTTCCACAGTTTCTTGTGATCCACACAGTTAAAGGCTCTGGCATAGTCAATAAAGCAGAAATAGATGCTTTTCTGGAACTCTCTTGCTTTTTCCATGATCCAGCAGATGTTGGCAATTTGATCTCTGGTTCCTCTGCCTTTTCTAAAACCAGCTTGAACATCAGGAAGTTCACGGTTCACATATTGCTGAAGCCTGGCTTGGATGAAGATTTCTCTAAATAAGAAAAAGTGTATGTTTCCCTTTGTACAATCACACCAAGATGATTCTTCTCATCACTCTCTCGTCGCTGATTGTTTACCTCTCCTTCATCCTCCCCAAATGCCCTGTTTGTTCTTTTCCTTACATCTCCAAGCTAAGTCTTACTTAATCTTGAGGACTCAGTTCTTCCCTGGGAAGTCTTCCATGAGTGCTCAAGGCTGTTCAGGTGCTCCTTCTAACATGTTCCCATTGGATCTGTGCTTCCTTGGGAATAGTATACTTCAGGATGACATGTTCTTTCTTATTTCCTTATATGACGTCGCCACTAGACAAGAAACTTTAGAGCATTGGAAAGGAGTCTTTGTTATTGTGCTATCAGTGCCTTTCCTAGCTCCTGACACAGAGCAGGCATTTAGGATTTCTTTTAAATAACAGAATGAGTGAAGGAGTAAATACAATAGAATATTTTCATCTTTTTCATATTCCTGTATCTACCTATCAGAAAAAAAAAGTAAAGAAAGAAACCTTTCTCCAGACTTTAGCATCATCTTCATTCAAGAATCTATCTTTCTTGAATGATCTCCATCCCATAAATCCTCCCCCAACCTCCCCCTTCCCACATACCACCTTTGCACTAAATGACAGAAAAAAACTTTATACTTTAGAACTTCTTTCTTTGCACGAAGTACTTTTTGTGATACCTGCTATATATTCTATTTATTATTTATTAACAGAATATTTCTGTTAGCCCTACAATATTATAAGCTTCTTGATATATTTATCACAACCTAATATGCCTACTCATTGCTTCAACTATAGAGGATACTTGGTACATATTTCTGAAATTTATTTGAATCATGACTATCATTAAAAGATTTTATTCTGTATAAAAATGCTTCCTTTCTGTAATCTCTGACCAGTTTAAATGATCAAATCTGAAGTTCTGGATTATTTTTCTTAAATAATATTTTATGTTATTCTTTCTTATGTTGGTGACTTACTGTTTCTGAATGAATCTTTGTTACTAGACCAGATATTCAAAGCAAATATTCATGATTATTTCCCACTTCTCTACATTATGTTGATGTGTGTTTTGAGCTTGTCTTCTTTCTGTCTCTTGGACAAAAACTCACATTTCCACATTAAATTGCATTATTAGTGCTCTAGCCTTAACTTGCTGAGTTGTTCTCAACTCAAGCCATCACCTTTCCTAAGAAATTGATGACAATCGTGATTTCCTTGAAGTCTCACCACAATCTGTGTTGACTATCCCTTTGAATAACATATCATTTACCATTCTATTACGCTGCATCTTATATTTTCCCCCACTTACGCTAAAAACATAAAGAGATAGAAATACCAGACCACTTTACCTGACTCCTGAGAAACCTGTATGCAGGTCAAGAAGCAACAGTTAGAACCAGACATGAAACAACAGACTGGTTCAAAATTGGTAGAGGAGCACATCAAGGCTGTATATTGTCACCTTGCTTATTTAACTTAAATGCAGATTACATCATGAGAAATGCTGGGCTGGATGCAGCAGAAGCTGGAATCAAGATTGCCAGGAGAAATATCAATAATCTCAGATATGCAGATGACACCACCCTTATGGCAGAAAGCAAAGAGAAACTAAAGAGCCTCTTGATGAAGGTGAAAGAGGAGAATGAAAAGGCTGGCTTAAAACTCAGCATTCAAAAAATGAAGATCATTTCATCTGGTCCCATCACTTCATGGGAAATAGATGGGGAAACAATGGAAACAGTGACAGACTTTATTTTCTTGGGCTCCAAAATCAGTGCAGATGGTGAGTGTAGCCATGAAATTAAAAAAGGCTTACTCCTTGGAAGAAAAGCTATGGCAAATCTAGAGAGCATGTTAAAAAGCAGACATTATTTTGCTGACAGAGGTCCATATAGTCAAAGCTATGGTTTTTCCAGTAGTCATGTATGGGTGTGAGAGTTCGACCATAAAGAAGGCTGAGCACCAAAGAATTGATGTTTTTGAACTGTCGTGTTGGAGAAGACTCTTGAGAATCCTTTGGACTGCACGGAGCTCAAACCAGTCAATCCTAAAGGAAATCAATCCTGAATATTAATTGTAAGGACTGATGCTGAAGGTGAAGCTCCAATACTTGGGTGGCCTGATGCGGAGAACTGACTCATTAGAAAAGATCCTGATGCTGGGAAAGATTGAAGACAGGAGGAGAAGGGAATGAAGAGGATGAGCTGATTGGATGGCATCACTGACTCAGTGGACATGAGTTTGAGTAAATTCCAGGAAATGGTGAAGGACAGGGAAGCCTGGCGTGCTGTAGTCCACAGGGTCACAAAGAGTCGGACATGACCGAGGGACTGAACAACAAACAGCAACCGTGCTAAAAATATGTTTTACATTTTTGAAAACTTCTACTGATGAAAAAGATGATGTCTTATAGTCAATAATTCAATAAATATTTACTGAACTTCTAGTATTTTCCAAAGAGTGTCGAGTTACTGGGAATTCAGTAATAAAGAAAATAGGAATAGCCCTTATTCTCTTGGGTTTTGCATTCTAAGCAAGGAGAGCAACTAACCAGTAAACATATCAATGTAATATGTCAGATGGAGTAAAGTGCTCTAAGAAAAGTAAGCTGTGGGCAGCATGAAGATCTGTTATCAGCAGGGCTTGCCAGTTTTTTTAAAGGTGGATAGGAAAGGCTACAATAAGAGGGTGACATTTGATCACCTGGATAATTGATTTCCACACAGAGGAAATAATAAGTTCAAATTCCCTGAGGCAAAAGTGTGCTTGGCGTGGACAAGAATCAGTGATGCAGACAGAGTGGCAGCAGCGAGTGATGAGCAGAGAGAGGAGAGAGGAAGCAAATGAAGTCAGTTAATTGGTGGAAAGTCAGTTGTTTACTGCCTTGGAGGTGATGTCAAGGAATTAGATTTCATTGCATGCGAGATGGAAAGTCCTTGAACCTACTAAATATTTGTTTCATTGTCAATAATCAACATCTCTGCTGTTTAAAAAGATTCCGGAAATGGATGGTGGTGATGGTTGCACAACAGTGCACATGTACTTAATGCCACTAAACTGGACACACAAAAGTGGTTAAAATGGTAAATTGAACACCATGGACCCAAAACTGTGCTTGACTGAAAGAACAGTATAAGCAATGCAGCACTCGAGAATCTGCTTTGAGAATACATTCCATATATTATAAGTGAAAATACACAATGCAAGGTAGCATAAATCATGTTCCAAATGAGAGAGCTAGGCTAGAATTTCACACAGTGTTCTCGGAAACATTAGTCTGGAGAGATGCCCTTTGAAATAAAAGGATCTTACTCAAATATGTTTGGTAACTGGCGCGTCCTTCAGTCCTGCCTGGAGATTCCCAGTGCACATTGGCATAACACGGGCTCTGAAAATAAGTACACATGAAAGAAACCTGTTTAACTTTGTTTAACCCAGTGTTGCTAAATCATTTTGATTACAGGCTTTCCCCCTCAAATCGCCTATTAACATCCTGAGAAACTGGTATTCCAAAGAATCTATGTTACAGGAGACATAAAGCTGAGATAAGAGTTCCGGATAGAGTTTGTGGAGAAAGAACCATTTGAGCTGAGCCCTAAAAGAAAAGGGATACTTAGATTAGAGGAAGGGCAAATTCAAGGCAGGAGAAATGTGAAAACATTCACTTCAAGGTAAATCTTCTGGAACTTGCTTTTTTCAGATATCATTGTGCCATTGAATGAATCTAAATATACTAACAACATCATAATTTTGATGACTGTTGATAAACTTCTTCTCAAACACTGAGACACCAATTCACTAGGATTCATTAATTCATCGAAGTTTTCTTAATTCCTAGTCATTATTTTATAGACAGCGAAATTAAGCCCAGAGAGACTATAACTTACTCAGTCATCCCTGCCTAATCGATGGCAGAGTGTTCATTTTCTTTCTCTAGGGCCAGAGTCCTGTTCCATAAAGGAGGGAGCTATGGTCCTTGCATGTCTGCAACAGACACTTTGGAATTAAAGCCAAAAATCGATTCCAATGCAAGATGCAGATTTCATCATTCAGTGGATATGGAAACAGAATCAAATTAAAGAACAACGCAAGCTTGGATTTTAATGAAGCTCATCTTTGTTTCTTTTGCAGATCAAATTTTTGGCTCTCATCTGCACACACTGTGTGAACGTGAAAAGTCCACAGTTCCACGGTTTGTAAAGCAGTGCATTGAAGCTGTCGAAAAAAGAGGTGGGTAACTGAACGTACAGCCATTCCCCCAATACTGCACCCTCTACACAACCAATGCTCACATTAACAGCACCACTTGATTTGTCTGGAAAGCCATGCAATTAAAACCTGACTGTTGCTAATCAGTTAAGAGGATCAAGTTTCTTATTAACTCCAGTTTGTTTTCACAGTAGGGACATCAATAATTCCCACTAATGTTCTTTTTTTTAATATTTTGCTGTCTGACATGTTGTTGATTCAATTGCAAACTTCTGTTTTCCCGCCAGTGATAAAACATTCATAAAATATCAGTACTCACAGTGTTAGAACCCTCCTAACATTCAGGCTGGTAGACGTTGTGCCAGAACAAATTTTGGTAAGCCCCCATTACCCAATAGTGCTCCTACTTGTAAACGGTGATGTTCCATCTTCCACATGTATCTGTTCAGCACAGAATACGCCTAACTAGTTTTGCTGGAACAATTAACAGACACACCTCCAGTGTTAAGATGACCTTTGATTCCTATATTTCAACATTCTAATTTTCGTCTGAAATGATCTCATCTTACTGAGGGGAACAAAGCAAAACCCAATTGACTCATTATTTCTAAGGTAGTCTATCTGTAGGGTGTTTTTCCTTCAGACTCTGACTTCATTCATTCAAGGTCATTTTCCCTGGAAGATACACCACAGTAGATGCAGAATCTCAAAAACTATATTGTATAAAAATATGAAGCTTCATCACCATCTGTTACAAGTTTACAACATATTCCCAGGATCTAGGGGGATATATATCATGTAAAAGATGGAGGTGTTTTCAGAAAAAGAATTGGTGAATCTATTCCCCTTTTCAGCTCCCAGTCTCTTAAAACAGTAGAACCAAGGGAAGAAATCTTTACCAAGTTATCTGCTAGGGAAAAGCCATTTTAATTCTCTCAATGTTACCTGGCTTTATTATAGAAACATAATAAAAATGGTCTGCAATTTCCAACTCCTGGAAATTCATACTTGAATTATACTGTAAGGACAGCCTTGGGATCCTATTATTCCCATATCAGTAGGGAATGAGAGAATAACAAGAAGGGGACAAGTGGGTAGAGAAAGTGTGTAAAGTGAGCAGCTTTGGGGAAAAGCATATCAACACATCAGAGAGCTGAGCTGAGAGTTCAGAGAGAGAATAGAAAATAGTAAAAGCAGAATAAACACAAGGAGAGGTATTTGTGAGGAGTGGAATCAATTGGAGTTTAGAGAGAAAAGTCCTTTTATTGCATGTTACAATCTCATGTAATTGTGTGAGTACGTATTTTAGGAATAAATATTATTTAATAAATACTTAGAGCCAAATGGATCACTGAAAATATTATAATGTTATTATTGCCAATAGTTAAATTATCATCATTTTCTGGAAATCTTCACTCACTTATAAATACTCAGTATTGACAGTGTAAGCACTGTCATATTAGAACAAAAATCCAAATAGGACTTTGGGGGAAGCTGTGCATAATAAGATGTGTGCACATTTTAAAAAGGATTTTATACCTCTCTTTTTCTGTATATACCCCAGGCAAAATGAAAACCCTGCTAGACACAGTCTTGTGGCATGCAGATATCATGGTATTGCAGAATTGAAAATGCCTATAAATAGAAACTATATGTTTTGTCCATGGCATTTTATTGGTGATTTTTAATAAAATAAAACCATGTTTTTGCTGACAGGGGCAATCATATTTGGCCTTAAATTTCATCGTCCCAATGTTTTCTCTTAAAATGAATTTGTAGATTCAGCACTAGATAGGCCCTAATCACATATAATGATTATTAATATAATTCCTAAATGTTTTAATGAAACAAAGACTACAATTCCGTAAAGCAGCAGATAATTCAAAGCATTTTGGCAATATCAGCTTAAAGGAACTCTATGGAAATGTTCAACAAAACTCAAAGGCACAAAAACCTCTCACAAGATTTACAAGTGTGTGCTGTTGATTATATTTTTCTATGATCATTTTGTTGAATTAATATTCTTACATTTATATGCCAATTCTGTTTACTCAAAGTGTTGTTTTTGCTAAATTCTGGCATAAAGCACCTCAGTACAGAAATAATTTATGTGAATATAAGTCCAATGTTTATGTAGGTTTCTGATGACATTTTGTGCTGGGGTTGGTGTTAGAAAGTAACATATAAAGGTGCCAAGTCTCTCAGCACGGCTGGACTCAGCGTATCTAGAGCCCTTCTTCTAATGGCCAGATCCTCTTCCAGCCAAGATACCCAACTGCAGAGTCATGGGAAATGCTTATGGACCTGTTATGGGAAAGGCATGTTTAATGAAAACTGTGTGTTTATTCTCACAGACTTAGGAAAATGGTCTCAATCCTCACTACAGCAGCACATCAGCTGTTACATAAAAACTAATTGTTTCCTTTCTTTTTTCTCGAGATTATTTTCCCCACCTTAAAAAATCATTTACAAACTGCAGTAATATTTTTTAAATGCTTCTGTGCTGTGCTTAGTTGCTCAGTCATGCCCGACTCTTTGTGACCCCATGGACTAGAGCCCCCCAGGGTCCTCTGCCATGGAGATTCTCCAGGCAAGAATATTGGAGTGGATTGCCATGTCCTCCTCAGGGGATCTTCCCAACCCAGGGATCGAACCCAGGTCTCCCACACTGCAGGCAGAACCTTTACCATTTGAGCCACCAGGGAAGCCCAAGAATACTGGAGAGGGTGACCTATCCCTTTTCCAGGGGATCTTCCCAACCCAGGAATTGAACCGGGGTCTCCTGCATTGCAGGTAGATTCTTTACCAGTTGATCTACCAGGGAAGCCCTAAATGCTTCTAACATTCTTGATTACAAATGAAGCAACATTAGGAGAGCATCTCTCACCATTTACTCATTCATTCCTCTATTCATCCATTCATTCAGTTAGTTACTTACACTTGGCAGAAGCAATTTGCCCACACTTCTCTAGTCTCCCCCAGGGGTATCCTACCCAGTCCTTGGCACAAAATGTATTCTTTACCCATACTTGGCAAAGTGGTATTCAGTTCCATTCAGCCACTCAGTTGTGTCCGACTCTTTGCGACCCCATGAACCACAGCACACCAGGCCTCCCTGTCCATCACCAACTCCCAGAGTCCACCCAAACCCATGTCCATTGAGTCAGTGAGGCCATCCAACCATTTCATCCTCTGTCATCCCCTTCTCCTGCCTTCAATCTTTCCCAGCATCAGGGTCTGTTCAAATGAGTCAGTTCCTCGCATCAGGCGGCCAAAGTATTGGAGTTTCAGCTTCAACATCAGTCCTTCCAATGAACACCCCTTTAGGATGGACTGGTTGGATCTCTTTTCAGTCCAAGGGACTCTTAAGAGTCTTCTCCAACACCACAGTTCATAAGCATCAATTCTTCGGTGTTCAGCTTTCTTTATAGTCTTTGTTGACAAAGCAATATCTGTGCTTTTTAACATGCTGTCTAGGTTGGCCATAACTTTCCTTCCAAGGAGCAAGCGTCTTTTAATTTGATGGCTGCAGTCACCATCTGCAGTGATTTTGGAGCCCAAAAAAATAAAGTCAGCCACTGTTTCCCCATCTATTTGCTATGAAGTGATGGGACCAGGTGCCATGAACTTAGTTTTCTGAATGTTGAGCTTTAAGCCAACTTTCTCACTCTCCTCTCTCACTTTCATCAAGAGTCTTCTTCACTTTCTGCCGTAAGGGTATTAGTTGCATTTTAAATTTTGAATGTCTTGGACATGCCTAGAAGAAAATCTCTTAGTGAGCCGAATGTAAACCAATTTAGCGAATCACTTGTTTAATATGTTTCCTTATCTTGATTTGGATTTCCTTTATTCCTCTAAACCACCAGAGCATTCTCCTCCTTACCAACTATTGTAACTAGATTAAAGTTCTTTCTGTGGTTTCTGACATTGTCTGCTTAGCCCAGAAAATATACGCAGAACTTGGAGGGCCAACTGTGAAGGAGTGTGTTAGTCTTTAAAACTTTTCCAAGTGGTTCATTTTCCTTTGCCTTGCCCTTACAGTTTTGGACTATGTGTGTGTGTGTGTGTGTGTGTGTGTGAAATTTTAAATAACCAGTGAGAAATTGAATTTTTGTTTCTTCTTCTAGAGAAAATTATACAAAAAATATTGAATGATTATTCAGCTAATGCTCAATAGACATGGTAAACTGACCAAAAGCAGGAGATCATCTGACAATTTTTTTAAAGCCTGGAGGAACAAGCATGTAGGGGGTGTACCTTGTGACATACTGGTGGTATATAGATCTAAACAGAGAGAAGTTCAGTTTTCAGCGCTTTATGAAATGCTTTCTGTAGTTCACAATGATCTAAGAGGTATATAGAAATTGCTTTCTTAAAAGTAGAGTCACTTTTATCACTTAGAGACAAGGACCTAGAGATATGAACCAAGAAAGTACTTCATCTAAACTGGTATAATTAGTACTAAAACCTTAATCCATAGGGTTTTTTTTTGTATATGAAAAGTCTGTAACTGACTATTCTTTGTGAAGGCCAGTCATTTGGAAAGAGCCCCACAAAGTCTGTGACACATTGTAAACACTCAGTAATATTGGCTGAATGAAGTAATAGAACTAGTGTTACTGCACTTCAGCAACAGGTAATTAGCTGCTCAGATGCCTATTCTGTATCATTCCCCAGACTACCATCTGAGAATATAGAGGAGATACACATTAAACAAACTGTGGTAAGTCCTATGAAAGAAAAGAATAGATATTGTGCTGGAAGAAAGAACAACCACTACAATAATAATTTTAAAAATAGAAGTTTGCTTAAAATTAGCATGATGGGGGTGGGGGAAGTGGAAAGATCTTGATCAAAGGCATTAAGTTGAAGTTATGTAGGAGGAAAAAGTCTAGAGACCTATTACATAAGCATGATAACCAGAGTTTACAATATTGTGTTGAATACTGAAAATAAAGAAGAGTAGATTTTGGATGCTCTCAATACAGAGAAAAATTGGTAGTTATGTGAGGAGATATGTTAATTAGTTTTCATTTTGCTATGTCTATGTATATCATGTGGTACACTTTTTTTTTAATTTTTTAATTTTATTTTATTTTTAAACTTTACAATATTGTATTGGTTTTGCCAAACATCGAAATGAATCCACCACAGGTATACATGTGTTCCCCATCCTGAACCCCCCTGCCTCCTCCCTCCCCTTACCATCCCTCTGGGTCATCCCAGTGCACCAGCCCCAAGCATCCAGTATCGTGCATCGAACCTGGACTGGCGACTCGTTCCATATATGATATTATATGTATTTCAATACCATTCTCCCAAATCATCCCACCCTCTCCCTCTCCCGCAGAGTCCAAAAGACTGTTCTATACATCAGTGTCTCTTTTGCTGTCTCGTATACACGGTTATTGTTACCATCTTTCTAAATTCCATATATATGCGTTAGTATAGTGTATTGGTGTTTTTCTTTCTGGCTTACTTCACTCTGTATAATCAGCTCCCATTTCATCCACCTCATTACAACTGATTCAAATGTATTCTTTTTAATGGCTGAGTAATACTCCATTGTGTATATGTACCACTGCTTTCTTATCCATTCATCTGTTGATGGACATCTAGGTTGCTTCCATGTCCTGGCTATTATAAACAGTGCTGCGATGAACATTGGGGTACACATGTCTCTTTCAATTCTGGTTTCCTCAGTGTGTATGCCCAGCAGTGGGATTGCTGGATCATAAGGCAGTTCTATTTCCAGTTTTTTAAGGAATCTTCACACTGTTCTCCATAGTGGCTGTATTAGTTTGCATTCCCACCAACAGTGTAAGAGGGTTCCCTTTTCTCCACACCCTCTCCAGCATTTATTGCTTGTAGACTTTTGGATCGCAGCCATTCTGACTGGCGTGAAATGGTACCTCATAGTGGTTTTGATTTGCATTTCTCTGATAATGAGTGATGTTGAGCATCTTTTCATGTGTTTGTTAGCCATCTGTATGTCTTCTTTGGAGAAATGTCTATTTAGTTCTTTGGCCCATTTTTTGATTGGGTCATTTGTTTTTCTGGAATTGAGCTGTAGGAGTTGCTTGTATATTTTTGAGATTAGTTGTTTGTCAGTTGCTTCATTTGCTATTATTTTCTCCCATTCTGAAGGCTGTCTTTTCACCTTGCTTATAGTTTCCTTTGTTGTGCAGAAGCTTTTAAGGTTAATTAGGTCCCATTTGTTTATTTTTGTTTTTATTTCCAATATTCTGGGAGGTGGGTCATAGAGGATCCTGCTGTGATGTAGGTCAGAGAGTGTTTTGCCTATGTTCTCCTCTAGGAGTTTTATAGTTTCTGGTTGTACACTTTAAATATATATATATATAGAGAGAGAGAGAGAGTTTTCATTTAGAATATATTTTAAATGATATAATAAGCCCTGAATAATAAACACATACTCTTCTGGTTTTAGCCTCCTGATAAGACCAGAAGTTTAATGACACCCTATCTCCCAGGTTATTTTATTGACATACTGTAACATTGTAACACAAGGAATCACTTGGTGTGAGATACCCAAAAGAACATGCCATGAATGATGAACCAGTCCTTTTTCCATGCAACAATGCCATACATTGCCAAAGACATTTTTTAATATAATAATGGAGTTAACTAAACGAGTGAACGTGTTTCTACACTAAATATACTTTTATGCATCCAATATATTTTTGCTTGTAAGGAATAGGGTTGGTTTTAAAACAATTTTTAAGTTGCATTTGGATTGGCATTCATCCTTTGGAATATGGTTTAACAACTCATTCTTCCTCCTTGATTCCCAGTTCAGGTTACTATGCCCCTGAACGATATAGCAAATTTAAAATAACATCTAGAGATCTGTCGCAAACAATGTGAACACAGCACTACTTAACTGTACACTTAAAATGGTAAATTTTATATTATATGATTTTCTTTGCCACAATTAAAAATAAATGATACCAGGTCTTCCAAATTTGATGATTCCAGCTATAAGCTACTTTGCAGAATGCCTCAGCAGATGCTAACCAACAATTTTGTTCTCTCTCTTTTTTCTGGAACACAAAATACTATGACAGGAATGATACACAAAATTACATATTTGACTTGGTGCCTAAAAGCCACCCTGGGATCCATAACCTTGCTTAAAGATTTAAAAAAGACCTTTAGTCTACTTCTGAGAAGGTCCTTAGCCCCGAAAACTTTATCTCTCTCTTTGACTTCTTAGCAGCTGTTATATTTTTTTGCTGTCGTTTGTTTGACAGGATCCAGTTATAGGTTCCGATGTCTGTTTAAAGAAACAAGGAGGCTGTTGGCTTTAAAATTCCCTCATTGCTTGTGTGATCAGCATTTTCCCAGGCTTTTCTACATAGTTTGCCAAGCAAAGGGACTGACCTTTTGTAGCAAACACTTTTTCATTTCAAAATGCTCACTTTGATTTTTGTCCCATTTTATGCTCATTCCAAACTGTTTACAACCCACTAAAAATGACTGTGAATTATATGTTTGTGTAATGGATTCCTTTTGTGGTCAGAGTGGAATGTTTACTTTGAACAATTAGTTATCTTTGGGTAGATTATAGCAACTTGGAAAAAGAATGACTAAAATTATTATTATACCTTAACTGTTTCTTTTTGGTAGTTCCCCTGCTGTTACGTGAAGTTTGAGAAAAGGGCAGATTAAGAATTCCATGACATTACAGACCAAACCTATTTCTCTTATTGTGTCAATATTTATTTGGGCGTACTTATTAATATCACAGGAAGGTATGGTTATACCCTTATAACTTACTGGATATACTTACTGAATCATAAAAATTCAGAACAAGGACTATACAGAAATACAAGGATATTTCCTATTATATATAGTGCATGCTTCCTTAATAGGTGTTTGCAAATTAAGTAAGGCATGCACATGTATGTACTTATTATAAAAAGAACAGACCTGATTATAATATAGCTATGATGCACCAGATCCAGTGCACCAGTCTGACATGGTCTTGAGATTCTACCAAGTTTTCACTGGCAAAAATAAAACTACATACTCTTTTCCCATTGCCCGGTGATCTAGGCCCCTGAAGGGCCGATCACAATGCCTTCCCTAGGCAAACTCTGCTCCCAGTTCTGCTAATTTTACACTGTTCATTCTTTCCCACTTTGGGATAATCTATTATAGTTGGATCCAGGCACGCACCAAAGCCTG
This sequence comes from Bos indicus, assembly GCF_029378745.1. Lineage (NCBI taxonomy): Eukaryota > Metazoa > Chordata > Mammalia > Artiodactyla > Bovidae > Bos > Bos indicus. The sequence goes on along the minus strand of NC_091761.1, from coordinate 53,203,926 downwards.
ATACTTCCATGAAGAATGTGCAATTTGTACTGTTTAGTTGGTGACGAGATTCTTGAAAACTTTTATGATTATATCTTGTTCCAGAGAGATTTCTGCTTGCTAGTTTTATAAGCAGCAAGTGAAAAAATAAAAAGTAATGAAAACAAAACAAACTGATAAAAATTACATGCTCAAAAAATAAAATCAAGAGTTCAAGATAAGCACTATTCCCTTTTCCCTAGAGAATATTTGTGGGACTGAACAAAAATGTTTCTCAGGGCACTGACCTATGTCTTCCTTTTTTTTTTTTTCAAGTGCTTGCTTTTTATGCCTAAAGTTAGGCATCCCCATGCGTTTACAATAGAAAGATCCTCAAAGAAGCTCCGTGAAAGTTTACAGCAAATTTTCTTTAGTTTTTACTTCTGAGCTAAAACTAAGTCCAGTTTAGTGGGTTTTTTGTTTGTTTGTTTGTTTTGGTATTTTGTGTTTTATTTTGTTTTGTTTTAATGCAACCCAGTGACTGCCACCTTCCTGACAGCAATCCTGTTGTGCTGGGTCCAAGTTGGAATTGGCTCTTTGGGGTAGTCATGCTGGGGCCTCTGTGTCTGTAAGAAAGCCACATTCAGGGCTAGAGGGGAAGACAAAATCAAAAAAAGAGTAAACAGGAAACAGCCCGCGAGAGTATAAAAGAGAAACTGGGAAAAGACAACCAAAAGAAATCAGAGATGACAAGGTGGAGAGAGAGAAAAAAGCTGTGTTTTGCAATTACGAAAACAAATGTGGATAAAAGGGCATGCTTGTGAGGTCTGTAATGAAGAGAAGACAGACTATTGAACCAGTTACCATCTCTGCCATAGTTACCTGATACCTACTCCCTGTTCCAGAGAAATGTACTTTTGCTGCAGAAAATGCTTGTAAGTTGAATCTTGCCGTGAATGTTCACAAATTCTGAATGTTCACAATTTCTGTACATAGATGTGGTTACTAATTAATTCACTGCACTTATTAGTGCCTTTTAATGGCATTTATCTATGCTGAGCAATACACAGCAGTCTTATTATCAAAAAAAAGAAAAGAGAGAGAGTTAACTATAACAGAAGTTAACAGAGAAATGAGTGTGCAGTTCAATAACCGGAAAGGCTATCTAACAGATCCAGCAATGTAGCTCTGGTCAAGTCAGTCAGCGGATATTCCCACACTTTTGAGTCCAGAATGCATACGAATAAATAATGTCTCTTCCTAGATAAAGCTTAAGTCCAATTTCCAACCTCCGCCCGCACTCCCATCCCCTTTCTAAAGCTTAGGTTCTTAACGTACATTTCCCTTGGAGTTAGTTGTAAGGAAACAGAGCCAAAATTAATACCCTAGGAAATTAGCTTCTTGTTGTGGATGGAGGATTTAAATAAAGCAACACCTCAACATGTCAAGATGTAATACTCTAAATTATCCTTTAGTGGTGTCATTTATATGATGGGAGTTCTGGGTCTGGAGGTTTTTCCCATTATAAACCCCCATATTCAGAAGTTAATAGTTCAACCATAAAAATAATCTTGGCTGAAAATTGGCAGGATGTTTAAGCCTGAAAGCAAATGTTTACAAGATTTGAAGAAAAAAATTATCACATGCATTTGGAAAGCTTTCATGTTTTTAGAAATTGAGTGTAGTAGTAATAATAATAATGATAATAATAAGGCAGTTAGAAATTTTCAAGTATTTGTTGCCTTTAGATCCAAAAATGGATTTGTAGTTTTTAAATATTTTCATTCTTGTTGCATAATGTGAACCCATTGATTAAAAAATAACTCATCAACACTTTCACAAGTGTCACTTTGTTTTTGAATTAATCTGTCCTTTATTATGGAGAGGGAAATGGCAACCCACTCCCGTACTCTTGCCTGGAGAATCCCATGGACGGAGGAGCCTGGTGAGCTGCAGTCCATGGGGTCACTAATTTATACATCATATTTTTATAGGCATTTCCCTAGAGCTTAAAAATGTATAATCATTGAGAAACCTTAAGTTAATTTAGGAAATTATGAATAAGACCAAAATATTATACTCTTTTGTGGGTTTCCTAATGAATAGCATTCCCCTCTAAATGTCTAGAAAAAAATTGCCCCTTCCAAGGAATTTTCACACTTTCAGATGAAGTGTGTTCAATTTGAACATTAATCATTAATCTGCATACACAGTAAAAGAGACATACAGATTCCAGGAGAAACGGTTCTATCAGTCTACATTATTGAACATGGCATATTTTCCTCCATAGGATGTTTTAAAGTAATTTACCCATCTCCTTAGTAGATTCATGTCTTGGGGTTTCTTCTAAATTCTATGAGAGGTTATCTTATAGTCTAACAAGCTATTGAGTAAGAAATGTTTTTCCTGGGTTCAAATAATCTTTTCTTTGCTAGTTTTATTCCTTTTTGCCAAATTTTATACTCTTCAAGCCGCTTTCTATCTTCAGTTCAGAAAAAAACAAACGACAACAAAAAAAATCAAGGGCAGGACACTTTGAAAAGGAAAACTAACCATGCAAAACCAAAATAGCTCTGAAATGATACTGCTGGAAGAATTCTTGAGGTTTAGTATACTGTAGACCCAAAGTGTAAAGTCATACTCTTTTTAAAGAAATAAGAATGCCCTGAGATGTAGGGTGAAAGCACCATGTATCAAAGAAAAAATATTTAAAATGTTTCCTTTAGTACATTTGTGCTCCTCCCCGTAGAGAGAGTGGATTCATTTTAATTCTTCACTCAGTGCCTAGCACGTGATGCATTCTCAATAAATGATATAGTGGGTAAATTATAGGCAACATTGTTTAAATCTTCACTGGAAAGTTGCACACCGTGGCTACACCTGCACATGCTTGAAACTAAAAAGATGAATAACCAGCAGTTGTTGGTCGGAGGCAGCTACAGGATGTGCAGAGAATAGTGTGGTTTGCATTTTTTTTTAATTTAAACCATTTCTGAAGATATTATATTATTCTAAATGACATCATTCTTCCCCATTGACACACAGCTATGCTAAGCATTCACAGTTATGTTTACTTAAAGATTTTATGCCCATCAATTTTTGGAAACTACATTTAAATTCAGCAGCTAATAGAACATCCATTCTCTTCTCATTTCATCAGAGGAAGTCATATCCCATTAGGCATTATTTCAACACCAATAGCCTGCTGTTCTTAATTAAGTGATTGAATGGCAACTATGACTTGTAAGTGACATGTATGTGAATGGCCAGGCAAAGGCTCTGGTCCCATAACCCCACAGCAAGTTAAGCACCGCATCTTCCGCTTTAATTCAGACTTGGACTACCATCTCAGTGCTCCTCTGTGTTAGTTTACTCTCCTGTAAACATCTCATCGTCCTGATTTAGTGTTTCTTTTCTATGTAGATCTCAGGAATTTCTTAGTTTCATGATAGTTTTTTTTTTTTTAGTGTAAAGAATCTGTCAAAGAATTTGAAATAAGAAAGATGCGGTCAACTACACAGACCTATCAATTTGAAACTAATGAACAAAGGATAGCAGTACTCTAAATGCTGACATAGTTTTGCTATTGGACATTGATTTCATTTTCTCAAAATTACTTCACAGCACAAAAATGCTAAATTCTGCTGATGCTATCAAAAGCTACATAAAGACTTTGAATATACCAGTGTCATTAAAAATAGGACTATTGTCTTTCTTTTTTAAAAAATATGTTCTTCTGTTATGTTTTGCATTTTTGATAGCTTGTGCTAACTTAACCCTTAAGTCTCCCTACAGAGTGGTGGGACACCTAACAGAAATTATTGTAATCACAGTATTGAAAGCTTTCTTTACTTTTGTCTTAAAAGTGGGCGGTTGGCACGTAAGTAAAACTGCATAGCATAATATTGGATATATTATGTGTTTTGCCTTGGATTTAACAGCATAAAAAGAAACTATGCATTTCCTTCGGATTTAATTCTTGACTGACATTTCATGCTACTCTTTCTCTCAGTGTGATCTCAGTTCAGTTCAATCACTCAGTCCTGTGCAACTTTTTGCAACCACATGGACTGCAGCACGCCAGGCCTCTCTGTCCATCACCAACTCCTGAAGTTTACTCGAACTCATGTCCAGTGAGTCGGTGATGCCATCCAGCCATCTCATCCTCTGTCATCCCCTTCTCCTCCTGCCTTCAATCTTTCCCAGCAGCAGGGTCTTTTCAAATGAGTCAGCTCTTCAGTGTGATCTCAGTGACCCTAAAACTTCAGTGATTCCTTCAATGACTAAAGTTCTGATATAGGCATGACTCCTCAAGCTAGTTTTTTATACTCACATCTGAGATCTAGGTATAATCGTTTTTGAATATTTTTTTTCTGCCATCACAAATTCAACATTTTCAAACTGAGCTTATACCTTTCCTCAAAAAACCTGCTCTTCCTCTTTTTGTCCTTACCTCACCCAATGGATTCATGACCTATTTTGCTCATTGCCCTAAAAAGAAATTCACTGGACATCTTAGATTTTTCTCTCTCATTATGTACAACACCTTTCATCAAGTCTCATGAACTCTACTTTGTTTTTAATTTTTTAAGTCTTTACTGAGTTTATTACAGTACAGTATTCCTTCTGTCTTATGTTTTTGGTCTTTTGGCCATGAGGCATGTGAGACCTTCACTCCCTGACCAGGGTTTAAACCTGCACCCTCTGCACTGGAAAGCTAAGTCTTAACCACTGGACTGCCAGGAAAGTCCCAATCTCTACTTTTTTACTGTCTCTTAAATCTGATTCTTCCTCTCACATCCCATGGCCTTAATTGTGCTTCCATAATTTCTTTTGATATGAACCCTCTAATTGACATCATTGACTTTGTTCTTATTTCTGCCCAGGTCATTTTTCTCAATGCTGCCAAAATTATCCCTCATAAATATAAATAGGATCATATTATCCCTTCTGAGAACCTTCCATCAGGATAAACAAAATTCCACACTAGTTATTATCATAAAAAGGATAAGCATATGACCTCTGTCTGTTGTCCAGCTTTATAACCTCATAAACAGCTTCCTATGCCCCACCTACATGAAATTTTCCAAAGGCTGATATTCCGTCCATGAACAGTTTTCTCTCCTTAAAGACTTTTTCCATATCCATTTATCTGTCAAATTTGCATTCATCCTCTTGGGCATAGTACAAGCTTCCCCCTCACAGATGAATATTGTATGACTCATATCTTCAGTCACCTCTCTGTAGTCTCTTGAGCATTATTAGCACCCTTCCCTCCACAGTATTCCAAGAAAAGCATTGCTTTCCCCAATACCACCCTATTGCATGGGATCATAGTGGCTAGTTTCATATCTGTTTCCTCATCTAGAATGTGAGTCCTGGAGTCTAGGGTTTGTCTGGCTCCTCTCTGCCTCCTCACTGCTCAGCACACCAGAGCTGGCATATGGTAAGGATTCAAGTCATCAGGGATGATTGGATGGATAAATAGATACTATCCAAGATTTCTTTCATCCATCTGTGTATACATCCTTAGAGAATCAAATTGTATACTGAAGATTCATTGACCTGCTAGAAGAAAGAGTCATTAAATGTCTCTTGGAACACAGAGTAAAGTTATATGATCTGGAAAGGTGAAACTGTCTTAAAAGAGTTGTTTTGTTTTACATTTGTATCATGGTATGATATGTATGTATATCCATATCAATATCTATATTGATATCATACATATACATGATGACATATATCTATGTCATATCTATGTGACATACCATATTAGCAATAGTTTATAATAGGATAAAACAGGACCAAAATAAAGCAGTGATTCTTTCTCATCCTTAAGAGGGAAAATCGCTCTCTCAACAAACAGTGTTAAATGTTTCATAAACCTGAGAGATTCAATTAACTAAAAACAAATTTGATGCTTTTGAGACCTGTCACTGTCCTAAGTGTAGAACTATCATGTTTCTAGTTCAAAAACTGCTTTTTATATATAAACTTCCAGGCACTGTGCCCACTTCCCTGTAAGTTTGTATATCGTTTTTCCCATTATCACCCCCAGGTCTCTTTCACCATCACCACTTTCCAGGCATCTACCATCCACTGAATAGCCATGTTTCTGATTATCTTTTCCCAAATGTATTAGCTTGAATTATTTAAGGCTGAATCTCATTTTATTATTTCCTGCTCGTATTTCTAAACTCCTTAAGTCCATTTGTATGATTCTTTTGTCTTCACAGATGTCCACAGTTCCTCCCAATTTAGTATCATCAGCAAATTTAATTAATGCTCTGTTTACCTCTCCTTCTAATGAAACCAGTCCCTTGTTTCATTTCATCATACAAAGTAAAAATGTATTGGCAATAAAACAGTCCAAAGAAATGTTCCCTCACTGTAGGAGGGGAAGTTAAGGATACAGCAAAGAATCATGTGGCGAGGAGTGGACAGGGCCGCAGGGCGGTGAGCTAGTTTGCTATGCCCTAAAGCAAAACCTTTTTCACAGCAACCACACTTTGGCAGATTGCCTGGGCTGGTACTCAGTGTGTGTGTGTGTGTGTTTGTGTGTTCTGGAAGGCAGCTATATTATCCCAACTGAGGACTTTTTCCTCAAAATATTTATTGATATACAAAAAGCACACGTAAAAGTGTAAATACAAATACAAATGTAAACTAGTAACATTTAATCTGTAGTGTAGCCACTAACCTAGATATACATACAGGCTCACAATTATTTTCAGGAGACTTTTCCTAACCTTCACTACTGTTTAAGTTTTTAATCTCACTCCCTAATTTGATAAATGCTTTAAACTCAAATTGCCTATTGAGTTTAAATCAAATTCTTTATAACTAGTAGATTTATAAAATAAAGTCAGAGAATTTTTCAGTTGTATCCAACAGGCAAATGTCAGTAAAACCAATTTAACGTATAGAATGAATAGGCTGAAAAATTGAACTTGATCAGAGAGACATTACTTGTTAACTTTAACGTAGGCAAGTTTACTTGCAAAGAATTACAGCATTAGTCTTTGAAGTTGTAGTCATACAGACAAGGTATGATTTATATAAGGAAAACAAAGGCGACATTTATTAAGCACCTACTATGTGCCACAAATAATGCTAATGCTTTCCAACATGGGTCAGTACAATACATTTAAAGCCTATATCATTTACTACCTGGTACTCCAAACAGAATTTTTAACTTCAGTAAATCTCTTAAACATTTGGCAGGCTGTATATGATAAGTCACTCTTCAGAATATGGGCGAATTAGTATAAATTCATTGACTCCCCAGGAAAAAAATCTTTCTAGTGATTAGGACAGACAGATGGTAGACCAGCATCTCTATTGTTATATACAGAAGATGATGCACATTTGCCATGTTGAAATTAAAGCTGATATATACTTTACATATAGCACAAGGTCACCAAAGGTGTCATCACTGAAGGATGGTGTTAGCAAAACAGTGACTGGGAATATGGTGAAGCAGTTACATCCTTGTATTGTTTTTGCAGTGAGAAAAATCTGATGCACAATGCATTCTTATGAGAGAATTTTCTCAGATGCCAAGACTTTACAGGCATAACTTCCATAAGCTTTAATGGGAGTTTCCTGCCAGCACCTGTTACAGTGCAGAGTTCTTACTTTTCACACATAATCCAAAATGGGCTTGGAATACTAACTTGGAAAAACTTATATAGTGAAACCTTTTTGAAATGTTTCCTCACGTATAATGTTCATCTTTTAATCCTCGGTCTGATATATGTATGACCATGTTTTCCATTCAAATTCTTTTCCCACCAGAAAAGAAGAACCAGGCTTCTTTTCACAAGCTGTCTATGAGTAGGAGCAGATAAAATAATTATTTGTAGCGGGTAAGCTAAAAGAAAAGTTATTAATCTAGAAATTAGGTTAATGGTAGAAAGCAACTTGTCTTAGCTGAAAATAGTTCTAGAGTTAGATTGTAGATTCCTGAGGAGCCAACAGAAACAATTAGAGATCCATGTGCAAAAAGCGATACCAGTAGCTCTAAAAGAAGATCACAGGTTAAAATAATATAGTTATATTTTCCCATATCTTTCCAGACCAAAGTATAGGGACTTTTAATATATGAAGGATATTGCATTTAATCCCATGGACTAATTATCAGGGTAATGTTTTGTGTAGAGAAAAATTTAATGAATTCTTAAAATTCCATATTTTAAAATTGCCATAAATTCTTATTACCAAAACTAAAACAAAAATAAACAAAAAAAGGTTACTGCACTTCTGTTTAACTAAAATTGTGAAGATTGTACAGAAATACTATTCTATGAACAACAACGTGTTTGAAATCTCTTATCCAATGTTTCTAATGCACATGGCATGTAAGAGTGAGGGCAGACCTTCATACTTCAAGTCCTAAATCAAATATTGTCATTTTCCTGTTTAACAGTATGGTGAACAGGCGAAATGCTTTTTTCTCATTAAACATCGTGAAATATTAAACTTTTAACTCATGTTTATAACAGGATTTTATAGCTAATATTGTTAGGACACAGAGTTAAATTTGTAATAAGTCTGAAATCCTGAAACCATAAGAAGACAATTATAAACCAAATAATGAAATTTCTCATGGGGCAAAATGTGGATTCTGAACAAGAATAACTCCAGGATGGTGCCTATGTATTTTGGGTACTCATTACCCTCTTCTTTCTCTTTCTTTGCTGTATGGCTGCATTACTCCATGCTGTCCCCTTCAGCACTCTGTCTGACCTCTAGTACCTTTTCTTGGCAAACCTGCCAAGTTTTCAGTTTCAGCCTGAAGTTCAGACACCCTTGTGACTGAGTATTACCTTGAGTACAGTTGTTCTGAAAGGTAGCAATAAATTGGCATCAAATGGCTCTGTCTCCTATTCAGGTACCATGGAAGGAATTTTGCTTTGTTTTGTTTGATAAAGCAAAGAAGGGAAGGAGAGTCATATTGACATCTCTGGGAGTAGGCTGTGTTTCCAGGGTTAGTACCTTCTTCCACTCTAGGGCTTTTGCTTGTAGTATACTTTGCTCTAAACTTGGGCAAAATAAGGTCATCATTTTCTTTTTATATTCCAGCCAGTGGGTTGATAGAAATGCATTTGTTCCTGTGTATAGTAGGTTTTGTTCAGGTTTGTTTGAAAACTTGAAATTAGGTTGGGAATCGAGGACCTCATGAATCTAGACACATTGTTCAATGTCATGTGATCTCCAGTTGACACTGTAGAGTTTTAGGCTAGGGACCCCACTCCAATACTCTTGCCTGGAAAATCCCATGGACAGAGGAGCCTGAAAGGCTGCAGTCCATGGGGTCGCAAAGAGTCAGACACGACTGAGCGACTTCACTTTCACTTTTCACTTTCCTGCACTGGAGAAGGAAATGCCAACCCACTCCAGTGTTCTTGCCTGGAGAATCCCAGGGACAGGGGAGCCTGGTGGGCTGCCATCTATGGGGTCACACAGAGTCGGATACGACTGAAGTGACTTAGCAGCAGCAGCAGCACAGAGGAGACTTAAGGGCATGAGAAAGGAGAGGTGTCTGATGGAGCTAGATGTTTGTATACAGAAAGCAGTGTGCACACAGAGTTTGTGCACAAAGATGCAGTTTTGGTGCAGAAAAATGATGCAGCAGGAGAAGTCTCCAAGAATGTGTTCTGCAGGCCCTACCCAGAAAGGAGAGAGGACTGTAATTCATTATTATTCATTATTATCATTAATTCATTATTCCAAGGAGATACAGAGGTCTCATAATTCCAAGGAACAATGTTGTCTCTTCACAGTATTTCAATCTATAGAGCAAAGCCCTATATGGATTTATACACACTCAGCTTTTGAGTCTCAGTTTAGAGTGTTACACTCACTCAAAAGGGAAAGGGTCATATAAGTTGTCCCAGAAGAAAGACAGATCATTTATTATGCTTCCCATATAATGGAAAATTAATATGATAATAAAAATAAATCATATTTAAGAATAAATTATATTTAGTCAAGAGGAAAAATGTGCCTCTCCTCCCCCCAAACCTTTAAATACAGTAAGAACATGCCATTTTCATATAACTATTGTATCTGAAAATAGAAGGGTGAGCATTTGGGTAATAGAAACCACCCCTTTGGATTAGCCTACATGGTACACCCACTTCCTCTTCTGTCTTCTCCCATTATTTATTACACTAGTCTTATCCTTCATCTCTTCTTGTCCCACATCCTCCACAAGTGAAGTCTTGCTGTATTTGCTTTCTTTTAGCTAAATTTTTCTCTCAGGACAAGATCTAATAGATTGATCAGTGAAGTTTGATGTGAAATCCCTCCATGGGATTTAAAAACAAAGGAATAAAGTTCTAATTACAGAATTTTATACATAAGCAATGATATGTAAAAGAAATATTTTAAGATGAAATTATCTTCCCAAAACTTTAAAAAGATATTGTAAATATAGCCTCTATAATTAATGTTAAAAACTAACCTTTGGGACCAAAAAAGGAAATTCAGGTCTTCAAATTGATAGTATTTTATTTCTATCTTCTGTAGTACTAATAGTCAGATATAGTAACTGGGTTTTCTAATATTATTTTCAAAATTCAAAATCAAACACACTTTGATAGAATTAAGAAAATTAAGATACTCTTTACTTAAATTTAAGATAGTGAAAAACATGAAATGCATTTGTAACTTGGTTTCTTACCACTTAGAAAAATCACATAGGGAAGAGACACTCAGTAAATAGTGTATTAATGAACATCAGCATATGTAACACATCTTTGTTTAATATACCTTCTTTTCATGACAACAGATCACAGAGAAGTGATAGATATTTAGTGATAGATACTAAATATGTATGTGTATGGCTTCCTCGGTGGCTCAGCAATAAAGAATCAGCCTGCAATACAGGAGACACAAGAGATGCAAGTTCAATCCGTGGGTTGGGAAGATCTCCTGGAGGAGGAAATGGCAACCCACTCCATATTCTTACCTGGAAAATTCCATGGACAGAGGAGCCTTGTGGGCTGCAGTGGGTGGGGTCGCAAAGAGTCGGACATGACTGAGCGACTAAGCACACACATACACATACACATATAGACACTAATATTTCAGTAAGACTTTTGATGTAAACCCAAGTGACAAGATCATTCAGAAACAAGAAATCTATTTCTGTTACACTAGTGTTAATAAGTTTAAAAAGAGAACTATCAGAATTGGAATGCTTTTTTTTTTTCAAGACAACAAGTACAGTTTTGAGTAACTAGAGTGTGTGCAATTGGTAAACAGTCCTAAAGTAGTCAACATGAAGCTGAGAATATTGCCCTCTCCTACACCACTAAAGGAAGTCTTCCTCTAATTTTTCTGCTTATAGTATGATAACAGAAATTAAGAAAGCCAACCTCAATGCTAGTTCTAAGCACTTATCTATATATTTCTCTTTGAAGAAATCTTAAAATCATGAATTACAGTGGTTTAAATTGTCCAGGTATAGTTAGAGCTTCTAATTAGGGGAAATGATTGTCTTTTTATCTCTATTCCTCTGACTTATATCTCCAAAACTGGGTGTGATTTGTCCAGTGACTTGTGAAATATTTAAATTTTGAAGTTTTCACTGTGTCGCCTAGAGATTTGGAACCTGATATCATGCATATTAAAGCATCTTTCAGCTAAACTAGAGATACAAGATAGAACATTCAAGGACATAGTAGATTTATGATAATCTCCCAGGCTTTTTCAAATGAACCCTTGGGAACACACAAGTGTATTATAAAAAAGAAATGTAATCTTTGACAATACTTTGGTAATAAAGTAAATATAATTATAGCCATTTGTTCACAAAAGTCAAATACACACACACACACACACACATATATATATACACACACACACACATACGGTCCACTGGAGTAGGGAATGGCAAACCACTTCAGTATTCTTGCCTTGAAAACCCCATGAACAATATGAAAAGGCAAAATGATAGGATACTGAAAAGGGAACACCCCGGGTCAGTAGGTGCCCAATATGCTGCTAGAGATCAGTGGAGAAATAACTCCAGAAAGAATGAAGGGATGGAGCCAAAGCAAAAACAATACCCAGTTGTGGATGTGACTGGTGATAGAAGCAAGGTCCGATGCCGTAAAGAGCAATATTGCATAGGAACCTGGAATGTCAGGTCCATAAATCAAGGCAAATTGGAAGTGGTCACACAGGAGATGGCAAGAGTGAACGTCGACATTCTAGGAATCAGCGAACTAAAATGGACTGGAATGGGTGAATTTAACTCAGATGACCACTATATCTACTACTGTACTGTGGGCAGGAATCCCTTAGAAGAAATGGAGTAGCCATCATAGTCAACAAGAGTCCGAAATGCAGTATTTGGATGCAATTCTCAAAAATGACAGAATGATCTCTGTTCATTTCCAAGGCAAACTATTCAGTATCACGGTAATCCAAGCCTATGCCCGACCAGTAATGCTGAAGAAGCTGAAGTTAAATGGTTCTATGAAGACCTACAAGACCTTTTAGAACTAACACCCAAAAAAGATGTCCTTTTCATTATAGGGGATTTGAATGCAAAAGTAGGAAATCAAGAAACACCTGGAGTAACAGGCAAATTTGGCGTTGAGTACAGAATGAAGCAAGGCAAAGGCTAGTAGAGTTTTGCCAAGAGAACACATTGGTCATAACAAACACTCTCTTCCAACAACATAAGAGAAGACTCTACACTTGGACATCACCAGATGGTCAACACTGAAATCAGATTGATTATATTCTTTGCAGCCAAAGATGGAGAAGCTCTATACAGTCAGCAAAAACAAGACTGGGAGCTGACTGTGGCTCAGATCATGAACTCCTTATTGCCAAATTCAGACTTAAATTGAAGAAAGTGGGGAAAACCACTAGACCATTCAGGTATGACCTAAATCAAATCCCTTATGATTATACAGTGGAAGTGAGAAATAGATTTAAGGGACTAGATCTGATAGAGTGCCTGATGAACTATGGACAGAGGTTTGTGACATTGTACAGGAGACAGGGATCAAGACCATCCCCATGGAAAAGAAATGCAAAAAAGCAAAATGGCTGTCTGAAGAGGCCTTACAAATACCTGTGAAAAGAAGAGAAGCAAAAGCAAAGGAGAAAAGGAAAGATATAAGCATCTGAATGCAGAGTTCCAAAGAATAGCAAGAAGAGATAAGAAAGCCTTCCTCAGCAATCAATGCAAAGAAATAGAGGAAAACAACAGAATAGGAAAGACTAGAGATCTCTTCAAGAAAATTAGAGATACCAAGGGAACATTCCATCCAAAGATGGGCTCAATAAAGGACAGAAACGGTATGGACCTAACAGAAGCAGAAGATATTAAGAAAAGGTGGCAAGAATACACAGAAGAATTGTACAAAATAGATCTTCACAAACCAGATAATCACAATGGTGTGATCACTCACCTAGAGCCAGATATCCTGGAATGTGAAGTCAAGTGGGCGTTAGAAAGCTTCACTACGAACAAAGCTAGTGGAGGTGATGGAATTCCAGTTGAGCTATTTCAAATCCTGAAAGATAATGCTGTGAAAGTGCTGCACTCAATATGCCAGCAAATTGGGAAAACTCAGCAGGGGCCACAGGACTGGAAAAGGTCAGTTTTCATTCCAATCCCAAAGAAAGGCAATGCCAAAGAATGCTCAAACTACCACACAATTGCACTCATCTCACACGCTAGTAAAGTAATGCTTAAAATTCTCCGAGCCAGGCTTCAGCAATAAGTGAACCGTGAACTTCCAGATGTTCAAGCTGGTTTTAGAAAAGGCAGAGGAACCAGAGATCAAATTGCCAACATCCACTGGATCATGGAAAAAGAAAGAGAGTTCCAGAAAAACATCTATTTCCGCTTTATTGACTATGCTAAAGCCTTTGACTGTGTGGATCACAATAAACTGTGGAAAATTCTTCAAGAGATGGGAATACCAGACCACCTGATCTGCCTCTTGAGAAACGTCTATGCAGGTCAGGAGGCAACAGTTAGAACTGGACATGGAACAACAGACTGGTTCCAAATAGGAAAAGGAGTACATCAAGGCTGCATATTGTCACCCTGCTTATTTAACTTATATGCAGAGTACATCAGGAGAAACACTGGGCTGGGAGAAGCACAAGCTGGAATCAAGATTTCTGGGAGAAATATCAATAACCTCAGGTATGCAATGACACCACCCTCATGGCAGAAAGTGAATAGGAACTAAAAAGCCTCTTGAAAAGTGAAAGAGGAGAGTGAAAAGGTTGGCTTAAAGCTCAACATTGAGAAAACTAAGATCATGGCTTAGTCCCATCACTTCATAGGAAATAGATGGGGAAACAGTGGAAACAGTGTCAGACTTCATTTTTGGGGGCTCAAAAATCACTGCAGATGGTGACTGCAGCCATGAAATTAAAAGACGCTTACTCCTTGGAAGGAAAGTTATGACCAACCTAGACAGCATATTCAAAAGCAGAGATATTACTTTGCCAACAAAGGTCCATCTAGTCAAGGCTATGATTTTTCCAGTAGTCATGTATGGATGTGAGAGTTGGACTGTGAAGAAAGCTGAGCACCGAAGAATTGATGCTTTTGAACTGTGGTGTTGGAGAAGACTCTTGAGAGTCCCTTGGACTGCAAGGAGATCCAACCAGTCCATCCTAAAGGAGATCAGTCCTGGGTGTTCATTGGAAGGACTGATGCTGAAGCTGAAACTCCAATACTTTGGCCACCTCATGCAAAGAGTTGTCTCATTTGAAAAGACTCTGATGCTGGGAGGGATTGGGGGCAGGAGGAGAAGGGGACGACAGAGGATGAGATGGCATCACTGACTGATGGACATGAGTTTGAGTGAACTCTGGGGGTTGGTGATGGACAGGGAGGCCTGGCGTGCTGTGATTCATGGGGTCACAAAGAGTCAGACGTGACTGAGCGACTGAACTGAACTGATGAAACTTAACTGTTTCAGGATATAATGTGAAATTGAATATATATCGTGGTGGTGTTTTCTTCTAAAGTTGACTACAGAGCTTATATACCACCTTGTATATATTGCTTCGATGTGTCCTATGTGTAAAAATATCAGAGCTTGCAGGTGTCGTCACTAATGCATGATCAATGCATGTCATTAATGCATTGTTGCTTCAGAAGATGATGATGCTATGGCTCGATGGCATCTGAGATGTGTACTCTTTGTTCTTTGCTGTGTCTCTAGTGCCTCGGACACTTTTGCTATACAGTGAGCACTTAGTTGATACTTGTTAAATTGCATAGAGTGTTAGATTTTACTAACTCTAACTTTCTATCTAGAATATATTGGAATTTCTCTGTCCTTCCATTTAGCCACAGTTTAGCATGGGTCCTTTGTCAAACAGAAGTATTATGCAGTAGCCCCATGTTTCTGTTTAGCAGAAATATTAACAATACCATTCTCACTATTTATCTTGTATTCTCAAAAAGAGAACAGTAATCTTATTTATGTTTCTTGAGAGAAGGAAGTTCCGTTTTTTAGCCTCATCCATTGTCATGGTCAGGCACATCTTCTTTGACCAGGAAAGAGTCAAATGACACAGAATTTCTCTGAAGTTTGGGAGAGCATCAAGAAGTTGCAAAGAACCATCTTGTCTGTGATCTAAACAGGACTTGGGGTCCTGATATGCTTAAACAGTCTTGTAAGTATAGTTCCTTTGTGTCTGGAATTTGGCTTCCCTAATCCGCTGTAGGAGCAGCAGCCAGAATGGGCTCTGTCTCTCACCTGAATGCTAAGCTGAGCCAAACCATCAAAACCCTCCAGGAAGTAGCTAGCCAAAGGGTCTGAATTAGAGGCACCTCCCCAAAGAAGATCAAAAGTTATGCTGCACCAACATAGAGACACTGAGAAATGGTTGAATGTGTTCTAAATTAAACTGCCCTGGTGGTGAGCAGAGATCTGCCAAAATCTTTCAATTAATCACTTTTACCTTCAGGGCAGAGTTAGGCCTAAGAGTATTTCAATAGGTTTTTATTGGAACAGGGTTATTTCAGATATTAAACTATGTTGCACAAAGTAAAAATAATGTTATTTTTAAGTTGCTACTCTTGTTAAATAAAAGTTGGCAAGAATTCTTGGGGCCTGTATTGTGTCTGTGTATTTGTGTATGTGTGTGGCTTTTTCCTGTGCCATAAGCCTCATTGATTTAGAAACGTGAACAGCCGTGAATTAGGTGGTAAATATATTCATATAATCATTTTCATTAATAAGATGTTATAAATAATAGAAGAAAAGTTTCAAGTGTCTAGTTCTTTACAATACAATTGAGATATTTTTTCCTACATCTTCAGCAGTAAGTTAATTAGAATCACCTGCATTTCCTTGGGTGGACACCAAATGGATTGCAAACAAAAACAGATTAAAATAGCTGCTGGAACTCATGTCATACAGATGACAAGATTCACAAAAAGGACAACAAGGCACTGAAAATGTTCACTTTTCAACCCGTTTTAGAGGAAATTGAGCTCTTGCAACTTCTCTGTAAAAGCTGCTTGTAAGTGTTTTGCTGAAAGGCTAGAATGGCTTTGTTTCTGATCCCTTGATGAGTGAGAGAAATGTTTAAGAAAGATCACTTTACAGAGAGATTCAGGCTGAAATGTGATGACTGTGATTCAAGCCAAGCCAAAAATTACAGTTCAGAATGAAAGGGGAGGGACGTGGTTTGGGAATCCATTTTCCCACATTCCTGAATCTCAATCATCCCAGCCAATGTTTAAAAAAAAAGTCCAGTGGAAAACAATGAGGTCACTTTGTTTAGATGTTTAAAACATAGAGGTGGAGGGATTGAAAAAAATGAGGGCAAATATATAAATTTTAGATCAATATCCATTTCAAGTATGATGGGATCAAAGGCTAGACTTTATATAACTATAATGACTTCATCAGAGAAGGAGCCATTTTTCAGTGTTTTCTTCTTGTTTGTGCTGGTAAGCCTTTTATTGCATATCTTTAACTTATAAGAAAGTTTGTTGCTAGAATTTTAAAAAGAAAGAATACATGGGCACAGTTTACAGATTACTGTTCTGTAGCCCCCAAGCTTTCCTTAGAAATGGCATTTTCAGGCAGCTTGTTTTCTATTCATAAGCCTGCTGTGGTCATGTACTCCTGTCTGGACCTCAGGTTATGTTGGCATAGTGAAGTGAAGTGAAAGTCGCTCAGTAGTGTCCAACTGTTTGTGATCCCATGGACTGTACAGTCCATGGAATTCTCCAGGCCAGAGTAGTGGAGTGGTTAGCCATTCCTTTCTCCATGGGATCCTCCCAACCCAGGGATCGAACCCCAGTCTCCCACATTGCAGGCAGATTCTTTACCAGCTGAGCCACCAGGGATGCAAACTACCAGATGATGGCTTATTTATTTTAAAGAAACACTCTCAGTCACAGTACCAAAGGAATGATTTATTTACATCAGCACGATCACAGCATAACATAACAATAGAACTCAGACCTACAAGAAACTCAGAAGATGATGAGATGAGCCAAATACCAATTTCAATCTCTATATCTTCCAGACACAAGAGATTTTTCTTGAAGACAAATGCTGTCAGTTAATCATTGGCCAATATTTGTCTTCAAAACTAAGATTTTTTTAAAAATAAGCATCTAAGAGAGTTTATTAAAGACTATTTCTAGGTACTTTGTTTTCTACATTTAAAAATCATTTCAGGTGGTTATCTTTAGTCTTATCAAATCAGAGATTAGGATTCCTAGTGAAATTTCACAAGCATACTCAAGCTTTCTTGAGGTTCTTCTTGCTGCTGCTGCTGCTAAGTCGCTTCAGTCGTGTCCAACTCTGTGTAACCCCATAGATGGTAGTCCACCAGACTCTGCCGTCCCTGGGATTCTCCAGGCAAGAACACTGGAGTGGGTTGCCATTTCCTTCTCCAAAGCACGAAAGTGAAAAATGAAAGTGAAGTCACTCAGTCGTGTCCAACTCTGACAACCCCATGGACTGCAGCCTTTCAGGCTCCTCTGTCCATGGGATTTTCCAGGCAAGAGTACTGGAGTTGGTTGCCATTGCCTTCTCCATGAGGTTCTTCTTACTTTGAGTTTATTTCCAATATTATTCAGGTCATAAGACTGGTATAATTCTGTAAGTTATTTATTTATACCATGCTTCAGACTCATAGAACTCAAATTCTCAGCTGACTTTAAAAAGATACATGAGACTCAATGAGTAAAAATGAGGGACAACATTTGGGATAGCATTCTTAGACTGGCGTTTCATTTTACCCAGATATTAAACAGGGCATACAAATGGCTTTTATCTATGTCACACTAACCATACTGGAACTTTTTCCCCTTGTCTTTTCCATTATTTACTTATATTTAATAGTTTATAAGGTAAAAGGTGGACTTCCCCTATGGCTCAGATGGCAAAGAATCCACCTGCAGTGTGGGAGACCTGGATTCAACCTCTGGATAGGGAAGATCCCCTGGAGGAGGGCATGGCAGCCCACTCCAGTATTCTTGCCTGGAGAATCCCCAGGGACAGAGGAGCCTGGCAGGCTACTGTCCACAGGGTCACAGAGTCAGACATAACTGAGCAACTAAGCACACACACACAAGTTAAAAGGTATGATTTTAAAGGCAACTGGTCCAGTAGTAAGTCTGAATGGACTATGAGTTGCATTAAATGTATGGAGGTGATATGCAAAAATAAGCCTAATGCATAAAAAGTATCAGAGCAAATGGAAACCAGGACCTTGCCCTTGGTACTCATGTGAGTTTTCACAGGACTTTTCTTATACTACTGTTTCTAGTTGATAATGGTACGCATGTTCTCTGTGTGTGTATTCAGTCGTTCAGTTGTGTCTGACTGTTTGTGACCCCATGGACTGTAGCCTGCCAGGCTCCTTTGTCCATTGAGTTTTCCAGGCAAGGATACTGAAGTGGGTTGCAATTTCCTACTCCAGGGGATCTTCCTGACCCAGGGATTGAACCCATCTCTTTCATCTCCTGCATTGGCAGGGATATTCTGTACCATTACTGCCAACTGGGAACCCCATACATGTGCATTTGCAATTATGAGACAATTAGTGAAATACTATGGCAACAAGTATAAATACAAGGGAGAAATTCCAGTAGAGAGGAATGACAGTGCACAGTGATGCGGATGTTTCTGTGTTTCTGGTAACATTTAAAGAATTCAGTGTGATTCTTCTCTACATGTTGAAGTATTCAGTATCCTACCTTAAAAGAATTGACTGTATGGGAAATAAATGGTTTTCCTAATTTTTTTCAGCAATGTAGCTCTTTACAAGAATACTTAATAATAAGTAAGACAGCTAGCTCTTCCTTCCATACACAATCCCTAAGTATTAACACTGCAGATCTTTTCAAGGCATAAGTGGTACAATATGGAATGAGTAAGAAATGTGATCAGTAACACCCTTAATACTTGGGATATTTTATCCTTTTCCTCTTCCAATTTTAAGTTCATCTTCCCAGCTCCCAGGCTACGTAAGACATTAGGATTGCACAGAATAGCAAATATGGCATGATAAAAAATATAGGTAGATAGATGATTGATACAAAAATGATAGGTAAATGATGATAGAAAAATAATTTTGCTGGTAAAGAACCAGCTTGGCAAATAAGGAGATGCAAGTTTGATCCCTGGTAGGAAAAGATCTCTTAGAGAAAGAAATGGCAACCCACTCCAGTATTCTTGCCTGAGAAATTCCATGGACAGAGGAGACTGGCAGGCTACAGTCTATGGCACTGCAAAAGAGTCAGATATGACTTAGCGACTAAACAACAATAGCAACATATGCTACAAAAACAATATAAAATAATGTTTTATTTATTATCATCACAGTATCTAAGCAGTCCTCTCAAGGGAAAAAAACACCCTTTTCTTGGTGACCTCTCTTCAGTCTAACATGTTTTTTTTCATTTATCAACAAATACTGTCTCTTTCATATCTTAAGAAGACAAAATTCTTCTTTCCATATGAATCCATAAAATATCTCTTAGATGAAAAACTTATTTCATTCATAAATAAGTAACCTAAAATGGACTGCTACCAAAATCAAGCAAACAAAAAAGTAAAGGAAAATTGATAATAAGTATTTTGTCATGATATTAAGAAGGAAAACAAACATTTATTGCAACGATTGTCTTTATGAAACAAGAATTTATCACAGAGATACAAGGAAGGTAGGAAAAAATCAAAATAAGATAAAAGTTTAAAGGAAAAAGGGTTCAAGCATAAAAAAGAATGAAATAATGTCATTTGTAGCAACATGAATGGACCTAGAGATTGTCATACTGAGTGAAGTAAGTCAGACAGAGAAAGACAAATGTCATATGATATCACTTATATGTGGAATCTTCACTTCAGTTCAGTCACTCAGTCTAGTCTGACTATTTGTGACCCCATGGACTGCAGCACACCAGGCCTCCCTGTCCATCACCAACTCCCAGAGTTCACTCAGACTCATGTCCATTGAGTCGGTGATGCCATCCAACCATCTCATCCTCTGTCGTCTCCTTGTCCTCCCGCCTTCAATCTTTCCCAGCATCAGGGTCTTTTCAAATGAGTCAGTTCTTCACATGAGGTGGCCAAAGTATTAGAATTTCAGCATCAGTCCTTCCAATGAACATTCAGGACTGATTTCCTTTAGGATGGACTGGTTGGATCTCCTTGCAGTCCAAGGGACTCTCAAGAGTCTTCTCCAACACCACAGTTCAAAAGCATCAGTTCTTCAGCACTCAGCTTTCTTTATAGTCCAACTCTCACATCCATTTATGATTACTAGAAAAAACAGTTTTTAATAGATGGACCTTTGTTGGCAAAGTAATGTCTCTGCTTTTTCATATGCTGTCTAGATTGGTCATACCTTTTCTTCCAAGGAGCAAGCATCTTTTAATTTCATGGTGGCAGTCACCATCTGCAGTGACTTTGGAGCCCCCCAAAATAAAATCTCTCACTGTTTCCATTGTTTCCCCATCTATTGGCCATGAAGTGATGGAACCAGATGCCATGATCTTAGTTTTCTGAATGTTGAGTTTTAATATGGAATCTTAAAAAATGGTTATTTACCAAACAAAAAGAAGGACTCATGAAACAAATAAAAGAGAAAAATACACCAAATAAAGCAATCTCAGTAATAAAAGGAACATTGTCAAAACCATAAATGACAGTAGAAACTTCTAATGACAAAGAAAAATACAGGAGTGAGAAAAAGATGAAGGATAATCTGATCCTGGACCCGATATTAACATATTCTGCCAGCATTAGATATAGAGACACATAATAAGTGTTTTAAATATTCTAATTTTTCACACATCTGTCATTTAGATTACTATTGAAAAGAAAATTGTTATATTGCAGTATCTTTGCAATCTAGTGAAACTTTTGTTTTCAGCATTAAAAAATCTCTCTATGAAAAATAACTAGGGCCCCCATTCAAATTTCCAGGCCAAGAAATCATGTTTGAATTCTCCTTCCTCAAAGATCATCCCAGTGAAATAAGAGAAAATATATGTTGGGAAAGAAAAACAAAAACAAGTGGTGCTGAAAAGAGAAAAAGTGCCATCAGCAAACAAGAAATAAAAGTTCCAGGAAGACTGAAAGCAGATGGGATCAAACAAGTGAACATATTAGAGTGAAAGAAGCATCATTCCCAGACACTATTATTAGGTACAGTTCTTGCTTGGGATGTCCTAGAAAATATCCAACCTTAGAGTTGACAAAAAAAAAAAAAAGAGCAACAACGGGCAAGAGGGCAGTAAGTAAAGTAATGCACAAAATATTGTATCTAACATGTCAAAAGCTGAGTCCCTCTCCATTTGCCTTGCATCAAGGAAGAGAACAGGCTCAACTGAGAATAGGTTCTACAAGGACAAATGAGAGGATGCTGGCATCTGAGAAGGAAGGCAGTGGAAAATGAAATGTCTCAGGTCTTCTACAGCAGACACAGAGTTGGAGAACTTTGCTCAGAAGCAAAATAGTACAAGTGCTCCATATCCCCATATAAGTCCTCCTTACTTGGTAGCTGAAGACCTCTAGCCTGCTATCTGTGTTGTGCTGTGCTTGGTCACTCAGTTGTGCCTGACTCTCTGTGACACCAGGGACTGTAGCCCGCCAGGCTGCTCTGTCCATGGGGATTCTCCAGGTAAGGATACTGGAGATGCCCTCCTCCAGAGGATCTTCACAAACCAGGGATCAAACCCAGGTCTCCAGCATTGCAGGCAGATTCTTTACCATCTTAGCCACCAGGGAAGCCCAAGAATACTGGAATGGGTGGTCTATCCCATCTCCAGGGGATCTTCACAACCCAGGGATAGAACTGGGGTCTCCTGTACTGCAGGCAGATTCTTTACCAGCTGCGCTACCATGGAAGCCCAGTCTACTATCTTATCTACTCAACACTGGTTCATCCTCACTCAGCCTGACAATTTAAGATTGGAGCCTGTTGCGGGACATAATAATAATAATAGTGTACAAATACAGAAGTACCCATGACCGTCATTTATTCTAGTTAATTTGCTCTTTTGTCAAAGGAGTATTCTGATATTTGAACATCCATCTTAAAGAAGTTCTAGATAAAGTGAAAAGAAATAGTAGGAAGAAGGATATATAATGCAAATAATATAAGAAAATGTTTTCTGATTGAAGGACTAGATGTAGACACATTTGAGTGAAATTTTACTTCTACAAGTTAAAGAGAAAATCTTTTTTTAAACCTGAAGGTAAAAGAAATTTACCTGCAAAGCATCAAGAATCAACTTGATATCAAACATAACAGCAGAGATGCGAGAAGATATGGAACATTGCCTTTCAAAGTTAGAAAAATTTTTAAGTTATAAATACTTAAATTAACAATTAAATAGGAAGCAGTCTTTTTAAAACAGTCTTTTTAAAAAATAGTTGATTTGTAATGTTGTGTTACCTTCTTCTGTATAGCAAAGTGACTCAGTGGCACCACTGGTAAAGAACCCTGTGATACTAGTGGTAAAGAATCTACATGCTAATGCAGGAGACATAGAGATGTGGGTTCCATTCCTGGGTCAGAAAGATCCCATGGAGGAGGACAAGGCAACCCACTCCAGTATTCTTGCCTGGAAAAGCTTTTGGACAGAGGAGCCTGGTGGACTACAGTCCATAGGGTCACAAAGAGTCAGACACAACTGAGCAACTTAGTATACATGCACACATACATTTCTATATACATATATATATATATATATATAATGAATATATACATATTATTTTTCATATTTTTCCATTATTATTTGTCACTATATACTGAATATAATTACCTGTACAATACAGTATGACATTGTTTTTATAAAAAACAGTCACTGAGATAGAATAAATAAGAAAATTTACCAACCACACACGTCTGCAAAAAAAAAAAAAAATCATAACTCTTAAAAAAGAAATCCAAGAAGAAATAATAGTAAAATACAAGAGAAGAGTAGTAGTTGACTCTGACACAGAGCTGTACCATCCAGTATGGTGGTCATAGACCACATGTGGCTGTTATTTAAAATAAGGTAAATAGAAATTCAGTTATTCAGTTGCATTAACCACATTTCAAGTATTCAGCAGACAGCCTTATGTGGCCAGTGACTGCTGGTCTAAATAGTTAATATAGAGAATATTTCCATAATCATAAACAGTTCTATTGGACAGTGCTTAATTGAAGAAATAAAGAGGCCTACAATGGAAGAAAACACACGAGACTCTGATGAGATCTCCTTTGTGAAAAAAGGTTAATGTGGGACCCAATCACAGTCACTTTCTTATAAATAGTGACTAATATTAACCCACAGATAAGCCACAAAATATTTATAGAGAATAAAACAAAATGTTGTAAACTTCAAGAGCGTAAGCAATAATAACAAAGAATAAAGTTGGAAGTTATGAGAGAGAAGAGAAGGGTAAGGAAAAGTAAAATGCAATAAGTTCCTTATTTTCTTACACACAGAGCTAATTTGGTATATTAAGATATAGAAATAGACAAAGGTAGTTAATAATAACAAAGAGAGGGTACATAGATAAGTGGTAGAAGCTATAGACTCTTTATCTTTTCTGATAAGGAGTGAATAAATACCATTCAAAGTTAATAAATTAATAAACAGAAATGTGATGCATTAACATAAAGTAAGTAACAACAAAAGAACTAAAACAGAATTGTTAACAGTGACTGTCTTTGGACAGCAGGATGAGGTATTTACTTAGGTTTCATTGTATTAATCTTGTGTGGGTTAGTTTTCATTTTTACCAAGCAAGTATATTGCCTCTATAGTAAAAAAAAAAAAAATGATTATTATAAAGTCAAAGTTTTTCATATAAGATAAAATCATTCTTGTTTGACAATCAGAATTGTGTCAACTATTTTTAAGGTAGTCATTCTTGAAGGATGTGTATCTCACAATAAATTAGTAATAAATAAAGCCAGCAAAAGATACAGGATAAATACAAGCCATTGAGACAGAGTAGAAATTAAATTTAGAAAGAGTTTCCAATTATATCCTGTACTCAGCCACTGAATTTAAAGTGTGTGATCAGATCAGTTAGCAATATAAAGTTGGAAACACTTCAATTTAGAGGAGGAAATATGTGCCATTCAAAATGGTACAAAACCTCTCCTCAAATACATCTCTGAAACCAAGCAGGACCTTTAGAAGAATAAAAAAGAAATGGGCAGCACTCTTTGGGGGCAGTCTGGGTGTTCCTCTGCTCAGTTGTTCTTGCCAGAGGGAGAAGCCAGAAGACCAAAGTATTGCGAGAATGACTCTTTTTGCGGTAGCTCTGGCCTCCTAGGAATTAGGAAGTGCCATAAATCTCAGGAGAGAGACTGTGCAGAATTCCCAGCCCATATTTCAGACTTCAGAGGTTCAGATGCATTTTGTTATATTCCAGAAAAACAAGCAGGCTTTTTGAGCCTACCTCTCAACCAGGCTCAAACTCTACATCTTCGTGATTTGTCCATCGTTTGAGCTACCAAGAATGCTACCTAATCCACAGTTTGCAGCTATTTTTAACAGGCTCATCTGCATTGTTAAAAACTACCCATATTTTGGCAGATAAGTCAGTCAACTCTGGAAACAGTGTTGGTCTCTTAGATTTCCTTTTGGAAAGTGTCTGAGATTTATGGTGGGAATTACTCATGACAGCTGCATTCTTTCCACTGGGTTTAGACCACCATTTGGTCTAATAACTCCTAATTGTGTGTCTATCCTAGTCTAAGCTTCTTCAAAAAAAAAAAAAAGTGGAGGAGGGGGAGGACTTTTGAAAATCCCCTGCAGCAATACCCAGTGATTTCTGTCAACAGTAAACACTATTTTGGAACTTAAGAGTGTCAGCTGATGAGGAACAAATAAAAGACATTTCAGTGAATGTGGATTTTTTTAAGAGAATTTTTCATCAACATTACATTAATGCTGGTCTGATAAAAATAAGCATACAATGTTTTAGTTTCATTGTGTTCCCAAAGTATTTTTAGCATAACAGGCAAAATTCCTGTCAGCATTTTCAGTCAGGGTATTTTCTTGAAAGAAGTACCTCGTAAAGTGATTTTTCTCCAAACTTCACCAAGGCCCAACATGTGTACCTTGAAGATATTGCTCATTTAAAAATCATAAGAGGTCTAATTATATTTCCAAAATAAGTAGCTTCCAGTCCAGCAAGGATAATGTGGTCATGAAAAGGATGTCCAAATCCACCAATTTACATTGGTTTGGTTTGGCATGACTTTCAAAGTTCTTGGAGCAAGAAGAGGATGGCACATGAAACTTTGTAATTTGGGTTCAATTCACAGGACTTGGGGTTTGCCATTCCATGAGCTGTTCAGGGAAGAGCTAATCAATTACAAGACTGTACCTATGTAATTTATAACTGCTAAAACTCACTGATGTGTTCCAGATTATTTTGCAAAATGTAATACCCTCCTTTTTAATATCTGCTTTGTCATTTTCACTCTATTTATGTAATTTAAAAAGTATGATAGCAGGGGAGCATAAGCCATTCAAAGCAGGAGCCACAAATGTCAGAGATTGTTATCCTTCATAAGATATATGGTGTTGATATATCTGAATCTAAAGGGCTTGGAAGTTCTGTCAAGTTAGATTCAAATTGCATCTAATGTGTTTTGCTTTACTCCTTTATACTTTCTGGTTTCTATCGTGAGCCACAGAGCGGTTTCTCTGCTGTGACTTAGGTCTGCAACCACAGTGGTCGCACTAGTCTGAATTATCCTCCCTGTCTCCATTCCCAGCACTCCCTTCTTTTATTCCAGAAGAAAATTGGCTTATTAATTTAGAATGAGGCTGCTTTGTTTGAACAGTATAGTGCCTTCCAATTGCTCATATGTAATATATTCAACCCATACTCCTCTTTCAAATGTTTTTGATTACTGAAGTTAAAAAAATATATAACTTCTACTGAAATTTATGAAAGATCAAAGGGATACTTCCTATGTAGTAACATCAAATTTCTATCAGAGAAAGTTTTTAGGTAGTAGGGAATTTCATTAATTGAAATTCAGTTTAAAACTCTAGACAACAGATGCATTTCAATAACATTTAAAATAATATTAGAAAAGAAAAATTTCTAGCTTCAAAAAAAGTGTACTTGATTTTATACCTATAGGGACATATTTATTAAAATGAGGCTTAATTAAGGTCTTTATTTGCAATTGTTAGAATTCAAATGATTGTATTTACTATTGACCCTGGATAAAGGTCCAACTAATTAAAACTTTTTTTTTCACTTTATTGTAGTTGTTGTTAATTGACATTTCATTTTTAATCATTATTTTAAATAGGGCTAATTTGATTTCTTAAAAAATGTATATTAAGATTTCTCATTTGGGAAATGTAGATCTACACATTCCCTCAATATTTCTATTTTTCAAACTAATTTTTTTCTCAACTTCCTTTAGAGCAACTGATAACTCACAGGAAAAAATCAAGATAATTTTCATTTAGGGAAATTTTGTGATGACAAGCAGAGGACCTCATTCAACATTCATGGTTCTGAATGACCTTTGACTATTTCCAGACCAAAAAACTATCATCAAAGGCCCCAAAGTTGCCATTAATAAACATTTCTCTGTAGACAATATGGAGCCACTGAAGGTCATTTTGGAGAATAGCTTCAAAATATTTTTTGTAATGGCTACTTGTTCAGAAGTATTATGGATACCCCCAAAAGGGAAAAATTTGAAAGGGAGACACATACTTGAATGCATAAGTTTTAATATTTTAAAAAGCTATAACATTTTTTAAAAACACAGAAGTTAAACTTAAGTCAGAAAGATTATCTACATGACAAAGCAAAGAAGAAAATGGTATAAAATTACAAAGTTCCGAGCACACGTACATAAACTGAAGACCAACATAGTCCAGTGCAAAAACTGAAAATCAAACGTTGGAAAAGTTCTAATTGACTATCACATTTAAGTTGTAAGTGCACATTGTGCTTAAAAACAAACTGGAGTGCACTTTGATTAATGGAGCTATTTTATACATCAGGAAAACAAGGACACATTTGATTTTTATAAATGTATGTGTCTTAGACATTTTCACCACATACTAATAGGTGTTCCACCTCATCTAAATTCCTCATAAATCCATAGTTCTCAGGAAGGGACAGAGGCTTGCTAATTTATTGTTAGACTATTCTAGAACTACAAAGAAAGAAAGTTGCTCGGTCATGTCTGACTCTTTGTGACCCCATGGACTGTAGCCTACCAGGCTCTTCCGTCCATGGGATTTTCCAGGCAAGAATACTGGAGTGGGGTGCCATTTCCTTCTCCAGGGGATCTTCCCGACCCAGGGATTGAACCCAGGTCTCCTCCACTGTAGGTAGACGCTTTACCATCTGAGCCACCAGGGAAGTCAGAACTACAAAACTCACACCAATTAATATATTTGTTAATAGCCATTCAGTTTTATTGAAATTGTATAGAAGTTATTACATGGAAGAATAAAACCATAGTGTGGACTAGTAGGTGGGGCACAGAGGATTTTTCAGGCAGTGAAAATACTCTGTATGATGCTTTAATGATGGATACATGTCATTATCCATTGTCATTATGGGAGCTTCCTAGGTGGCGCTAATGGTAAAGAACCCACTTGCCAATGCAGGAGACATAAAAGACTCGGGTTTAATCCCTGGGTTCAAAGATCCCCTGGAAGAGGGCATGGCAACTCACTCCAGTATCGCTCTCTGGAGAATCCCATGAACAGAGGAGCCTGGCAGTTACAGTCCAAAGGGTTGCACATAGTCAGAAACAGCTAAAGTAACTTAGCACGCATGCACATGTCATTATACATTTGTCCAAATCAATAGACTGTACAACACCAGGGCTGAACCGTAATGTAAGCTATGGACTTTAGATGTATTGGTGGTGTTTCCTCAATTTTAATAAATGTATCACTCTGGTAGGAGATGTTGACAACAAGAGAGGCTATACCTGTGTAGGGGCCAGGGTTAAGTAGGAAATCGCTGTACCTTTCCTTCAAGTTTGATGTAAAATTAAAGTTGCTCTAAAAATAATGTCTTAAAACTGAATGAATAATGGCTTTGATTTATGCCATTAGTACTAGTATTACACATTATGTCAGTCTGTCCTAAGTTACTGATGATATATTTTGCACAGCAGCAGAAATGTTCTACTATAAAGTACATAAAAATAGAGATTGTAAAACAATGAAGGAATTCATTTCATGTCAGTAAAGACTTCAAAAAGACTTTATTCTGTTATACCATGACAGTAATTTTTATCAGTTTGTGTAATACTAACTATCGTGAATGACAATGTTTAACAGTGGTGCTATATCACCTCCTTAGAGAAACTGCAGAGGTGCTGACCTCTATGTTACTGTGGAAAATTCTGAAAGAGATGGGAATACCAGACCACCTGATCTGCCTCTTGAGAAATTTGTATGCAGGTCAGGAAGCAACAGTTAGAACTGGACATGGAACAACAGACTGGTTCCAAATAGGAAAAGGAGTACATCAAGGCTGTATATTGTCACCCTGTTTATTTAACTTATATGCAGAGTACATCATGAGAAACGCTGGACTGGAAGAAACACAAGCTGGAATCAAGATTGCTGGGAGAAATATCAATCACCTCAGATATGCAGATGACACCACCCTTATGGCAGAAAGTGAAGAGGAACTCAAAAGCCTCTTGATGAAAGTGAAAGTGGAGAGTGAAAAAGTTGGCTTAAAGCTCAGCATTCAGAAAACAAAGATCATGGCATCCGGTCCCATCACTTCATGGCAAATAGATGGGGAAACAGTGGAAACAGTGTCAGACTTTATTTTTCTGGGCTCCAAAATCACTGCAGATGGTGACTGCAGCCATGATATTAAAAGATGCTTACTCCTTGGAAGGAAAGTTATGACCAACCTAGATAGCATATTCAAAAGCATAGACATTACTTTGCCAGCAAAGGTCCGTCTAGTCAAGGCTATGGTTTTTCCAGTGGTCATGTATGGATGTGAGAGTTGGACTATAAAGAAAGCTGAGCGCCGAAGAATTGATGCTTTTGAACTGTGGTGTTGGAGAAGACTCTTGAGAGTCCCTTGGACTGCAAGGAGATCCAACCAGTCCATCCTGAAGGAGATCAGCCCTGGGATTTCTTTGGAAGGACTGATGCTGAAGCTGAAACTCCAGTACTTTGGCCACCTCATGCAAAGAGTTGACTCATTGGAAAAGACTCTGATGCTGGGAGGGATTGGGGGCAGGAGGAGAAGGGGACGACAGAGGATGAGATGGCTGGATAGCATCACTGACTCAATGGACATGAGTCTCAGTGAACTCTGGGAGTTGGTTATGGACAGGGAGGCCTGGCGTGCTGCGATTCATGAGGTTGCAAAGAGTCGGACACGACTGAGCGACTTATCTGATCTGATCTGAATCTCATCTAAGTCTCTTTGAGGGCCTGGGCACATCAAGGAATATTCAATCCTGACATTAAAATTATGTTATCAACATTTCTTATTGACAATAATAGTGTCTGAATAAGTGTTTCTCTTTTTATTTTCCTGTTTCTCCATTTTCTTCTTTTTCATAACTGACTCATGGAAATAACCAGATGATATAGATATAAATAAGTATGTGGAAAACAAGTGGTTTATTATCCAAACCCACTGCCAGGATAAGTTATTCTGAATTATAGATGACTAGTTTTAAAATAATCTGAAACTGTTGTCACTATCTTGTCAAGGATTTCTTTTTATTTTTCCCCTCTGTAATGGAGTATCCTATTACCTACAATACACTAGAGACTATCAAAGTAGTTATACATCGAGAGTAGAATTTTCATTCTGTAGTTTCAAATAATCAGACCAATACACGTTATGCCATAGGGACTGCATGAAAAAGAAAATGAAACCAAATGGAAATGAATTGGAATCCCTAGGAATAGAATAAAATGAATAGAATAGAATAGAACAGAATAAGAATAGAATATGAATAGGAGAAAGGGAAGAAAAAGAGAAAGAAAAGTGAGAAAGCAGTAAAGGGCAGAGAAGGAAGGAAGAATTTTTAAGGAAGGGAAACTTCACAAACACTTTGGGTTACTTTATCTTTCCAACAAGGGTCAATAATACACATATACATGAAGGTTCTTCTGCCTACTGCACCCTCAGGTTGATTTCTGTCTTTGGGAATGAATCATAACTATACTGTGAAATTCCATGCTACCTACTGCTCTTTTATGGTTCAACTGCAATCAAGTTTGTCGATGGTTAGCTGTTACTGAACTTAACGATTAGTTTATTTGGATTAAAATATTGAAGACTACTTGCTTTAGGAAAAAGAAATTTGTTTTCTCTGTGAGGAAGAGATAGTATAATTATTATCTTCCTTTTATCATCTCATTCTTATAAGAGTGAATATAAAACATGCCCTTTTGTTTTCAGGTCTAGATGTTGATGGAATATATCGTGTTAGTGGCAATCTGGCAACAATACAGAAGTTAAGATTTATCGTCAACCAAGGTAAGTGATTTCTTTACTTCAGACCTTCTTTCAAGTAGTTTTGTCTCTAACAATATTTCACACTCTCTGCTGTGTGTATTACGAATATAGTTTATTTGAAGATGAGTACAATAAAAAGGCCTAGCTGACATGTAAAATATCATGTAAGAAACGAGTTGCCAGTCCAGGTTCGATGCACGATACTGGATGCTTGGGGCTAGTGCACTGGGACGACCCAGAGGGATGGTATGGGGAGGGAGGAGGGAGGAGGGTTCAGGATGGGGAACACATGTATACCTGTGGTGGATTCATTTTGATGTTTGGCAAAACTAATACAATTATGTAAAGTTTAAAAATAAAATAAAATTAAAAAAAAAAAAAAAAAAAAAAAAAAAAAAAAAAAAGGCCTAGCTGATACATTGTGTGAAATAAATAACAAGTAAAATATGAACTTAAAATGAAGACGAGAATAATGAGTAAAAAATAAACTAGCTTTGAAAAATGTTGCTGACATATAATACACGTTTAATATATGTTGATAATTGAATAAATAAATGAATAGTGGAAAATGTAAGAGTCAAAATCACAAATGTTAGAAAATATATAATAGGTAAGTAAAACAATAAAAATTATGAAATACATGTATCATCAAAGGATTACAAACTAGAACAATGAAATACTACCACAAGCCTATTAGAATAGCTAAAATTTTAAATGCTGACTGCACCAAATGCTGACAGGGATGTGGAGCAACAGGAGCTCTCATTCATACTAGTAGGAATGAAAAATAGTGCGGCTAACTCAGAAAATACCTTAGCAGGTTATTATGAAAATAAACTTATTCTTACCTTATTACCCAGCAGTTGTACTCCTTGGTATTTACCCAAATGAGTTCAAATCTTATGTTCACACACAAAAAAACTGCACAAAATATTTTCATTAATTTTATTCATAATTGGTAAAATTTTAAGGCATCCAAGATTTCCTTCAATAGTTGACTAGATAAACAAACCATAAAACATCCCTATAATGGAATATTATTTACTGATAAAAAGAAATGAGCAGTCAAGTCATGAAAAGGCTTGGATAAAACTTAACTGCATATTGCTAGGTGAAGGAAGCCAGTCTGAAAATGCTATATACTATATCATCTCAGCTATATGACATTTTATAAAACGCAAAACTATGGAGATTGTAAAAGATCAGTGATAGTAAAGGATTTGAGGGGAGAGAGAGAAGAATGAGTGAGCATGAGGGATTTTTAGGGCCATGAAACTATTCTGTTTGATACTGTATAGGTGGATACATGTCATTATACATTTATCAAAATCTAAATAATATATAACCCTGAGTGAACCTTAATGAAAACTATGGACTTTAACTAATAATAACTTATAAATATTGGCTCATCAGTTGTAACAAATCTACTACATTAATGCAAGATCTTACTAATAAGGGAAATGGTGGGGGAGTGGACAAGTATAAGGGGGGTATATTGGAAACTATATTTTCTATTAAGCTTTCCTGTAAACCTAAACTTTCTCTAAAAAAAGATGAGAATTAAAAAATAATAATTAGGAAATACTGAAGAAAATAAAAGATCGAAACATCTTGAGATGTTATTACAGATAGCTCCTAAGTTTCGAGTTATACATGTGGGATAAAAACGAGACACTCTGTCCTTGTGTCCTTGGCATCTATTTAATTCTCCTATGCTCTGTTTTTTATCTGTAAAAACAGGAAGGAGGTGCTTTGGAAATACTTGTGAGAATGAAATGAGATAAGATGTGGCATTCCCTTAGTAACATAACAGCCTCTTGGTAGTTGTTCAGTACATCTAAGTTTCCCTTTCACTTAAAAAGTCAATAGTGTCTAATTGCCTTCAGGAGAATTTATACAGTCTTCATAATCTGGCTTCCCACCTACTTCTAGCCAGATGCAGGCCCTCAGAATTTCTTTCACAATACATTCATAACTGTACTTCCTTATTTACATGCTGTTGTATTTCTTAATGCTTTTGCATACACTCTTTCATCTACTTTCAATATCCTCCTATCTTTTCCTTCCTATCCCACATACAAAAACTTCCTGTCTCATTAGATTTATCCTTATTCTTCAAGGCTCAGATTATAAATCATTTTCTCCAGGGAGCTTGCAACATTCCTTCAGTCAGATTCCTTCTCTGGGTGCCCATTATGCTGGGTAGTTAAATTTGCATTCGTACAAGCATATCTAACTTCTAAAATTCCATCTATTATAAGACCCAGATATTTAATGCCATTCTTTTAAAGAGAATTTTATCAAATATATTCAGTGATTATATTTCAGAAGCATTACAATTTGAAAGTCTTGGAATAAGAAAAAAGAGCATACTGTTTGAAATATCTATCTCCTCCCTGAATCTCTATACACCTAAAAAGGTAGGATTTAAATAAGTCTTGTATCTATCCTCATTAACCAGTAGCTCTTGGAGTCTCCACGCAGGGAGCTCTTAATATCTGTTGTATATTGTCTGTGTGTGTGTGTGTTGCAAATAGGAGAAGTATTAATACTAAGAAGCATTAACCTCTCCAGCAGTTCAGCTTGGGTTGAACCATGCTTTTAAGTGTTAACTACAATGCTTTTGGCCAGTGGCCACGTGCTTCTTATTTCTGAGCATCTCTGTAATTCCCCTGTGAGTCAGCTGGTAAAGATTCTGCCTGCAGTGTGGGAGGCCTGGGTTCTATCCCTGGGTTGGGAAGATTACCTGAAGAAGGGAAAGGCTACCCACTCCAGTATTCTGGCCTGGATAATTCCATGTACTGTATAGTTCATGGGGTCACAAAGAATTGTACACGACTGAGCAACTTTCACTTACACTGTAACTAAGAATCTGTTTGCTCACTATTATGTACTTTTGTCTTTCAGAATTACTGTCCTTCATGGGCGGAAGGCAGAACTGAACATTACCTTATGTATTCATATTGGTCCCATTGGCCTGAACCAGAGTACCCCCTCTGTGGATAAAAATTGGATAAAATAGCCCCAGCTTTTTATAACCATTCCTGTTTATAACCAGCTAAAATCATTCTTGTAATATATTTCATACAAAAACCATATCCTGATTGGGATTCTAGACAGCTGGGCAACACATTTCTTCTACAAAGAAGAAATCTCAAAACAGAAGCCATGCTAGAAACAAACACTAGTTGCATTTCCTGCCTTTAAAAAAATTATGCTCAGCAGTTTGAAAAGACAAAAAAAAAAATCTGCAAGGAAAATATGAAATCTGTCCATCTCATCTTTTGAAAAACTTCAGCATCCTCTGGGGCTGCATAACTGCTCATGTTTCCATGAGAGCTGACAATGTAAAGCTGGACAGAGGCCTGAGTTGGTATCTGGTAGCACAGAATTGTCAGTAAACTGTCTCCCTGGTTTATAGCACTGTCAGAATGCAATACACTCAGCACAAATTATGCTGTATTAGAACCTTTGATACTAGTGATTTTGTCCAAGCTATGTTGTGTTCTTTTTTTTTTTTTTGGATTAGATGATAAAAGATAGCCACCAGGGAAGCCCAAAAGATATGCCAGTCTCCCTCAAATTTTACTAATCAGATTATCTTGTGAATGAAATTACAGGAGTCGAGCTGTAACATTTGTTCTAACACCATACCTTCCCCTTCTACATGCTGGTTGCTGACAACAGAGCTGACATAGGAGAGAATCAGTGCTGGATACAAAGAGACTGAATGTGTACATCATTGTGATTTTCTCTATGTGTGTGTATGTATGTGAGTGAATATGTGTGTGTGTGTGTGCACGTATGTGCAAGGCAATAAAGTGGCAGTTCAGTGATAATTCCTTGAAAAGCAAAATGGGATATGTGAAGGCAATGCATTCTTTTTTGTATTCTAAGATAGAGCATAGCTGGTTTTGGCATACCCTGTCTGTGTTAACACCTTTTATCTCCTCCATGTTCACATTCCACAATGTTTCCTTTTCAGAAGGTTCGAAATGTATATTTTTTAAATGAATAAGCCCTACCCACCATTAGACTAGACAAATGAAAACTGATTTTGGTGATTTTCAAGAACAGTTTAATTGCAATTTATGTATTTCACTAACTTTCTTGAATGCTATAATCATCAGCAATTCTAAATACACCAGTTGAATGATTCAATTTGTTTTGGTTTTCTGTTTGACTCACTAAATCACTAGGAATTGGATACCCTTATTATACTTCCAGATCAGATGGCATACAAGTTAAATTCAAAGTGATCACTTTTGAAAAGCATTTCCTAATTGTAACTGGTAATGATGAGGATAATAATAATTATTATTATAAAAGTAGCTAATGTATTTTCATAATTTATTATGTGCCAGGCACTCTACCAAGTGTTTTACTTATTTAATTTAGTCCTACCATTCCATAGAATGTGGGTTATTACTGTTTCCATTTTAAAGGTGAGGAAACTGAGACCCAGAAATGTTAAATAATGTCCTAAGGTCATAAAGCAAGTGAGTGAGAGGGCTTGGACTAGATCCCACATCTCTGTGTCTCAGAGCCAGTGCCAAAAACCACTGCTGGGTTTGACTTTGCCCATTCATTGATTCTTTATCACCTCCTTACAAAAGTGAAGATCAGTCTCTTCATGTTTTATCCACTTCTTAGTGGCTTTCTATTTTCTGGTGTTTGTAAGTGACAAGTACTGTCGTAGGAGTTTGACTGAAACTTTTCAAGAAAGAGAAATGCCTGGGAAAACGCCGAATGCTACAGTTAGGAAGAAGTCTGACGCCTGATGCTACCATTCCCAGTAGAGCTTCATGTATCTATGTTTGGAACCAGAAACTATCACAGTATTCTGTTGCGACCCTCACAGAGAGTCATGAAAGACTCTAGACTCACTGGCTATTTATGCATTAGTGAGCCGTGCTCTTCCGTTTGTTATATTTGGTGACAACTTTCAGTGACATTTTGCTGATGCTTCTCCTCCATTCTACAAGGGCAGCCCCTTGTAGAAACTAGTCTATGATCAGAGAAACTAGTCTATGATCTTAGATGTCAACTTACAATCAGCCAGTGACACTGCGTTGATTCCTTAGAATGATCTGTGATGTGACTTGTGTGGGGGTCCTTTCACAAAGGACAGACTTTAGCACTGAGGATGCTGCATCACTGTCTTGAGAACTTCTGAAAGTGGGTCTTAAAAATCCCACCAATCTGAACGCCCCCTCCTTTGACACCAGAATTCTGGTTTGAGCTGCCCATCGGGCTTACTGGTCAAACTCTAAATTCAGTTCAGACTCCCTTTTATATTACTTAGATGCTCTCTTTCACCCTTTAAAAAAAAAAGGACAAGGAAGACTGGCATTCTTTTTGGAAAATATTAACTGCAAAACTTCCTGAGCCCATGAGACAATAGAGGACTGTGAGGCACAGAGAGAAGAACTGATTGAGCGTTTTCCAAACTGGTGTTTCTTGGTACACATAACAAATCTTCCCTCTAAGCATTTCTCTGAACTGGAAGAAGTTACTTACCAGAATTTTAGACATGCTTTCCAAATATAGAAAAATAATTTAAAGGAACATTCTCAGGGACACCCTCCTTCACTTTTTCACACCCAGAGGAACAAAATATATAAATGCCATAAATCTCCATGGCCAAGAATCTTAATTGGGTATGTGGGTGTGTGTACGTGTGTGTGTGCATACGATTGTATGTATGTTATTTTAAAATGGAAGAAGATTTTTTCCCATTAATTTACAGTCTTATATTTTGCATATCTTTATTCACCCAGACCTTACTGGCATAATAATCCAAATTAAATATTGGCTTAAAGAGATGAACTTGCTTATTTTGATCATGCTAAGAATAAGCTCCATTGAAAATAAACTATTAGAGGAACAATTTTGTGTTGCCAGCTATATCTAAACTACTTTTATATAGATTTGTACCACAAAGCAAAAGAAAGCAAAGCATTAACTTTAGTAGCTATCCTGGTGCTTTTCATATTATTTGCAGCATCAAAAATTGAATAAGAGAAGAGGAAAGCGAGAAAGAATGTGAACAATTGGCAGTTTCACCATGAAATAAGCAATTGGATGAAACAGGAAAAGATCTGGAAAAGGATTTCAAAACTTCTAGTTCTGTTCTCATAAAATAGCCCTTGTATCAAGTCCATTCATTTTTCTATTAAGAAAGTTTATATTGCCCTCTTATTATTTTTAAAACGAGGTATTTCCTTAAGCCTACTCCCCTCTCACCACCAACCACAGCAACAACAAAACAAACTGTGTTATTTGCTTTATCCATTCCACGGGGCGGTTTTTTGGTAAGTTGAATCATTGATATTGCACCTTTCTGGCTTCCATGTGACAAGATTATCTTTTAACAATGATTTATTTTTCCCATTAAAGCTGAAAAGATCACTTGATCATAAAAGGGCCAGACTCTAACATCATTCAGGGCTTTGGAAACTTTCTCAGACCTCATTTTTCAGCTACATTGAGTCAGAGGGCTCAAAGACTATTGATGCCAAAGCTTGTATTGCTTCCTAGCTGCTTAAGAAAATGTATTTGTTATTAGTAAGTAATGCTAAACACAGAGGTCGAAACAATAAGATCTTCACATGCACATATATTTATAAAGTTTTTAGTTTCATGTAATATTCGAATAACACCTTTCAAATATGTTTAGTGTTTAAAGTAAACAAATTCTACCTACTTATTTTTAAACAAATGACACCATTCATTTATTGTGAACTATATTTTATAATTCATTATATACCAAGCAAAAAGGAACTGATTTAACTCCGTGGTGAAACAATCAAAGACAGAGATCATCTAGTCAGGAAAGAGCACTGGGTCAGCATCGATGAAACTGCCTCCTTATCTTCATTCCAAGCTATTTGTTAGTCTAATAGAAACTATGTTAACCCCTTCAAATCACAGACTCTTCATTTCCAAAATGGGAATAATAATGAAAATGTAAGGACTTTAAAAACTCTGAATCAAGCAATGATAATCAGTATTAGATTTAATTAAGATGACAAGTGGTTACTTGAAATCAAATCAATATTACTTAATTGTCTTAATAATAACATGATACTAAATATTAATAATCAAATATGGCTTTTGGCTTCCACATGATTGAGTTTTCTCTGATGATAATAATATTATATTTCTTTAGAGACTATCCAGTGATTTGTCTCATACCTAGCCAAATTCATAGGAAGTCTGGGTTAGCTTTATCTTATCCAAAGGCTTTTGGGAAATTCCAGATTCCAAAAGAATATCCTCATGTTCATTGGAGAGGAGGAGTAAATTCTGCTGAAATTTTCAGATCTACTTTAGTTGTGCTTTTTCCACTGGGTCAAAAAATTGAGTCCAGAAATTAGACCAGTCAGAGATGTGCGACTACCAATCTTTAAGCAAATCTCTATGGATATTTATAAAAACCCATCATTATCATTTATCATTATTATTAGAATTAATGCATAGTCATTAAAAATTAGTAGGAAAAAAATTGAACTTACTTCTATTCTAAACAAA
This sequence comes from Bos indicus, assembly GCF_029378745.1. NCBI lineage: Eukaryota > Metazoa > Chordata > Mammalia > Artiodactyla > Bovidae > Bos > Bos indicus. Next base: position 53,165,452 of record NC_091761.1, on the reverse strand, counting down.
GTCTAAAGCATTGGTTCCCAGCCCTGACTATATTTCAAAATTGTATTGGTTATCTACTGCTGAGTAACAATGTTACCAGAAACTTAGCTGCTTAAGCAACACACATTTATAATTTCCCAGTTTTTGTGGGTCAGAGGTAGACTAGCTGAATTCTGCATAAGACTGCAGTCAAGGTGTCAGCCAGGCATGGGCCCTGATCTGGAAGCTCAAGTGGGGACAGGTCTAATTCCAAGCTCCCATGGTTGTTGGTAGGATTTAGTTCCTTATAGGTTGAGCTTAAGGCCTCAACAGTACTGGCTGTTGGTCAAAGGCCTTGTGGACCTCTCCATATACCATCTCACAACATGGCAGCTTTCTTCATCAGAGCAGTTAGGGAGAGAGACCAGTGGCTGAAGCAAAGATATAATCTTTTGTAAGATATCAAAAAGGTTATAACTCAACACCTTTGGTGCATGCTGTTGGTTAGAAGCAAGTTGTGGTTCCTATCCATACCTTAGAGGAGGGGATTACAGAAGGCATGAACACAAGGTGGAAGAGATAATCAGGGATCATTGTAAAGTCTGTCTGCCACAAGAATCAAGTAGTGGGGCTTTTTATGTTTTTTTATTTTATTTATTTTTTACAGATCATGGCCACTGTTTATTTATTTTTAAAAATAGTGTATAGTTGCTTTACAATGTTGTGTTTCTGCTGTCCAACAAAGTGAATCAGCTATATGTGTATATATATATATATATCCCTTCCTTCTTGAGCCTCCCTCCCTCCCACCCACCATCCCACTCCACTAGGTCATCACAGAGCACGAGGCCCTCCCTGTCTTATACAGCAACTTCCCACTAGCTATCCATTTTACACATGGTAATGAATATATTTCAATGCTGCTCTCTAAATTTGTCCCCCATTCTCCTTCCCCCGCTGTGTCCACAAGTCCATTTTCTATGTCTGCATCTCTATTCCTGCCCTGCATATTTGATTTTTGAAGTTCAGTCATAAAAACTCTGATGCAAAAGGCTGAGGTTAGAGCTATTAATATTCATTTTCAAAGAAAAACTTTCCAGCCGAGTCAAGTGCATAGCCAGATCTGGGAACCCCTGTGCAATGTCCAGCTAGTTTTATTCTGGATATTTAGAGAAAACATGACCTACAAACCATAAGACATGTGAGATGTATTTTTAAGAAAAGCAGAAATAGGCTGTGAACACTTTTTTGTTAAGCAATTTCTAATGATAAACGGTTTCTCTTTGACTATTGATTGATATAATAATGTTAAATGACTTTTATGAAGTCTGAGTTATGATTTAGAATGTAACTAAGAAATTAATGTCATGAATGTAACATGTATATTATTCATATGATTAAAATTGCTGGCATTTTTCATAACTGCAATCCTTTTCCAATATTGTAGATTCTGGAATAAATGAAAAGGAAAATTGTTGTGTCTAAGGATTTGCTAACAAAACTAAAGGGTAAATAATATTTTAAAATGTAACAGAATAATACTAACACTGATGATAGCTAGTGCTTATTGAGAATCTACTACATGGCAGGTATGCAAAGTTAGAATTATCTCTAATCCATATAGAATTTTGCTAGGTAGATAAACTTTATTATCCACATTATGCATACATGAAAATCATGGTTCAGAAAGATTGAGTAACTTTTCTAAGGCCACAAGGGTAATATGTTTTAAAGCCAGACAATGAACCCACTTTAAACTTACTCCAAAGAATATGTCACTGGTTGCTGGATTCAATTTACTGTAGGGGAGGGAAGAGAGAGACATTTTCTTCTTTTTAACATCAAAGAACCAAAAACCACTTCTTATTATGCTACTATACTTTCTTGATGTCCAGTCTGTGGGACTCTTATAAAAGGAAACCTCATTTTAAAGTGTTCTTTCAATAAATAACCCCTAACTGCCTGTGACTTCATGGAGGGTAATAAGTTTGATTCATTTTTGTATCCCCAGTACAACAAAGTGCACAATACTCTTTATGAGTTAAATAAAGATTTGGTGCAAAATAAGAGAATGATGAACTTCTGATAAACTCCTACCAAGTGGTATCATAGGTACATTGTGTTAGGTTCTACTACTTAGGTGTCTCAGTAAAGAACACTCAAGCGATATTTTGCATTTATTTTCTCCCAGACTCCTATAAATTAACACCTAATTTAGATTGGATAAAAAAAATCATGGGACACAAATAAAGAGTGAAAAAATCCCAAATTCCCATTCTCTGCCTCAGTGAGAAAAAGCTTGAGGAGAGATGATTTACTGCATGTCATTGGCTACTGGGCAAGCCAGGCATGCTATAGGAAATAGTGGCTCTACTTTGCTTGCCATCTTGGCTCTCCAGAATGTTGGAAATGACAAAGTAGAGAGAAAATCAGAATTGACTAACTAGGGATGAAATTAATTGTATTACTCTTGTTAAGTCCATGCACTGAATTTTGAATTCTGAAAGTATGCTTTGGTTTTTGTTTTCACACAGGAAAGTCCCTGTTGCCGATAATTTTGGCTTCAGTGACTCACATATGGCACCTCTTTTTCAAGGCACTCCATGTAGTTGAAAATCATTTCCTAACAAAAGTGTGCTATATGGGAAAAAAAAAAAAAAGTATTCTCATTACTTCAAAGTTTCTTCTAGAAAGAAAAAGTAACAAGTATAGAGGCAGGGAGGAACTTTTTCAGGTCCTCATGAACTCCCTGAAGAGAAGCATCCAAAGTTTACAAAGTTAGGGATGAAGCAATGATCAGATGAAAATCTGAGTGACTTAGAGTCATGTGGACTTCAACATCATCCTCCTTATATGCCCTCACATTCATGGCCTACTGGAGATGGAGTGGCAGGTATGCCTGTCCACTTTCCTCTTCTCTGAGGGTCCTGAGACATCAAAATTGATATGGAAGTGAGAAGTGAGCTTCATAAAATAAGATTTTGGCTTTTACATCATTTGTTCATTGACAGACACTCAAAACATTCTTAGTATGTGCCAGGCAACATGGAGGATGCTGGAAATATAGCAGTGAATACGGCAAAAGACATTCTCATTGACATGGAGCCTATATTTCCATGGATATTTGAATCTAATAGCCAAGAAACCTGTTGGTCTATTCAGTGTAAATTAATAAGGAACTCCTAGGATCTGCAGGCCCCACAGATTCTTTTTCCTTCCTATCTCTCTGATCTTACTATGTCCCTGTCTCTCATCTTACTATTCTTCAACCACCCTGGCTTCCTTCCTTCCTTCCTCAGACACATGAAGCTCATTTCCTTTCCAAGGCTCTGGATTCTGCTCCTGTGTACCTGAAATGTGCTTCCTCCAGTCCCTACCAGACTCACTCTTCTCAACATTCAAATCATCTTTTCAGCAACACCTTCCATTGCTAACACGTCTGAAACATGTCTGCACTGTATTCACCCATACACTCTTCATCCCAATGCTTTGTTTTCTTCACCACACACACTGCCTGAAATCGCCTTGCTTCTTTAATTGCTGCTTCAGTTACTGCCCTCCCCCTCTACACTGTAGCCTCTTTGCAAGCAAGATTTTGCTTGGTTTGGTCTCCTAAGTAACCCCCCAGTTCTCAGTATGCTTAGAACATAATAGCCTTCAAGTAGGTTTTTGCTGAATGGGAATTAATTCCTTAAGTGAATTAATGAATAATGTTGGACCACCAGTGATGGTTAGGCCTGAATAGACTACCAGGCTTCTTAGGGCCAAAGTGTTATATAACCCCAAGCAAAAAAAAATCTTCAGAGTTTGAAAGTTTATGTCCAGTCGACCCGATAAACCACCAACTTCTCTCTACCTCTTACCTCCACATGAGGTCATAATCTGATTGTCCAACATGGACCGGATAATAAAGACTTGGCAAAATGAAAAGGCAGCTGTTAAGATGGAAGATCAGAGCCAGCACTAACATCCTGGCCCAATAGGCCAAGAAAAATTGCCTAAACAATGGGCAACTCTCAACCCAGGTGGTAAGACCACAATTAGGACTATCGTCTACTTATGTGAATGTCCACAGTGTGATTCCTCTCAGTGATACTGCTCATTGCCAAGGCTCTGCCAGCCCCCTGCCAGGCTGCCAAAAGCCACCTCTCAAATTTCAAGGCTGAAACTGCAAGGGACTTTCCTGGTCTTGCGATGCCCCACCCCCAAAAGTATTATACATTTAAAAGTATATAAGAATCAAGAAATGAGGAAAATTAGTTTAAAGAATAGAATAAGACTTTAATTTGCCTAAGGATGACTTGAAATGGAGATTTATTTATTCAAAAATATTTACTGAAAAACCTTCTATGAGTCAGGGTCTCTTCTAAGTACTGAGAAGAGCCCAAAGGAGTCAAGATCTGGGGAAGTATTCATTTTGATGTCAAGTGATAGATAATAATCAAATATACAAGGTGCTTACTAGATAAGCCAAGAGTCAAGATAGTGACATGATAGAGAATAACTGAAGGGATGAGGAAGATGGTCCTCATTTTCGATGATCTGTGAAGATCTCTTTGAGGAGGTGCCATCTGAGTAGATACTTGCCCGGATAGGAATGACACAAAGATGTGGAGGGAGAAATGACCAGGCGGAGGAAAACTGGCCCTAGAGAATCAGGGTTTGTATGACCTCAGGACACGGAAGTCAGAAAGATGGGCAAAGCCACCCATGGAAACACTTGCAAATCAAAATAAGAAGTTTTGCCTTTCATTCTAAATTCAATAGACAGTCAAGGGGTGGAGGGGGTGGCAGATAATCACAGAATGATCTGATATTATTTATTTATTTTTTAATCATTCTGACTGCTATGAGAAGAATAGACTGTAGAGGATAAGGGTAGAAACTGGGGAACAGTTAGGAGGTAATTGCAGTAGGTCAGTCAAGATATAATGGTCATTGGTTTACATGAGGTAATCTCCACATTCTAATTTGTCTTATTTTCCATGTGTCTTTTGAACCATTTCTTTTAAGCCATTAGGTACAATGAGAACACTGAGGTCCAGGAGTTAGATAACTTTTATGGGTTTCCATATCACCTCTTACTAGCTGTGTTTTCTTGCTCAAATCACTTAGCCTTCCTAGGCCAGTTTTCTTGACTTTAAGGCAAGACCATCTGTTCTCTAGAGATGAGTTAATCACATGAAATAATGAATCAGTTATAGTGGAAAATGTTACATTATGCTTCATTTTATTGGGTTTCACTTTATTATTCATAGACACTGCCTTTTAATCAAATTAAAGGTTTGTGGCAACCCTGTACCAAGTTTATCCATGCCATTTTTCCAACAGCAATTGCTCACTTTGTGTCTCTGTGTTACATTTTGGTAATCTTCACAATATTTCAAACTTACTATTATAATGATTGGTATGGTGATCTGTGGAGAAGGCAATGGCACCCCACTCCAGTACTCTTGCCTGGAAAATCCCATGGGCGGAGGAGCCTGGTAGGCTGCAGTCCATGGGGTCGCGAAGAGTCGGACACGACTGAGCTGGACACGACTCAGCGACTTGACTTTCACTTTTCATTTTCATGCATTGGAGAGGGAAATGGCAGCCTACTCCAGTGTTCTTGCCTGGAGAATCCCAGGGATGGGGGAGCCTGGTTGGCTGCCGTCTATGGGGTCGCACAGAGTCAGACACGACTGAAGCAACTTAGCAGCAGCAGCAGCAGCATGGTGATCTGTGATCAGTTATCTCTGAAGTCACTATTGTAATTGTTTTGGTGTACTCTGAATGGCGCCCATGTAAAACAGTGAACTTAATCCACAAATGTTGTGTTTGTTCTGACTGCTCCACCAACCAACCATTCCCTTGTCTCTCTCCTTCTCTGAGGGTCTCCTAGTCCCTAACACACAACAATATGGAAAGCAGGCCAATTAAGAACCCTATAGTGGCCTTTAAGTGTTCAAATAGAGAAGAGTCATGTGGCTCTCACTTTAAATCAAGAACTGGAAATGATTAAGCTTAGTGAGAAAGGCATGTCAAAACCTGTGACAGGCAGAGAGCTAGGCCTCCTGCATCAGTTAGCCAAGTTGTGAATGCAAACAGAAGTTTAAAAAAAAAAAAAAAATTTAAAGTGCAACTCTAAAAGGCTGAAAGTGAAAGTCACTCAGTCGTGTCCAACACTTTGCAACCCCATGGACTATACAGGAATTCTCTAGGCCAGAATACTGGAGTGGGTAGCCCATCTCTTCTCCATTGGAGCTTCCCAACCCAGGCATTGAACCCGGGTCTTCTGCATTGCAGGAGGATTCTTTACCAGCTGAGCTACCAGGGAAACTAGTAATTCACAAATGATAAGAAAGTGAGTCTTATTGCTTATATGGAGAAAGTTTTAGTGGTCTGGATAGAGGATCAAACCAGCCATAGTAGTCCCTTAAGCCAAAGCCTAAACCAGGGCGGTGTCCTAACTCTCTTCAAGTTTATAAAGACTGACAAATAAGGAAGCTGCAGAAGAAAAATCTTAAATCAGCAGAGGTTGGCTTAGGAGATTTAATGAAAGAAGCTGTCTCCATGACATCAAAGCACAAGATGAAGCAGCAAATGCTGGTTATAGAAGTTGTAGCAAGTTTTCCAGAAGATCTAGCTCAGATAATTAATGAAGGTGCTACACTGAACAATGGATTTTCAATGCAGATGAAACAGCCTTCTATTGGAAGAAGATTCCATCTAGGACTTTCATAGAGGAGAAGTCGATGCCTGCCTTCAAAACTTCAAAGGACAGTCTGACTCTCTTATAAGAAGCTAATGATCTGGTGACTTTAAATTGAAACCAAAGCTCATTTACCATTCTGAAAATCCTAGGGCCCTTAAGAATTTGCTGTATCCATTCTGCCTGTGCTCTGTAAATGGAACAACAAAGCCTGGGTGACGGCACATCTGTTGACAACATGGTTTACTGATTTCTTAAGCCCACTGTTGAGACCTACTGCTCAGGAAAAAAAAAAGATTTCCTTCAAAATATTGCTGCTCATTCACAATGCACCTGGTCACCCAGGAGCTCTGATGGAGATGGACAATGAGCTTAATGTTTTCATGCCTGCTGACACGTTTTCATGCCTGCTGACAGCACACATTCTGCAGCCCTTGGAGCAAGGAGTAATTTTTACTTTCAAGCCTTATAATTTCAGAAATATATCTCATAAAGTTATATAGCTGCCATAGATAGTGATTCATCTGATGGAATTACACCAAGTAAATTGAAAACCTTCTGGAAAGGATTCACTATTCTAGATGCCACTAAAAACATTAGTGATTCATGGGAAGAACTGGAAATATCAACATCAGTAGAAGTTTGGGAGAAGTTGATTCCAACCCTCATGAATGACTTTGAGGGGCTCAAGACTTCAGTGGAGGAAGTGACTGAAGATGCAGTGGAAGAGAAAAAGAACCCGAAGTGGAGCCTAAGATGTGACTGAATTGCTACAATCTCATGATAAAACTTGAATGAATGAAGAGTTGCTTTTTATTGTTGAGCATAGAATTTGGTTTCTTGAGGTGGAATTTACTCCTGGTGAGCAGGCTGTGAGGATTGTTGCAATAGCAGAAATGATTTAGATTATTACATAAATTTAAATGATAAAGCAGAGGCAGGGTTTGAGAGGATTGACTCTAATTTTGAAAGATGTTCTACTCTGGGTAAAATGCAATCTAATAGCACTGCACTGCAAACTACAGACAACTTGTTTGTAAAGGAAGAGTCTATCAACATGGCAAACTTCATTGTCATATTTTAAGAGATCTTCCCCAGCCAACCCAGCCTTCAACAACCACCACCCTGATCAGTCTGCATCCACCAACATTAAGACCCTCCACCAAAAGAAAAATTATGACTCACTGAAACTTCAGCTGATGGTTAGAATTTTTAGCAATATTTATAATTAAACTATGTACATTATTTTTGTAGACATAATGCTACTGTACACTTAATAGACTACAGTAGAGTGTAAATATGACTTTTATATTCACTGGAAGGCCAAAAATTTGTATGTCTTACTTTATTGTGGAATTTGCTTTACTGCTGCAGTCTGGAATCAAACCCATGATATCTTCAGGGTATGCTTGTAGAATCAGAAATTATATCGAAATGCGTCCCTGACAACCATCCTAATGGTGATAGCTATTTTAATACAACAAAGTGTGTGTTTTTTAAAGGAAAGAACATTTGATAAAAGGCTAATCTCATATCTTCCTTGGATTATTTAACTGTAACTCAGTTTTTTCCCTGAATCACCCCAACCCTCAGGAATTGCTGCTCCTTTTAAATTATATGTTTGCAGTTTCAGCTAGTTGATTCACAGAAATCTCATGTTGTATGTGTTGTCATATATTACTAGCAAGAATTATATGCATCTCTTGTCTTCTCAACACACTGAACACTCCTTAAGAGCAGAGACCATAAGTCTGTCTGTCCTGCTTCACTTTGAAAGCTCTCTTGCAATGAATAGAATCTTAATTAATATATTGATCAGATCCAGAGTTGGGATATTTCCTTCAAAAAGAAAAAGAAGTATTTTACACATGCTAGAGAACACTCTTAAAATGGACTATTTCATTGTGTATTGCCAAACTCTGTTCCAGAAACAATGGCAAGAAATGCACAAAATGTCTGACTAGGTACTGGTGACTTTTATTGTCTTTCTTTTTTCTAAAACATGTTCTAACTTCACACAGTTAACACATATTTCTTTTGAAATAACAAAAGAAATACATGTTTTGTTTTAAAAGAGTTGTGTAAATTCGCTTTAAGAGAATGGTGCTCACCCTTAGAACTTGCCAAGGGAATGTCGGTACTTGATTCTCTAAAGCATTTTCAGTGCTGTCTCACTATATCTGTATAAAAAAGCTGTTCACTTTATAGGTGAATGAAAGTCCCTATGAGTTTAAATGACCTGCTAAAACTTGCATTTGTTTCATTCAAGTGATATTTTGAGAAGGCAGTGTGTGTCTCATGGTAATCTAGAGACGAAATGGATTTAAAGCCCAGCTAAAGTCTTCAAAAACCTGGTTTCCATCTTGGATGCTCTCAGGGTGAGCATGGTGTCTGATCGTTTACTTAACGTAATGTCCATGAGATCCTAAAAAACTCACTAGAATAATGTTGTTTAAATAGCAGTTTGTCTTGCTGTTTCACCATCTCATCTTTTACATTTTTCCAGATTGTTTGTTTTTTTGTGGTCTCCCCACTCCCTGCTACATTTTTCTCTTGTGAATGGCCTGTTCTCCCTTCTAGTTAAATCATTCCTTTAATGCTCTGACAACCATAAGGGTTGTCTCCTTTCTATGCTCGAGATGTTTCAATTCAATGTCCCATCAGACACAGGGACAGAAATATGTGTGCATATTATTATTTGATTGGTCTCAATGGAAGGAACAGCAGATCTGTCTTTCTGAGCAAGAGACACACCATCACTGGTTTTGCTGACTGGTAACTTCATCTCTTTAAGACAACTCTCATGATTCCTGGGATCAATCTCAACAGAAATTAGCTTTTTCTTCCACTGTGTTCCTGTATCATTGTGTACCTGTGGTTCAGCAGTGGTTTTAGTCTATTTAGCATCGTATCTTTCTCCCTCTCCTGACCGTTAGATTCTGGGAAGTGAAATGTGCTTCACGCTTACTTATGGATTTCCCATTATGCCCATCATGTGCCAAGTACATTATAGACCCTCAGTAAAGTTATCCCTGCCAGAGCCTATGATTTCTGCTTGCCAAATACTCAGCCAGGAGAATATATGCCTTGGCATCAGCGTTGCATTTCTACCCCCAGAGAGCTATCTGACTTGAAACTGAGGTCAATCATCTCAAAGTGCAGAGGGACCAAAATGTGCCTTTAGAGCCTTCAAGCCATTCTGCCCTCACCTCTGATGCCTCCAAAGCCTGCTTTCTCCACTTTCATACTCGCAGCACCCAACCATCTGCTCCATTCCTTTCCCTCTCCCTTTTCTGATACTCTCTGCTGACCTTTATCATCATTCCCAAGAGTCTGCTCAGACCTTCTAAGGTGACAATCTGTTAACCGCAGTAAACTAGTTCAGACTCTTGACTACATAAGAGAGTAATATAAGGGAACTCCTATAACCAAGCCAAAAGTGAGGGTATCAGGTTTCTACATAAGGCATTTTCAAAAAGTAATGTTGACTCATCTCAAAATCATACCACTTTGACAACTTTAGAGCCAACTGTGCCTGGAATTTTCTTTTTATGGCTCAAATGTGTAGCTCTCATATGTTAATTCTGAATTAATATAGCCCTCCTGAATCCTAAATCCAGGTGTAATTTCTGAGATCACTGTTCTCAATACTAATCCAGTTATCTGAAAATTTGTTCTAATCAAAAATTTTAAAATATAAAATACACAATTGAAACAAAAAGAGACCATATTAAGAACCATCTAAAGCACTTTAAAAGTGAAGTATATCAGCTGGATAAATTCAAATCTCCAATTACAAAACTGGAAATTCAAAAATGGGGAAAAAAAACATATTTTTATATGTTTCTTCGTTTGTACCACCTTGTGTGTTTATAGAAGAAATAACATTCAGGTACTTTTCATTTCACTGGGACAAGTGAAGAAAATGCAAACCACAATGCAGCCTTGTGACTCAAAAGTCTGTAACTCGTATTAATGAACTTTTAAAATGCTAATTTTAACGCTTACCCCAACAGAGAGCCGCCTTAGAGCAAAACCTCTCATTTCTTATCTGCTGAAAGCAATGTGTTTGCATCCCTTACAAAAAAAAAAAGGGTTGAAATAGGACTTTTGAATGGTTTAAAGTTTCAAGGACTTCTCTTGTTCACAGTTATTCTTCTCGAGAAAAAAAATGTATAAAATCACATCCCTTAATGGTCCCTCTGCTTGAAAATGGAAATATTCCCAAATATGTTCCACTGTAGGAAAATCAAAAATAACATGTAAACTACAAATCTGTTAGCCAATTGAGAATATTTATTAACTAAATAATTTAATAATAAAGAAAATGCCTACTTGATTAATTGTTACAGAGTAAAAATTACAATAAAACTGTCTTGATCAGTGCTTTGCAGAAGCGCCATTACTGTCTGTGCAGTTGTTTAACAAGGATTTAATTGGAAAGATAAGTGAATGCACATTTAAAAGTATTGTTAATTTGCTTTATAATCACCTCATCCTTCACAGTATTGACAGCACAAGGCACAAACCCCTTTCTGTTTTACAAGTATTATTTTCCATATGTGCACAATAAATTCTGAAGCAGTAATTGGAAATTTTATGGGTTCCAACATACCTAGTATAGTATGTTTAGAGGTGCACTCTTCCTTTGTAAGAGGTAACCCAGTTCTAGTTGGTGGAAACAAGTGACAAATCTGACTTACATATTTCCCCCATTCACTGCAGATCATAATCATATTTTTTCCATTTATAGAAAAATTGCAGCTTTTATATTTTATTTAATAAAATCAGGATTGAGAGGAGGAAAAGTTGTCTGAGTTATTTTTATTCTGTGACTATTTATACTATTTTCTTGAAAATATGTGTGAACAGTAGAGGATGGTTTCTGGACTGCATTTTCCTGAAAATAGTTGCTCCTGAATCTGTTACAGGAAACAAGAAAAGGGGCAAAGAACTTCTATGCACAATGTCTATTCCTATGCCACTTGCGCTAGCATAAACACACTCCCTTATCCTCACAAACCCTTTAGAGTCTGGAATCATTGAGTAAAAAATCTAATCAGTATGACTTTCAAAATTGTGTGACTGTAATACCTCAGATTTCTAGGAGTGGGAATGTTGCTGACCAAGTCTCCATTGCCCAGAGCCCAGAGACCTTTTTTATTTATTTTTAATTGGAGGATAATTGCTTTACCATGCTGTGTTGGTTTCTGCCATACAGTAACATGAATCAGCAATCGTTATGTATATGTTCCTTTTCTCCTCAACCTTCCTTCCACGCCCCACCCCACCCCACCCCACCCCTCCAGGTTGTCACAGAGCATAAGGTTGAGTCTAACGCTGTTTTAAAAGCAGGTCCTTTGCTTAGTCTAAAGGGGAGAGAGAGTGTGTTGTTTAATTGCTAATTCTGAAGGGAGTGACAAGACCCAGGTTTTATTTCAAAAAAGAATGAACATATAAGCCTTGTCTTAAAAATGATGAACTATTAATATAATCAAACCTATCCCAAAGGCAAGACTTGTTCCAGTTGTCTATTGTTTTCTCAAAGATAAAGAATACCCGCCGCTCCGCCCCGATCTTGATGAGAAGGGCATGTCCCCAAAGTTTCTCAAGTCAGTAACACTAAAACTGAAAATATTTGGGAAACATGCTTAATGTCCCCTTCAGCAATGCCCCCATCCTGCTAGAATCAGTAGAAATATTCTTAACTTTGGTTAAGTGTAGATGTTTTTCCTGTGGACAGCAAATGTTGCAACAATAAAAGCTTAGAAATTCTTTTGAGGAAAATTTTCATTAAGTCCTTTTTAGTATAAATCCCTTTGCCCTCTTGATAAAACATGTGACCTCATATAATGTCATGGGAAAAATTATTTTTATATTTAGTTTGGCCATGCCTCTAAACCTCTAAACCTCTCACATTTACAGTAGCTTTTTATACTTACAGAGTAAAATAGATAGACATTGAGTTTCACATGTCTAGAGATTTGCCAATAAAATGCTAATAACCAACCATTAGTAATACCTCACCAATCTCACAACTCCTTTTTTATTCCTTTCTTCATATATGTTTGAAAAAGAAATAGAAGTAATCTTTAAAGTATGCACATAAGTGTGCCTGTGTCTCTCTCTCTTCTTATATAGATAGATAGATAGACATTCTCTAGTAAAATTCTTCCATGCTAAATTTCACCCTTCCCATATGTATATGTACTTGTGTATTGTGAAAACCAAACACAAGCATATATATGTACACACTTCAAAGATTATTTTTATTTCTTTTGTAAATTTCTCCCTTAGAGGCATGAATTTTTAAATCTTTTGTCTCGGGTGAAAGTGTCTTTGGGACCAAGACCTTCCCATGCCCCATTTCAACTAGTCAGAGCTGAGGCTGGTGCAATAATGAAATGTCCAGCTGTCCTTTAATTAACTGAAATGAGGAAAATGGAATGTTTTGATGACAGAACCAGGATTGTCTGCAGGATAATGGGAAGACTATATGTTTCTGCGCCTTCCTGCATATGACGGAGCCATGGGGTGCAGGAAAGCGATGAGGCTTGTTTATGCTCCAGTAGGGGGAGCTTTCTTTTCCCTCCTGTACAAACAGCATGGTGCATGTGTTTAAATACGCCATCCTAAAATGCAGACTTTTCATTTTCATTTTGCAAGTGGGAAATTTCGCCATGTGATGGGCACATTACTCTTCTTAGCGACACATTTTGTGCAAACTCATTTGGGAAAGAATAGGAAATTTAGAATACTGCCTTCATATTTCTTCTGGAAATGTTAGCCTGAATCCATTATTTCCAAACCTGATGAGGATTACAGTTCATTTGTATTTCACAGCAACCCGTATTGTATTCTGTTTTGTGAAGTAAATAAGAGATGATACCATTCTAATAGTGCCTGGGTTTTGTTTTCCATATGAATAGTCCTATTCTGGGGGCAAGAGGGAAGGAAAAGGAAGCAGGGACTGGAGTACTTGATTTAGCCTTCTCTAGATGGAATATGTTATTTTGACAAAGAAGTGCCCTGAATTATTTTATAAATAATCTAAACTGGAGGAGGTGGAATATAAACTCACTTAGGTCACTGAGTACATCCATATTCAAACGACAATATAAAAAGCACTATTCGGTAACACCCAAATCTATATCTCTTATTTAACAAGTTTAAAATACTCATGGACTAACCTGATTTGACAGCAGTGTAGGTGGATGCTTTTGCCAATGAAGAAAATTCTTTACATACAAAATAATTTCCCACCACCATTTCACTGTGCTTGAAATGCCACGATTAGAAAATCAATTAATCTGGCTAAGGCAAGAAAGGCAAATAATCTTACCTCTTATACTAAATACAGTTGATTTTTAGTGATTAGATGGTTGTGTTAAGGAGGAGACTGAAGCAATGTCTTAAAGAGAATGACTTCTATGATGCAAAAGTGATGTATGGCATGGGCATTATTTTTTATATACTTTTATTTTGTACTGAGGTATAGCAATTAACATACAATGTTGTGATACTTTCAGGTGGGAAAGCAAAGGGACTTAGCCATACATATACACGTATCCATTCTGCCCCAAGCCCCCTCATATCCAGGCCGCCACATAAAACTGAGCAGAGTTCCCTGTGCTGTACAGTAGGACCCTGTTGGTTATCCATTTTTAATATAGCAGTGTGTATATGTTGATCCCAAACTCCCTAACTATCCCTTCTTCCCATTCTTCCCCCTGACAACATAAGTCCATTCTGTAAGTCTATGCATCCGTTTCTGCTTTGTAGATAAGTTCATTTGTATCATTTCTTTTTAGATTCTGCATATAAGAGATGTCATATGATGGCATTATTTTTTAAAAGAACCTAAGTAGGCCTGCCACAAGTTTTCTATTTCTGGAATATGGTATTGGATTAACAAAAGTTAATTATTAGAATGCAAATATCATATAAGGTTTATGCATTAAGGAAATATAATGAACAAAAATCTGTTTATCAGGCAGGAAAGCACAAATCTTAGTATACCTCCAAGAGAACACAGCAAAGAAAGAAAATTTTGGAAGAGTCAGGAGAGAGGAAGAGTATATGATAAAGAATTAAGAACTAAAGAGAAGTCCTAGAAGCATAAGAGCAAAAAAAAAAAAAAAAAGCCTTGACTCTTACAATGAATTAGATGAGAAAGCCACATTTTATTGAACAATTTCTGACTAAGACTAGCTCTGTTTTACCCACTAACTATTAGTCCCCCCCACCCCGCTTTGCTATAACGTATGACTAAGCTAGTTTGGTTGACTCTTGTTCATTATGTAAACCATATATTGAGTTGACTCTCACTGAAATAACAAGAAGTCCAAAATAATCTTTCCTACAAAAAATGTCCCATCCCATCTCATGACTTCAGCTGATGACTGTAGACACTGTCTTTCTGTCTATAACTATCATTTAATTGTGGATAGAACAAACCCCCTAATTAAGAAATACAAACAAGTCACCTGAAATACAGAAAAACTAAAATGATATATCTAATCAGTCTTCCCGCTTTACTTTTACTTTGGGCTCAGGTTGATGAGACTTGGGGCTTCCCTGGTGGCTCAGAGTGTAAAGCGTCTGCCTGCAATGCAGGAGACCTGGGTTCAATCCCTGGGTCAGGAAGATCCCCTGGAGAAGGAAATGGCAACCCATTCCAGTACTCTTGCCTGGAAAATGCCATGGATGGAGGAGCCTGCTAGGCTATAGTCCATGGGATCGCAAAGAGTCACACAGGACTGAGCAACTTCTAATTTTTGACCAACCCTGAAAAAGCTTGATGAAACTGCCATCTATGCAAGACCTCAATGTTCAATTTAAGTTGTGTGTTGACTTGAAATAAATATACTATCTGCCTTTTCTTATACCACTAAAACAAAATCCCCTTCATTGGGGATTATGGTGAAATGCTGATTTTTTAAATTTATTGACTATTTGGTCTCTCACCATGCAGTAGCTCAAAAATTTAGCATCTTTAAAGAAACAAAAGAGTAAATAGAAAGTACAAGTAAATCAGTTAGAATTCTTTGATTTCAAGGAATAGCAAACCAATTCTAGTTGATTTAAATACATTTGTCATATAACTGGAAAATTCAGAAAATAATCCAGACTCATTCATGACTAAAATTGGTTGCTTAAACAGCCTCATCAGGACCTAGACTCTGGATCCCTCAGCTCTGCTCAGGCTTCACATGGTGGCAATAATGATTGCAAAATCTCTTGGTCAACATGGTCCCCTGGAACTTTTTCCTCAACAGGCTTGAGTACCAATGATCAAAATTGGCTCACTAACCAATATTCCTGAATCAGCCACTGTGGCTAAGAAAATCACATGGGGAGATTGGCTTAGACCAATGTCACATGATCCATACTTGGAGGTAGGGATAGAGACCCACTCAAAGCATTTGGACTGGCATAGAGAAGTCAGATGTTCCCCTGAGGAAATTTGGTGTACAAGGTCCAGAAGCAAGATGCTCTCTACAATGAGTAGATGAACTTTTGCTGTTAAGACAGTGGATGTTATACCATGGAGACTGGTGTGTGGAAGATACACTCATGG
Source organism: Bos indicus (assembly GCF_029378745.1). Taxonomy (NCBI): domain Eukaryota; kingdom Metazoa; phylum Chordata; class Mammalia; order Artiodactyla; family Bovidae; genus Bos; species Bos indicus. The sequence goes on along the minus strand of NC_091761.1, from coordinate 53,149,220 downwards.
AAGGCACATATCTTCAAGCAGGTCCTCAAACACACTTAAAAACTATTTGGGTAAATCCATTTCACAGGGTTTGGGAGCTTTTTTAAACATGCAGTAATTGCTTTGGGATGATGTACACAAACATTGCTGTAATTGATAGGTTCAAGAAAGGGGTAATTGCATCCTAGTTAAAATGGTTAGCTTGCTCCAGCACAAGCATGGGCCTTAACATGTTCCCAGTTTTTAATTAATCTATTATCTTTGGACTGTTCTAGGATCAAAACTTATATGTTTTCAATGTATTTTAGGTTACCAACATTGAAAAGAAAATAATAAGCACATGATCATATACAAGCATGGACCAAGATGTATAAAATTACAACATAGAGTATTAAAAAGAAGAGACCTAACCTTGAACAGGCATAGGTAAATGTTGAAAGAGTCAGAATAATGATGTAGAACTATGTACCCCAGAACTAGGTTAAGGTGTGATACCATACAGTTCAGCAAAGGGTCTGAAACCATAGTATGAAGATCTTTGATGACTCCAGGATATTTAGAAATTCTTAATGACTCTCTAGACATAATGGAAGATGATTTTTTGTTTGATTTTTTTTGTCACTGTTGGTGGCATCTGTGCAGAAGAAGATGCCTTTGTATAAGAAGAGAAAACTGGGGGTTTTTTTTGTTGTTGTATCACAGACACATGACAAAGCATTCAAATATAACGCAAATAATTACAAACTGATGTATCCAGCAGTCTAAAAATTGAATAAATTAGCTTTTACACATGGGCAACCCTTGCTGGAAAAACTACAAGTCAGAATCCTTCTCTTTGAGTCTATTGTATTTTGTTAATAGATGAACTAATATAATAGGCATTTAATTGTATAATGTATTATTAGACATTTTCTTTGACATATCATTAACTTTAAATAGTATTAATATTTTATATTTCATCATATACAATATAAAGTTCTTATGTTTTCCAGCCAAACAGAAAATGTGCATTGATAGTAAATCTCTTGAAAGTGGGTTTTAAATGCTCAGTATGCAAAACCTGTTCCCTTTATACTGTTTGATCAAAATACTCAAAATGCCACAACATAAAAAGGCAAATGCTATAAGATGACAATGATGACAAAACTGTATTATTTTGTAATCAAATACAGTGTATTGCATAATTAGGCATAATTGTGTAATTTGAATATTTAAGGGCACATTTAAACTGTGATAGGAGGCATATAAGTACATGGTCTTCTCAGGGATGGTTAAATCAGAGGGTGGGAAGTTGCCATTCATATTGGCTATTGAATAGGAAACTAATTTAAACATAAGTTTGCTAGAAGAGGATTTGTAGCTGACTCACATCATGGACACTAACTATCTTGGCAAAAATGAATCTATTTGAATTTGACCTATCATGGTTTTCTCTCCTTAAGGAAAAAAAGTATTTAGTTGAGTTAGGGCACAGTACTTCTAGTCTCTGTGTGCGTCAGTTTGATCCTTTATATTCTGTAGATATAGACTGTCCTTAATTCAGAGCCATGTTCTCAGAAATGTGTGCCTATGATTATGAGGGAAACTAAACCAGAAAGAATAAGTAGAGCAACCCAGATCCATCCAATTTCCAGAAAAACTGCCCAAAAGATATGCCTCAGATGGAGGAAATTAGCTAAATATTTTGTCAAGAGAGGCCAGTGTTCAAAGGCAACTTTTAAAATTGAGAATGAAGCTAATTTTTTTGTTATTGTTAATAAATATTTTGGAGGACACACCTTTAAATGAGCAACCATTCCAGGCTTTACTCAGCTCTTCCCACACAAACCTCTCCACTATCAGCAATGGAATAGCATTTGTTTGTTACATTAAGGAAGAACACTAGGAGATGAGAAAAGGCTTTTTATTTTGAATCTTGCCGTAGTTTTTCAGTGATATGGATACAGAGCCAATTGAAGACTAGGTTGATGGCATACTCCAAAATTAGAGGAGAAACTCAAGCAATATTTTCTGTTTTATATTTAATTAGTAGTGACTCAATTAGGGGGCCAAAGATAGGTGAAAGTAACTTGTCTCATCTCAGAGTATTCAGAGATTTGTGCTATCGCAATTAAATAGAAAATGTAAAGACAAAATTTAAATGTAGATTTATTATATCTATTAGTGTAAAATCCAGATAAATTTCTTCAGAGTTCACCACGTTCTCCAGAAGCTGACCACATCCTGCTATTTTCAACCCATACCCAATCTTATGTTCTTGCAAGTAAATATAATCATTATAGGAAGAAAATGGTATATTTACTTCCCCCTCTATGACTTGCTTTTATGGATCTTTTTTTTTTTTTTCCTGAAATCCCCTTGCTTAGACCATGTTTCAAAATTCATCTCAATTTCCAAATTCCTTTGATGAATTAATCTTATTTCCTTACTTTTCCTCTTTTTACATGTTTTTTATTGCAATATTATTTTATAATAATTAATGCTTAAATTGCTCTATTTTCTAGGGTTTTATTATATTAGTACATAATACTAATTCATATATGTATATTTCTCTTTACACTAATTCTGCAGTTGACTTGTATCCCCAACCAAAAACATCTTGATCCTGAGGAGTAGCATCATATCTTATTCTATATTTTTACTCTTAAAGTGCTCAGAAGAATACTTGTGACATAATAGGTGCTTAATAGTGATGATGAAACTGATAACTCATGTTTATCAAGGCCTTACTATGTGCTAGGTACTGTGTGTGCCAAGTGTTTGATTAGCGTTTTCTTACTGATCATCACATTAATCCTATGTAGCAAGTACTAGTATCACATCCATCTCCAGACTGAGGTATAGTGAGAAGAGCTATAGTGACAAAGGACACGAGTCGTACACATATATTCTTAACAGAGTCCTTGTTTTCAAGCATAGGTGTTTGACTAATTAGCTCCACAAAAAGCCAGAAGATGCAGGAGCCAAGCAACATCTATCCTGATGTACTATAACATGTGTTAGACAAGCTGAAATTTTTTGTAGCATCACTTTATGCAGAGCTGGGTTAATGGTGTCAAAGCAGCAATTTTCTATGCCTGTTTGTGCATCACTGTGAACCAATGCACACACTTTAGTCCTTCCCAGAATAGGCTTCCACTCCAGAGCCCCACAAATGCTTGCAAATTCCTGTTCATCCTTCAAAATCCAGCTAAAATCACATCTCTGAGACTGTCCTCAGGTCCCTCAGGCACAGACGACCTCACCCTTCCTCCTCTTGTATTTTTCCATTATATCCATGCTTTTTTCATAACACTTAGTATTTTCACTAGTAGAGCCTGAATTTCATTAGGGCAAGTATTGCATCTCACCTTTGCCTCTACTACTTGGCCTAAGGACTAGTGCAGAAGTGATAGAAATAAATGAGTCTTAACTGAGTTACTACACAAAAGAAAAAACAGCACAGTTTATTTATGCATGAAATTAGCTGCTCCAATTCTAGAAATGACATATTCTGAGCTCCCCTGGCAGCTCCCCTAACTTCAGATTCTCAGAATCTATGGAAGAGTAAAATCTTACCTTCAAAGACAGTTTCTTTAAAACCTTCCAAAGATGGGGGTTTTTCTCACAATCACCTTATTGGTGGGGAGGGGATTGGAAAAGATGGGAACAGGGCCATTTCTTTCTCTGAAAGACATGAAATGAGATGAGATGAGATTACTCATTTAAAGACTCTGGAAAGTGATAACTGCCATTTAGCATTCCTTCATTTCCAGTGTTTATGATGCAACTGTGTTCTTGCTTCTGCAGGCTGAGCAGTCTTATTTGAGTCTAATATTGGACATGATATAAAGATGTGCACATCTTTTACATTAATAAGGCTTTATATTTCAAACCCTCATATCTTGCGTCTATGTGTTTGACAGCTGGTGTCCTGCAAGGCAATGGCCAGTAAGAGGCATGGTTGCGCTAAATTGGAAGCATGAGGCAAAGGGGTGTGTTTTTACTAGGGGGGGCAGGGAAGGAAATATGAGGGTAGTGGGTTAGAAGAAATCATCCACAGATGCTGATCTCTGTCCGTTAGTGGATGGGATTTTTGAATTGTGTTAATTCCTGTTTCTGTGACAATTCATCAAAAATTGAGGGCAACCCATTTGAAAATTACCCATGGTTTCACTTCTCAACTAGATGCAGACTCTATGCCTTTGATTATTAGAATTATTCAACTCACTCAGTAGAGCAGAGAGGAGGGGCATAGGTAAATACTACGCCAACTGTTACTCTGTAAGAGATTCACTACAGAAGCACAAGTCAGCAAAGCAAACTCCATCACTTTTTAGCAAGTCTTATTTAAACACACAGCAGCAACTGAGGAGTGAGCCAAAGTGACAATTTGGAAGTTCATTTCTCTCCTTCAGAAATGTCTGTGTGAGTGAGGGGGCAGTCACACTGAAAGATGTGGAGACAAACTTTTCTCTGCTTTTATTAAGCATTTTTAGATGAATTGTGGAAGGCAACTCGTCAGATGTCTTCAGGGTTCTCTCTACTCCACAAAACTTCACAAATATCATATCTTACTCTATATTGAATCTGAAAAAAGTGATACAAATGAACTTAAATAAAGCAGAAACATACCCACCACAGACATAGAAAACAAACTTAAGTTTACCAAACAAGAAAAGAGAGGAGGAAGGATAAGTTAGGAGTTTGGAATTAACGTATACACATTAGTATATACAAAACAGATAACCAACAAGAACCTACTATACAGTGAAGGGAACTATACTCAATATTTTGTAATAACGTGAAAAGAGGAAAAAAGAAACTGAAAAATATAGCTATTAGGGAAAAGAATGTGAAAAAATAGATCTTATGTATGTATAACTGAATCACTTTTCTGTACACCTGAAACAAGTACAACATTGTAAATCAACTATACTTCAATTAAAAAAACATAAAGATGAAAAAAGTAATATAAAATACATCTCTAACCTGCTTTCCAGTGAGTGAGAAGGAGACAGTCCTTCAGAAACTTTTTACAGGTAACACCTAGTTGATGTTCATTCAGCAAAAGCAAAACTTCAAAAGCTACTTTCCTTTCATTCTGTCAAACACCGACTGAGGTCATGTCCCAGCTTTCTCTTAAGGAAGAGGAGAGAACTCATATGGAAGGTGTGTGGAAGGGAAGAGGAGATGCATGTGAGTTAGCCATATCCACCGTAAGAAATTTTTTCGTCAGTCTCACATAGAGACCAGAGTGCGCTCCTGATGCTCTGAGTGCACGGGATCGCCATTGTAAAGAGACAGGACTTAAATGTAAGAGGGATTTCAAGAGAAGCAGGCTGCTGATCCACATACAAGCATGTCAAAGATTATTTAAGTGGCCAGTAATATAAACATCATGCTACTAACACTGAACAGTTTATCACATAAATATAATTGTCTTCTTTTAGAAGAATAATAAAAGCTAAATCCATATGTTACGTATTATCTAAAATTGTTTCTGTAAGATGTATTAGTCCCATAGAAGAAGCAGCTCTTCCACCAGAGGAGGACAACAGCAGTTTTATTATTTTACATTGTCATTTGTTTAATTTGTTTGTTCCCAATAGTAGTTTCACAGATTTTTATGAACTGTTACTTTTATAGAAAGTCAAGTTATTCATGATTGATGTTACTTGCATTCATTTTTTTTAAAAAAATGAGTCAAAAAGGTAGATGGCATGGATTTACTTAACAGAATGTGTTTAAAACAATGTTTCTGAATTCTTAGACAAATCGAAAATTGATGTAGGGAGTTAGGTTCTCTCAGGGATATTTCTAAGATTTTGTCTGAGTTTATTTAAACATGGAGATCAAGTTAAAGCTCAGACTGGAAGACCTCTTTGTGAGCAAGGATAAACTAGCAATTCTTTTATTTAGAAATAATTCTGAATTAGATTTCTCCAAGGATTTTTTTTGTCCTGGTTACTGCAAAATACTAGTTTTATTTACTTATAGTTAAATGTCTACTACTAATTTTATTGGTTGAGAAAACTAGTTTCTCCCATCATTTCTCAGAGTTTCAACTAAATCTTATCTTTTGCCTACATTGAGATGCTTCTAGGTAAATTTGAAATTTTATTTTATTTATTTATTTTTTTACATTTTTTATTACTTAAATCCCTGCATGTTTATTTTTTTTTTTAATTTTATTTTATTTTTAAACTTTACAATATTGTATTAGTTTTGCCAAATATCGAAATGAATCCGCCACAGGTATACCCGCGTTCCCCATCCTGAACCCTCCTCCCTCCTCCCTCCCCTACCCTCCCTCTGGGTCGTCCCAGTGCACCAGCCCCAAGCATCCAGTACCGTGCATCGAACCTGGACTGGCGACTTGTTTCATACATGATATTATAGTTTGTATTCTCCATTAACTAGTAGATTAAATAAATGCAATATGCAAAAATACCACCCAAGATGTACCATTCTTATTTCTTCAAACTGCTAAAGATGCCTTCTATTGAAGTCATATATTTGGAAAGAAATGTCATGAAAGTAAATGTCCAAGAGAATTTGAGTAAAATTATTCCAACAGTGTAGACACAAGGCTGGACAGAAAATCAGTAAATTCCAAGTCTTCCGGGTATCAAAGTATGTGAACATTCACAATCTATTTATTTGTAGTATTCTGATAAATTAAAAACTCTAGAAGAGAACAGCAACATTATTACAACATAATCTAGATAATTAGAGCATTAAAAATCTGACAGTATAGACATATATTTTCTGAAGCCAATCGAAGTCAAGCTGTAGTTCCACAAAGCAATTTTTATGAATAAATAATTTGTCACACATCTTTTATTCTCAGTTGCAAAATTTAAAATCTAAATACCTGAAAAATTCTGAAGATGAAATATGACCATATCAGAACAACTGACAAAGAAATCTGTAATTCTAAGTGTACATGCGTGCTCAATCATGTCTGACTCTTTGCAACCCCATTGACTGTAGCCCACCAGGCTCTTCTGTCCATGGGATTTCTCAGGCAAGAATACTGAAGTGAGTTGCCATTGTCTTCTCCAGGGGATCTTCCCGACCCAGGGATTGTACCCGTGTCTCTTGTGTCTCCTGCACTGTAGGCAGATTCTTCACTTCTTGAACCACTGGGGAAGACAATTCTAAATAGTCCCAAATAATTTGTATTCGGCTTTGGAATCCCTTGCAAATATCTTTGTGTTTTACTTAACTAATTTTACATTTCCTAAGCATATTGATAAAAGCATAGAGAGATGGATTAGAAACATTCTGGGTGTTAACAAATCATCTTGAGACTTAAAATATCCTTTCTAAATTTAGAGAAATGCAAGATAAATCCTATAAGAGGTTCATAGTTCCCTAGACTAAAAGTAAAAGAATGTAAAGATTTGCTTAAGCCTGTAACTGTTCTTTATAATTCTATATTGACTGTAGAATGATAAAAGCACCTCAGCTCTGACCTTAAGCAGTTATATTGCTGTTTGTTGAAAGAATATTTTACAACTTTTTGTATTAAAATATTAACTGTACAGAAATTCAAACAGACAAAAATACACAAAGAAAAAGAAAAAAATGTCATGTAGTCATTTCATAAATAAACACATAATAAAATATACACATGTATAATTATGTTAATAGTGAATAGCATTAAAGATGACTCAATATAGTGATGTAGACAGATATGGATAATAAGATAGGTAAAAATGGGACTCTGCCACAGTTATTATTTTTTAGTAAAATGTTTTATGTTTAGTTTTACTTGAATTTTAAGAAGAAAAAGAAATGTAAATGAGTTTGAAAGAATGGCTAAACTTCAAATAAATGTTTATTTGACCCAAGAGTGATCAGCTCCTTAAAGATAACTTAACCCTGAGGAAAATGTTAAGATTTTGAAGCGAAAAGAATTATTTCCATTTAGAGTAAAATTTTTGCTATTCAAAAGATTTGGAAGGTGTTCTTCCTTCCAGATGATCTTCAGTTTATTTAGGATTTTATTATTGACAAGGGTAACATTCACATTTGTAATCATTATTCCCAGCGTTGTTTAGACTTAGTTCTATGATACAAAAGGAAAAAATGTTCACATCTCGTCATTTTATCAAGTTTTCTTTATTCTCAAGGACTTCATTTAAACTTTATTTATTACATTTTGTTGTCCAGTTGCATTTCCAATAAAGGAGCACGAGTAGGTTACTCTCCAGTTACTGAATGAATTTTTCTGAATTTTGCAAACCTTTTCATTAGGCACGGAGCATTGCTATGAAGGATTCTAACACCAATCTTTTTTTTTCCCCCTCTCTCTCTTAATATGAATTACCTGTGCTGTGTGGAAAACCATATGTCTTCTTATTTATCCTTAGACCTACTAGGATATGTACCAATTTTTCCTGAAACTAAGTGCATTTTTTCAGTAAGAAAATTTAAGTGTTTCTCTAGTTCCAAAAATTTTCTTCTATTTCATCTTTAATTGTTTATTTCTGTTCCATTTGTTCTTTGATCTTAAACAGCACTAGTTTTGTCTTTGTATTATAATCACCTTTATTCATATACATAAAATTATTCAGGCATATTTTATGCATTTAACCTTTTCATTTTGTTTAATTTCTTCTGGTCTATATCTCATCCTGTATTTTCAATTATATATGCATGCGAGTTTTCTTCTACTTTGACATTTTTACGTTTTTTTTTTATTTCACTTATTTCCTGAGTTTGATCAACTTGTTTTTCTCCCTTTGAATATGTATAGCTCTTTTTAAAAATTAAAAAAAATTTTTAATTTCTGATAAATTTTATTGATATTTTTTCAACTGTAGATAACTATTTGCCTGAACTCTCCTGGTTTCTTGAATAATTTCTCTTATGATTTATATTCCCCTGTCTTTTTATTCTTATCTAAACAATGATACCTTGGTACTTTTGTAATCCTTACTTATTTTTTCTGATTACTACTAATCCTTGAATTGGGCAATTTAATCTTTCTCTCTCTTTCTCAGCAACACAGCTCTGTTTGTTGGAACCTGCAAATTTCTGTTTTATCTCCCTCCATGCAGTTTCTTCTTTGGAACTTTTCCTCAGCTAAGTAACTGGGGAATAAACAATAAAATGATTTTGTTTCCATGCTACCTTCCTTGACTTTCTGTGGCATAAATTTCTAGGATATTTGCCTACTCACAGGCTGCACCCATTCCGTTCCCAGACCTGATATTCTGTTGGATCATCAGATATTACACGCAAAACTATGACACTTGTAAGGACACCCCTTTTCTCTTCTATTTCTTAAGTTTGTGTTGGCTCTTATTAATAGTTTCTCTCCTCATATTAGTACAGATTCCGTAGTAGTTCACAGTACACATGACTGTGTATAGTTCGAAGCTCTGGCTACTTCTTTTGTTTTATTGAAGATCGGAGGGACTTTGCTGTTAGTGTTGCTGTGGTTCTCTCTCTTTTTTTTTTTTTTTCAGTCTTTATTGCTTTGGGTATGTTTTCAAAGCACTCAATCTAGATGCTTTTTAAATGAAATAATCTTAAGACCTAAGTTTCTCTAGACTTTTGAAGTTTGTGTCATTGTGTTTTGATCTTTATTCAAATATTCCTGGAAAAATATCTTCCTTTCTAATGAATTACTTTAAACAAATCAAATATACTACTCCTTCCCAAATGCCTCTTGCTTTAGTTGATTTTTATCCTTCCCAAAGTAAAGGGTAAAGGCCTCCCTTTCTTTCATCTTTCCTCTTTCATAACAATTTCTGTAGTGCCAGTCCTCCATTTGAACTGTTTGGAGACATGTGGACGCCACTGGTGGGATAATAATTTTGTGCTATAGTCAAACTTATCATTTGACCTCCAAAGAACACCAGTCATTTGTCACTTCTTTAAACTGATATAAATATTTATTAAACATTTTTAAAGGCAAACTCCAGTACTGGGGTTGGAGTCTATTAGAAAAGAAAATCTATTAGAAAAAGTATAATAGAAAAGAAGTCTATTGTTGCCAGTACCTCATCATGTAGACCCCATTCAGTACATCAAAAACCTTTCTGTTAACTGGGCTTAACTTCCTTAGAAAACAGTTTAACAGTATTTTGGTTTTACTCAAACATAACCACCTAGAATTTTAGCTCCTCTCCTCCTTGTCAAACAGCTTATCAAAGAACTATATACAGTTTTCCTCCTAAGAGAAGTTCTAATACTATAAATTCTCCCTGCTCATTACATTTGAAGTGATCTTTTAGAGTCCTTTTAGATAAGTGATCTGGAGCACCCATGGTACCTTCTAGGTAGGCCCTCCATCTGGCTTTCTACCCTTCCTCACATTCCAGAACAGTGATCTCAATTGCTTTAAGTACTCATGTTTTCAAGCTATTTATCTTCTAAATATATTGGAGAAAAATCAAGGTTTCCATTTTTAAAAAATCACACTCATTGCATTCCAGTTTGCTTTTATGAACAGAAGAGAAAAAGTATGGATATCTAATTAGTTAAGTTAGACTGTGTCCCTCCTGGGCATACTCATCAGAAATTCTTCCACAAAGAAATACCACCTGTACTATGTTGAAAATTAAATGATTCTGGAATCTTTTATTTTCTACTCAGTTTAATACATTTCCTCCCTGGCTTAGACATGTTTCCAATGCTCTATAGTAAATTTACATTCATATTTGACTTCCCCAACCAAGTGCCTTCTTCCATGGCCTTTTTTAACCTACTTCCTGAGTTAAGAGTTTAAAAAGGCCTTAGGGTCCATTTTGCTGGTTCCTCATCTGTATCAATATTTCACCTATTGAACTAGGCTGGAGAAAGTTCAACTTTAGACCCTCTTCTCTACTCCCTCTTCAGAGAACTTGCATAGTTCAGCTATCACTTGCAATCAAATTATTCTCAAACCTTTATTTCTATACCTTAATTCCTGCCTTTCAGCATATTATTAAAAGTGTGGTTTTTATTGCCTAAAAATATATCTCCACTTAAGTGGTCACTAATCACTGAAATGATAGAGAAATTTAATCTCTGTTCTAAGAAATCTACTTTCTTTGTGTATACTCTACTGCCTACAAAATTTGACTGCTCTTACTAACCTAGGATGACAGGTTTGAGTCATTTCCAGTATTTGCTTTTTCACTTTCTCAAAACTACCATATCTTTAACAGTATTTCTTGAACACTTATTATATACCACCACTGCATGATGTGATTTACAAATATTATCTCATTTAATAAACTTAGAGCCCAAAGAAGTAGTAGACTTTACTGTCTCAATTGAGCTGATAAGGAAACAGAGTTGGTAAGATTAATTTGCCTAAGGGCATAGAGCTAGTAGATGACAGAGTCAAGAGTCAAACCTAGGATTGATACGAATGTAATGTCAATGTACTTTTACACACTGTGTCAAAATCCATAGTGTTATCTTAAATTCTACCTCACTCTAGGTATAGGGTAAGCTTCTTGAGTCTGCAGTCACTCTTCTTTAACAAACATGAATTCATTGGCCTATATATCCCAGGTACAAAACAACAGAGTGTCAAAATGAGTAAGATGTGGCCCTAGCTCAGCGGACTTTTGGGGCTAGTGAAAAACAGTGAGACTGAAACTTGGTGGGGGTGGGCATTTTTTATAAGTTGGTGAGTAGTACTGTTGCAGTTTGAAATATTTAGCTCTTAGTAGTTAATCTGTATATATTTTCTCTCCCTTGATTCAGTACTTACTGCAGATGATTGTCTCATTTGGGGAACTTCACTGAAAAGTGGAAAGCAAAGCCAAGTGGATTGGAAAAGAAGATCCTCTGGACAGACAGAAGTTTGTAGGGCATGATTAGTAGCAAAAAAATAATAAAGTAATTGTGAACAGTGAAGTGGACAAGTTCTCATTTTGAAGTGGACGAGTAGTACTCAGGAGATATTTGTTCACAAAAATTAGGCATCCAATTCAGGACTTCTGATGATGACCTATGTGAATTTAGGATGTCATGCACTCAGGAGCCTGAAAAAGATTCTTCTTGTAAATTTCCAAAAGTATCTATTTGGTGTACCATGTCCACCTTACTGTTCACAAATACTTTGTTAACTATTTTTGTTACTTATCCTTTCCTCCCAACTCTTCTTTCCAGAGAATCTTCCTCCCCAATCCACTTGGCTTTGCTTTCCATTTTTCAGTAAAGTTTCCAAAACACATTCATTAAATCATAAAATTAGATTGTGACAATCAGCATGTGTCATTTCTAAGCACAAAATAATTTGTGCTTTAAAATATGAGTTCTGGAGTCACATTGGCCTAGGATAAATTCAAGCCTTGCTCTGTAAAACTGGCACAGCCTTGAAAAGTTAGGACATCTTAGGACTTTGCTTCTTCAACTATAACACAAAATTAATAATCCTACCTTGTGAAGTTCCAACTTCAAATGCAAGTGAGATAAAGGTTATTATTATTATTTTCTTACTATTCTGCAAATATTGCCGGGATAAAATTTCTTGTAACTCTCTTTTTAGAAGGATTCATATTTGAAGAAACTTTCTTTTACTGCTTTACTTTGCCCCATAAAGCAGCATAGCACATTTCTCTGTTTCAGCTATTTATTTATTATATTCAATATTTCCTGGATGAAATGCTCTTTCTGAACGATTAATAGTCAAACACCATTTAACAACTCCTTCTTTTAATTTTCTGAATGTCAATCCTTTTGTATCCTAGTGGAGTATATGAAAAGATTTGCTTATAAAAAAATAATTTTAAAATTATACTCAGATAATTAGATGAACTATGTTTTTCTAGATATTTATTACTTTGTGTGTGTTTAACTTCACAACTCAGTAAGAAATTATAGTATCATTTTGGAAAGTCTCCAGTCACACTCTGATCTTTGCCTATGATGTATCTGGTTTTATTTAACCAAAATGGGGGAACTGAATACTTGTAGATTTTCCTGCTATTCTTCGTTGACTATTTGACTTTTGTTGTGTCATTCTGTAAGAAATCTTGACAAGTTAAATTTATCCACACAGAAACCTGTAGTTAGGAGACCTGTGAGACGACTATAATTTCCTTCCCATTAGTTTCAATGAATTCCATGCACGTGAAATAAAACATGGAGAGTGGAGTCTGGAGCCCCACATTTCCCGTCGTGCAGGTATATTGAGGAGAGAGATATAGTCCAGGTCCCCTTACGTTGTTCCTCTGCTGCACATTACCCTTAATCCTCCTTTGAGCAAATACAGACTAAAGCAGCAATGTCAAGAATTGGAGACTTAACTCTTTAAACACAATAGGCCTATGGACATGTAGCTTACTCTTTGCACAAAATCTGTGAAATGGTTAATATATAAATGTGAGTGTCTATTGTAGCCAATGTGAACCAGAAGAATTGAGCTTTAGCCAGCATTTATTTAAGCATCATTTTTGCCATCTGGATTCTTTTGTGAGGCAAGAAACACTTGAAGGGAATTGCCTTTGGTCGCAAAGGTGTTTGGACTTTCCTCCCTATTTGTATGTTAATCATCCCTAAGGTGCCATTGTTCAAAGTTCCATAATGAGGCTTTTTTTTTTTCTACTGTTTTGAGACTTTAGGTAGCTTAGATCTTGACTAGGATGTGGGAAGGTATATCAAAAATTCTGTGGACAAAGCACATTGGCCTAAGTATGTGAAAATCAACTAAACAAATTAATCCAGGTGAGAAACCATGTAACTGAGGCCACTTAGCCTTACTCATTGGTTCTTTTCTAAATCACATGCCATATGATATGACAAACACTTTGGAGATCAGAATCAAATTCAAAATCTTATTGGCCATGTATTATCAACAGCTCTGGTACTGATTCAGTTCATTCTTGGTATGGAAACAGAAGACGAAAGTATTACTATAGTCCAAAAATCATAATTTCTAATCCCTTTTGACCTATGGAAAAGTATAATTCAAATACAATAGTGAGCAACCATCTGAAAATGTTTTGAAGGTTAAAACTTGAGAAGGGTAGTATTCATATCTAGGAATTATACATTTTATACTTATGCTAGAGAAAAGGCTTTTAAATTAGTATGATTTAATTTATTTTATGACTGTGTTTATAAGTTTCAGAACTAGTGGTTATTTTATGATTACTATAAGATCAGGTAATTTTATCTCATATGAGAGCTCTTTGATAATAAATTAACTCTCTCATCTGAATAAAGGGTTTTTGTGGTGCCATGGGCAATGAGGCAAAGTTTGTAGAACACATATTTTAAAGAACACATTTCTACAAACAAAGTTTGTAGAACACATTAATTTAAAGTATATTAAAATAAAGCTATTTACAACTTGTAAAAGAAAGTACTTTTAGTCTTGTAAAAGAAAGTACAAGAGTACTAACTTGTAAAAGAAATACCCACAAGTAAAGCTTTTGGGGGGCTTCCCTGATGGCTCAGTGGTAAAGAATCTTCCTGCAATGCAGGAAGCATGGCTTTGATCCCTGGGTAGGGAAGATCTCCTGGAAAAGGAAATGGCAACCCACTCCAGTTTTCTTGCCTGGGAAATCCCATGGACAGAGGAGCTTGGCAGGCTACAGTCCACGGGATCTCAGAGCTGGACATGACTTACACACACACCTTTTTAAGATCAACAATAAAGTAATAGATCAACAAATGCAAAATAATATAATGCATACAAAATATTTTTGTGCTATTCACATATACACTGAAAGAATGATTGGAATGGAAATGAAAATTATCAGTATGTAATTCTAGATATTCACCCCTAATAGTCTTAATTGGAAATTGATAACTTATTTTACTCTTGAGCAGGAGTGCATGATGTTAAAAAATTAAGAGAAAATTATAAAGTCAAAAGGTAAATGTTCAAATACATATATGTGTGTGCATGTGTGTGCGTGTGTGGATGTATTAATCTCATCATTAAAAGGAGGAAAAAAAGCCTTTAAAGTTTCCATTATCCATTATGTCAGGTAGCAAATATCTTCTCAACGTAACTCCAGACATTAAATCTGTCGAGAGGAATGCTGTAAAATAAATGTCTGGGATACCTTCATAAACAAAAATCTTATTTCCATAATTCATACAGCTGGCTGGCATTTATTGGCACGTCAGGTGCAATGGGGACATTTCAGGAACATTAACATGTACAGCATCATTTGTCAACAAAGCAACAATGTAAGCAAATCGTTCAGAACTCATACAGATTTACAGCTTTCTCTGCCAGCTGCTAATTACGGTGTGCTCGGCCTATTTGGTATGGTCTTTTTATTGGAAAATGACAAAGGGGTTATAGTATCCAAGTTTGGAATATAGATGTGGCTTTTAGTAATAATATGAGTGTAATATGACCATGTAGCTTGGAGTTGTGATCCAGTTTTGCTGGTCTTATAATTGATCAGCTTTGATTGATGAAGGACAAAGAGAAATTCACAGCCTATTTCATTTCTGATACAAGTGTAACCTCTAAAACAAAGGGAAAATAGGAGGAAAAATTATCAAAGACCATGTCATAACAGTCTTACTCTTCTCCCCTATGGAACATGACATGTAATATTTACCTCTCAAAGAAAAGCTGATGTGTTGATTGCTGACGGAGCAAATGTTACAGGAGCCTGTACATTTCAGAATGCTAGACTGTGCTTTGAACAATCAGGAAGCTCTTCCACAAATATCTTTAAATAATGTTAATGTTATGGCATAAGGTGACAAATGTCAGCAGTGTCAAAGTTAACATCTATAATCACCCCCTGCTTAAGTTGTTCAGTTTTAGGAAAAGACACAACTGTGCAAGCAAATGATGGAGTGTCAACTCTACCTTCAAATTCCCTGGATTGTGTCAAGATATATTATAATCCATAAAATGAATAGTGGTACTGCCGTCAAGCCCAGGATGTAAATCCATGTTTAGAAATATAAACACCTCCTATTCAACCAAAATGTAAAAAGTTAAATTGGTAAATACTTATTCAAACATTTAGATTTATCCCATCCCCAACCTTATTAAAACCCATTAAATTCCAGTCTGAACAGATTTGACATTCAGCAAATCAATTGCTGTCAGAGCAGCTGACTTGACCAGATATTAAAATATTTTAAGCTTTGCTAGCACTGTATCTTCAAAGAAGAAATGTGGTGAGACATTCCTAGGGCTGGTTATATTAGGCCAGCAATGGTTGACTAAATTTAGTGTACATTATACTAAATTAGCATCATCTCATATTCCTGTAAATAAATATTTTAACTTCAAAAAGAGTTTATAGATCAATAGTCCATCTATTTTGCATAATCCTCCAGTGGAATCTCTTACAGTCTTCCCTTACACATTTGTCATTATGTATTTTGATTGTTGGTGATGTCCTCTTCCACTAGAGTAGAATTCCTAAAAACAGAAAATATACTGTGTTCAATTTGCACCCCCAATCCTTAGCACAATCTAGAACACAGGACATACCAATGAAAACTAATCAAAGGGATGAAAAAACGAATTCATGCATGAATATTGGGGAAGCTCTTGATAAGATTCTGAGGAAGCAGAAATTTATCAACATTTGTCCACTAGTCCTTTTCTTCAGGATAACTTCTAAGTCCTCTAAGAGACATATTTCCTCTGTATTTTCTTCTCTTTTTCTTTTCTAAAACCTACTCTCAGAAAAGTATCTTAAACCCACAAATATTAGGTATTAAGTATTGTCTTTTTCAGGGGAATTTATATTCTAACCAAGATCCAGCTCTTAAACTAAGATTGATTGTTAACTTGAGGCTTTTAGGCATTCCTTTTAAGTAAAGAAAAAATTTTAAGGTGAGGGTGAATTTAGGTTTCCCTTAATAAATAGTCTCAAATTTTTCCCCAAACCATCTTGTTTTGTGCCAAGAGAGGAGGTGGTATTGACTCTACTCTTTGGGATTATGTTCAATTTATACCAGGAATTAAAACACAGTCCCTGGAATGGAAATGTGGCTTTGCTAAGGAAAAATGCCATGGTCTAATTCTCATTAAAATGAAAATTTTAGGTTGAGTCAATATGAAGAGAAACATCTAGATTGCTATTTCCTGTGTGAAGCAAGTTTCTACTGAAATTAGAAGCAAACAAGAGCTTTTATTTTTTACTGTTCAAAGAATGCGAAAACTTTCAGTTCATGTCATAACAACCCCAGAGAAACGGGGTTGATGAAATCAGATCATTTGGAAGAGAGGAACAATGGTGATTTGAGTAAAAGTCGCCGTTTGTGAATCTACCCAACTTGCCCAAAATTAAAATAATTACTCTTGAAACTAAATTACATATAAACTAGCATTTGTCTTAACCCTTACTCTGATTGTTATCCTTATTTTTATTTAGAATCGTTAAGCCAGATCTTTAGAATAGTCTGTATCATCCTTCCAAATAATTTAGATTTCACTAATTAATGATTCATATATACTTGAGATGGAATAGATTGATGTTTACCTGTTTACTATGCAAAAAAAATCTTCAAAAAATGCTTCCAAAATTCTAGGGACATTCTTAAGCATTATAAATTACTTGTAAAAGTTTTTCTTCCACAAAGTGGTGTTCTAACTATAAAATGTTCATCACTAATCTCTAATTCAGATCCTCTAAGGAATTCCACCAAGAATCATTTATTATCCTCAATAACATATAATAATCTATTTTAAATGAACCGAAGTTGACCATAAATTTTATTTCTCACTAATTTAAGTTTTCCTTTCCTTTTCTTTTCCTCTTCCTATCCCTCCCATCAACCACCACCTTCACCTAACAGTAATACATGTTTATAGCCATTTTGAAATTACAGTGATATAAAAAAGAACTTTTGAGAATTTACAATTTAGGAAACATGGCAGAATTCAGGACTTCTCTTATTATCACTTGGTAGTTGATTTGCTTAAATACAAAATATCATAATAAAGAGATAAACATATAAAATTGATATTCTTTTGTAAGAGCTATGGAAAAATTATTATAGTTTATATTATATATAATACATATTGGCTTATGTATCTTAATTCAGATTCTAATGCAGATAGAAAATCTACCTTTAATCCAGTTGATGTGGAAATTCCCTCATATGACCTTTCTAAAAGAAAGCAGGAGGCCAAGCATGAGAACTGCCCTGTCCAGCTGTCCCTTAAAATGTTAGTCAGTCACTTAATGCTGCTAAGTCACTTCAGTCGTGTCCAACTCTGTATGACGCCATAGACAGCAGCCCACCAGGCCCCGCCGTCCCTGGGATTCTCCAGGCAAGAATACTGGAGTAGGTTGCCATTTCCTTCTCCAATGCATGAAAGTGAAAAGTCAAAGTGAAGTCGCTCAGTCGTGTCCAACTCTTAGCGACCTCATGAACTGCAGCCTACCAGGCTCCTCCGTCCATGGGATTTTCCAGGCAAGAGTACTGGAGTGGGGTGCCATTGCCTTCTCCGCAGTCACTTAATAGGAGGTAGCAATTAATCAGCTTAATAATTCTCTCTTATTGTTCCCTTCGAAAATCTAATTTAAGGGAGAAAGAGAGACTTTAATCTCAAAAGGTAAATATTTAACTTAAAAATGGTACAGAAAGATAGAAAAGGTAGTTTGATAAGTGGCATTTTTCTTACATGAAAAAAAATAACATTCAACTAATAACATGTGTCTGTATATATTCTGTAGCAAAATAGAAACAACCTCAAGCAAGCAAATCTGAGAGTTTAACATCAACAGACTCTCTCAAAACAGTATTATAAGAATATGTTTCAGGAAGGAATTAAATTATGCCAGAAGAAATGTCTGAACTGTTAGAAGAAAAGATTAGTGAAAAAACTAAACTTATGGGTAAATCTAAAGAAACTGTAAAACAATGATACATTTGTGGGGTGTAAATCTAGAGACTGATGAAATCTTGTCAAAAGTAGTGTATAAACTGGGTAGGGGAGTAAACAAAATTAGTAACTTCCAAGGTCTACAGTAATTATGGAGAGATGTAAAGACTTT
Organism: Bos indicus; assembly: GCF_029378745.1. Taxonomy (NCBI): domain Eukaryota; kingdom Metazoa; phylum Chordata; class Mammalia; order Artiodactyla; family Bovidae; genus Bos; species Bos indicus. The sequence goes on along the minus strand of NC_091761.1, from coordinate 53,130,312 downwards.
AGATGGTATTACATGATATACACATGGTCAAATTTCTTAGCCACTGTGTTGTCACATGGCCACCATTGGCTTCCCTGGTAGCTCAGCTGGTAAGAATCTATCTGCAATGCAGGAGACCCTGGTTCGATTCCTGGGTGGGAGTCCCTGGAGAAGGGATAGGCTACCCACTCCAATATTCTTGGGCTTCCTTGGTGGTCACATGGTAAAGAATCCTCCTGCAATGCAGGAGACCTGGGTTTGATCCCTGGGTTGGGAAGATCCCCTGGAAGAGGGCATGGCAACCCAGTCCAGTATTCTTGCCTGGAGAATCCCCATGGACAGAGGAGCCTGATGGGCTACAGTCCATGTGGCTGCAGAGTCAGACACAACTGAGCAACTAAGCATGGCACAGCACACAGCTGGAAGGTGGCCACAGGGAAGGAACTTAGGAGTGGAGTTGGATTAGCCACCCAACAAGATCAGCCAAACCTTGTGTGTCTCTATCACACCCTGCTTGTCCTCCACAGCCTGGAGCAGTCTGTTCTTTAAATAGAAGGTTTGTTTTATTTCTGTTGAGGATAGAGAGTATGCAAACAGAAGATAGAAATCCTAAGAAATATTCTGGATAGAAGAGGAGAGGTACGTTTCTCAGGGTTGAAAACTTAAGAGTCTTAAAGAAGTCCATGCATTTCCTTAAAAACCAAACATCAATAGCAAACAGGAATACAAGTGATGTATTCTGGAAGGAATGTTAGCTATTGCGAAAATTATTTGTCTATTCACAGAATGCTAACCTTCTAAATACTTCCACTTGGAAAAACAGCAGTAAGTCATTTCAATAAACATGGACATTTGAATAGAGTTTTTGCTGTCCATAGATGAGAGCCTAAGTAATTTTCCTACCAGCAAACATGTGTGCACCTGTAAGTTCCTATTAATACACAATCTTTCAAAAGTAAACTTGAGCATGAGCCATTTGAATATTTCATAGCTAGGAGGGAAAAAATGATTTTGTCTTAACAAAAATACATTGAAAAAATTGTCAATTACTAACAAATAGAAAATGATAAACAAATGAAAATATCACTGCAAAAAAAAAAAAAAAAAAACCAGAAAAATAAGCCTCAAAACAGAAAGCACTTTTCATCCAAAAATCAAATGTTTAATATTCTCATATAGTTTGTATTTATCATGAATTTCCAGTTTAACTTTAGTTTCTTTCCATTGCTACTTATGGACATGGATCACTTTTCTCACTCTTTCTCTCTCTCTTCTGCCAGTTCTGCTATTTCTTATCATGTGTATCTGCCTCAATGAGTTTTAAATGGCTAAACTGTTTGCTTAGAATTCAGGTGTTTTTCTTAGCAGATTTTTTTTCAAGCTGAAGCTGGTCCCTTCGAATGTAGTGTTGAATTCCAAATGTCCCCCTAAAACATAACCATGAAAGTAATTTCTTTCCTCATCAACACTTCAGATAGTTAATAGCTGCAGGCACATGTTATAAAAGAAGTTGCTGAAGAAGGGAACTTGAAGTGAATTTGGCATAGAGTTGTGGATGGTACTAAACACATGGATGAAGTTATTTACTTAAGATTTTTCTTGTCGGCCTGATTTGGCTATATTTTCAAAATTGACACATACTAGGCTGTAGACTTCTATTTTCACTAGCTGAGAAACAGAATGATTGCAGACTTTTGCATGTTATGCATTTTTAAATATCACCAAGTTAAACTTAGATTTTGATTCTGTGCCCAGGACCAAGTGGAAAAATCTCCATCTTCAATAGTTCCTATTATCTTTTAGTCACAGGGCCACATACTGTATTTCTTCCATGAGTAAAACTCCCACTTGGAATTCCAAGCATTGCATAACCAGCAGAGTGTTCATATTATATGTAACTCAGTCGACTTTCAGATCTGAAACAGACATTTTATCTGCATGATATTCTTCTCAGCAGTTAAAACTCTTAAAATCGTGGTCCAAAATGGAGCCAACATTTAATTCATCCAACAAATATTTATTAAACACCTACTTCTACCACTAGTATCACAACCATGACTACCACTTTACATAGTTCTTTACTGCTTTAAATTGCTTTTACAAACCTCATTTCATTTAATTACCATGTGAAATTGTCCACTATATTGAAGGAGCATAGAGTCCCATAAAGCACATTAAGTCAATCGCCAGAAAAACTAACCTTTAAAGTCCTTGTCTATAGCTAGCTAAATGGTACTGGCTAATGTAGTATTTTTGATGCTTTTGGGAAACCGGCAAGTGATCTTAAGTAGTTCATTTGCACAAATGTACATTTATTTTTTATTTTATTCTTTTTAGTCCCAATATAATACTTTTTTGAGAACTAAGAAACTTCATATAAGCATACCATTTAAAATATACCACCTATATGAATGACATTTCTTGAAGCATGCCATATTTAAAATATGACCTATTTTTAAAATGTTACCCATCTATGTTTGAGCTAACTTTGGTCTATGGGCCATAGTTTGCCAAACTCTGTACTAAAGCAGTAGTTCTAAAAGTTTAGCTGGAAAACATCAATTGCTGTAGAAGTCCCAAACTGGTTTTCACAGCTTGTATTTATAATTCAACTGCTGGATCTGAAGAAACCTCAATAAGTTATCTGACTTTCTCTCCAAATATGATTCAATTTCTCTTGATATCTTTAACATGTATTCTACAATGTGGTGGTCTGTAGATTTGCTTGGATTTCATGAGTTTATAATATTTTGCTGACAACCTATCTCTTCAAAGATGTTTTCTTTCGTTAATGGTAGAAGGTTTCTTGCCCAGGGAAATTCGACATAGGCGTAATAAGAAGTAAAAGACAATAGAACAAGTTTTTGAAATTAATTCTCTTTTCTCTGATACAGCAAGCATTCATAAACGTTAAAAATTAGCAGTAGCCAGTGATCAAGCAAATGTTGCTAGTTTCAAACACAAGAGGGAGGAGGTTGCCTGACCATAGGGCTTGACCATTTAAAACCTGAGCTGTATGATTTCTCTGGTTAAAGTGGGTTGAAGATTCTCAATTTTCCCTTGCTATTTGTCTTTCATATCTCAATTATGAGAACATAATTGAGCATTTTTACTTCATCTGGTGTTGAAAATCTTGCATGATGCAGGATTTAAAGTTTTCCATCCTAATTCTTAAAAGTCTTATTTCAAACCACATTGTATTGTGTGTTTCATTTAAAATAAGCAACTATTATATAGCTTATCTTGGATTTTTTTCCCCCTAAGTACACACAGTTGTTTGTGACTTCCTTTGGGAATGACTTGTTAATCTTACCCCAGTCCCATTTGTGAGCCTTCACTCTACAATGAGCATAGACTACTGGACACTTACCCTTTCAAAGATACATTTTTCAGGGTTTTTTTTTTCCCCTTGTATTACATGAAACAATAAAGCATTCATTAATTCTTTCTCTCTTTATTGAATTCAAAAGGCAAATAAGCTAGTCTTTTCTTTCTTTTTGGCATGCATCAGCAAAAGTATATTATGAGGTATTCTAAAATAATATATCTTCATAAAACAATATAGGTGGAGGTTTAAAGAGAAATAGGGAAAGAAATTGGAACCATCTGGATATCCAAAGTAGAGAAAAGTTTTTGCTAATGGTTGTCATGTACACATTACAAAAATAACATTGTATGGCTTTCTGAGTGGATGGGAAAACACAGAGTTATCAAAAAGTTTTAAAAGAAGACAGTTCTGGAGTGTAGCAATTGAAGAAGTAAAATTACTCATGAGACCTGTACTTAGAAGGCAAGCAGAGATTCACACTTCTTGGGTCAGTAGGGAATTAAACATATCTCAAAGATGATTTGCTTGGTCATGATAATGGAAATACAATGGTGTTCCAGGGAAGATGGAGGGGGTCAGATTTTTCTTTCTTGGCAGAGGTGAATGGGGAGGGCACCTTTTACTGATTTGCTCTTAAATCAGCCTGATGAATTGGAAAAGAATAGAAATTTCATGAAAGAAAAAAAGGAAATTCCTGCTTTAGAGATAAGAGGGAAAATGTGAAAAAAAGAAGAAAGGAATGGAGGACAGAGTAGGGAAAAAGGGAAAGTAGGAAAACTTTTCAGAAACAGGCTGAACTCCCTCATGTGTAAATGTTACATACAAGAAGCAATGTAATTGAAATCTCGTTTCAAAAGATATTATTTAAGTATTAAGACATAAATTATAAATCAATTTTAAGAGGATTACGTGTCCAGTATAAAGGTTTTTCCGGTTTTCTTTTTTTTTTTTTTGTCATTTCATCACTATTTCACCATGTAGGCAGGGAGTATGTCTTTAAAGCAGATTAGTAAAGGTGGTCTGATCAATTATTTTAAAGCCAAACCCAATAGGCGTGCTCTAATTTTGCATGTTTCAGCATAAGGTTGACCAGCATGATAGAATACTTATTTAAACAGGTATATCAATCTCAGAGATCTATATGTATAGTCTACCTTGATGTCCATTGAAAACAGAATATTCCTTATTGATTCGGCCTGCTCTGCTGCTGTATATAGTCAGTGGGACTCATAGGGATGTAAATAGAATGAATCAACTCCTCGCTGGCCCTGGGCCTCCTCGAGTCATGTGAAGTAGGTTTTGATTCCTTTATGTTCAGGCACAGCCAGGGAGACAAGAGTGTTACTGTCTTCCGCTGGTGCACAGAGTTACCTCAGGCTATGCAGGAAAAATGCTTTTTTCTTATTTTTAGACCTGAATCAGTCTCTGCCACTAAATGTATTCTTGTGAACACAGACAGCACTTTGTTGCTGTGCTCATGGGAAGGCGATGGAGTAACCTGTTCGGACGCAGCTGCAGGCCACCTGTAGAGAAAGTCAAATTAGGGAGAGACCCCACTGTTCTTTGCATTAATGCTTTTTGTATTGTTGTTTGACTTTTCCCCCCTCTGTCTATGTATCTTTTTCAACTTGGGAGATCGGGAGCACATTTTAAGGCTTTCTGTCCCTTTAAGGCATCTAGTGATTGAAAGGACTCTAAGATTTGAAAGGCTGTAAAAACTCCCCAGTTACCAATGAATGATGGCAATACAAAGAATTGTAAAGCTGTTGAAGTAGTCTTCTTACAGATTTAGTTTGTTTGGTGAACTTTCAGCAGCAGCTCTTGCAAGGTACTGTTCAAATATTCCCACCTATCTGTGCTGCTTCTCCTTGTAAGGATTTCTCCTATTCTCAGTGGAAAAGTAGTTGTCTGCACTAGCAGTTCACTTTACTGGAGATAAGGAGAAGAAAAGAAAGAAATTCTTGAAGAAATTCTCCTCATCTTCCTTTCCTCATCTACCAATTTGAAGCTTGAAAAAAGAAGCCCATAAATGAAATATCTACATTAGCCATAAATATTAAAGGAGGGAAATGCACAAATAAAAGTTGTTTCTGGAAAGCTTGATTTTGGCTGAATATCAAAAACCATTTCCTGACAATGAGATCCATTAGACTACAAAATAATTTCTCAAAGTAGTGGTTGCATTGCTTATAAGATTTCAAATTTAAGGATAGACTGAAGGCAGCCAAAGATATCAGGCTCAAATGCAGAGTTTTGTTCTGGCAGTTAGAAAAATCAATTCTTTTGAGCCTGGCTGTTTCTCTTGTTTTTGTTTATTTGATTGAAAATTCCAATCCAAATGTTGGATTGGAATTTTCCAAGACCCTCCATTATGGATCCTTGCAAGCTATTTTGGGAAACTGGACTCTCACGGACAGACCTGGTTTTGTCTGTGAATCTGCATTGCTCTTCAAGCATCTATCAGAAGCAAGAATCTATCAGTACAGTTATCACTTAGAGAATTCTCTCTGCTCCACTTTCCAATGTTTATCAAGCTCCTATATTATTGCACTTAAATACCATTTAGTCACAAAACCTTTCAATCATCAACATTTTGCCCGTTTGTATATACAAAATGCCCTTTTGGACAAAGTATTGCACATAGGTAGCTACTGAGATATTTCCTAACAAATTCCTCTAGATAAGGCTTTAGAGTTTTAGCCCTAATGACCACGATTTGGTACATACAGGTTATACTCCTACTAAAATCAGATGATATATTAATAGAATAGAATTTGCTGAAACTAAATAGTGGCATTCAGACAACTTTAAATCTCGCATACACGTTCTGTGCTTCCTCCTAAATGTTGTACTCTCTTGAGCATCTCTGTTCTGGTGAACATGGTTGGAGTAGTAATGCCTTATATAGCATAATATTTTACACTTTCATAGATTGTTCCTGCATATACTTCCTTAAATAGATCCTCGCAACACAACCCAACAATTGAAGCTAAGAGAGACAGAGCAGGGACTTGAAGTAAAGAGTTCAGCCTCTCAGCTCCTTCCTGCTCCATCAACATTTGCTCCATGCCTGCACTCTCACATGAAAAGCATTTGCATTTTCCATTTGGTATTCTCTTTCGCTGGTACTAGCACCATAATTGGAGAAGGCAATGGCACCCCACTCCAGTACTCTTGCCTGGAAAATCCCATGGACAGAGGAGCCTGGTAGGCTGCAGTCCATGGGGTCGCTAAGAGTCAGACACAACTGATCGACTTCACTTTCACTTTTCACTTTCATGCATTGGAGAAGGAAATGGCAACCCACTCCAGTGTTCTTGCCTGGAGAATCCCAGGGACGGGGGAGCCTGGTGGGCTGCCACCTATGGGGTCGCACAGAGTCAGACACGACTGAAGTGACTTAGCAGCAGCAGCACCATAATTAGCACTTGGAACTATATATCCAGGTAAAGATGTAGTCCTGAGGGAAGAATGTAAAAAGTACCTAACTGCATAGAAACAAGGCACTAGAAAAAATGTAAAACATAGCACCTCATGTCAAGGTGCTTGAAATCCACAATTGAAAATAGGACAGGTCCCAGGAAAAAACTCATAGATAATCCCAAACTGACAGTTATACCAACATCTACTACTATGAAGCAGATTCAGGACACTTGAGGTAAAGCCACTTTTGCCTTCCAGCATAAAGAGGTGGAATTAATTGACCACAAGGAGCTAGTTGAGACCTTGCTTAAAACCATTCATCTATAACTTTCAAACAACCTGTGCTTCAAATTTGAAATGGTTTTGCCATTTTTTAATCCCTGAATGCTGTCTTTAACCTAGGTATGCTTTAAAAGGGCTTCCCTGGTAGCTCAGCTGGTAAGAATCTGTCTGCAATGCAGGAGACCCCAGTTGGATTCCTGGGTGGGGAAGATCCCCTGGAGAAGGGATAGGCTACCCACTTCAGTATTCTTGGACTTCCCTGGTGGCTCAGACAGTGAAGAATCTGCCTGCAATATGGGAAACCTGGGTTCAGTCCCTGGGTTGGGAAGATTCCCTGGAGGAGGGCATGGCAACCCACTCCAGTGTTCTTGCCTGGAGAATCCCCATGGACAGAGGAGCCTGGCAGGCTACAGTCCAGAAGCCTGGCAGGGTACAGTCCATGGAGTCACAAAGAGTTGGAATATTTGACTCAAAGACTTGATTCAAATCCTGACTCTCCTATTTACAATATTTGTATAGTTATTTCACTGAACCCCTATTTATTGTCTTCTAAAATGCAGAGAATGCTAGTAATAACTTTTCCCCAGATTGTTGTGTTAAATGAGATGCTGAATGTGAGTGTGTTTTGAATGTGATGAATGGTATTAACATAATCTGTTATATTTTGCTCCAATTAGTTTAGTAGCTTAGTAATTTCTTAAATTATTCAGATAACTACCCTTTTAACACCCAATTTGATCTCTGTGGGTGCTCAGCTCATATCAGGTAATTAACAGTGGAATAGAAAAGACATTTGGCATTTATAACAGTCCTTGGACTCCTGTATATAGACAGCCTTTATTTCTTCTTGTCACTGTGTTTATGAGACATTCATACCCAAACTTAAAGCCAGCACTGTAAAGAACTTTTCAATGCCAGAAATCCCATATGGTTTTGATGTAAGTAAAAGGTATACATTTCCCTCAGGGTCAAGTCTAAAATTTGGACCACTGCAGGCTTTGACCACATGTGTAAGGATCCACAAAACCTGTGATCTTACCTACTGCAATCATATGCCTTTATTTACTCCACTTGTGTCCTTTGAATAGGTATACTTCTAGCCAAACACAGTAGAGGAGAAGGTTAAATGATATTAGGATAGTCCTTACAGATGAAAATACCACATTAAATGTCTTGACATAGTGCAACAGAATTACAAATATAGACATAATTTAAATCTATATAAGTCATCAATGTGGAGTGTTCTTTTAAATTACTTTCTTCTCCCAAATGAAATGTCAGTCATTTTTAGTTTTGATTTTTGCAAATTTTGAAAAGTTTTTTTTTACACATCATAATTACTGCAGATACTTTTCAATCACACTGCTATAACTTGGGAGGAGAAGTAGCAGTAAAATTCTACTATGTTTCAAAACTTCACTGTGTCTTCAGAATTCTACCATGTGAATCAGAGTCTAAGGTGACTCAAAAAGAGACTAGAGAGTCTCAGCAGAGACCTTCAGATCTCACCTTTTTCATTGGAACTTTTTATAACACTTGTGTCTGAACTTTGACTATTTGCCAGAGAAACTTTACTTCCTAGAGCAAATATCCTGATATTTTAGAACCAGAGATGTCTCATAATTTTGCACACATCTATGCATTATCAAAAGCCCTGTGAATTACTAGTCATTTAAATACCAGTTATCTACTTTTTGCTGATTGTTTTTTCATTGTAATTGCTCCCATTTCCCGTCTTGACCTTAATGTTTCAGAGAAAGGAAGGCATCCCACAATAGAGAGAGTGATCTTTCATTTGTGAGCTGCAAAGCTTCATAGATCCTAATTTGGCAGTATGTTTGCTGCAAAGCCTTGGAATGCTGTTTTGCAGTTTCAAAAGTGATCATACTCAGCTTCCCAGAATTTTTTATGCCTGGAGGATGCCACAAGAACAAGGGTAGCCTTGTTAACAGTTGCAATCTCTCGAAAACAAGATAGGATTTGGATATAAATCATCACTTCAGCTCACAAAGCTATGTTCTCCACCCCACTAAAGGATTGCATTTACATGTAAAATGGTTAATACTGATCTCCACTAGAACTCCTAAATGGAGGAATGTAGCTGCCATGTGTTCAGTGACTTTGGGGTTAGGGAAGAATGACATCATCAAATTTAAGCATATTATCGGGCTGACATAGAGGCACCTTGTTTTCTCTTCTGTGCATAGAGCAAGGATTGTGTTCTGAGTCTTGACTTTTTCCTCCCAAGGAATACCTTTCTACCCCACTTCTTAGCAGCTGCGATATGAAGGGTTGAAAATGTCACTTCAGCTAATGATGAATGATGCTTGACCTCCGTATGGGTTACTCCGAATTTTACGCAATGCTAAATTAATATGAGAGATTCCGACTCAAAGGACTTTGGCTGTTACGAACTGCTCTGAGGATGGAGTTGCGTAAAGCAGGCAGTAGCTTCAGGGTTTTTGTTGTTGTGTCCTTGGTGGTGGTAGAGGGGTGGGGGCGCTCTAGAAGCAAGGTAGAAGATGCAGTGTGCTAACACTTTCATGTCTTTTCTCCTGTGACATTAAGATCTTTTCATACTGGAAATATTGTCAGTAGCAGAACCAGTTTGTGAAAAAAAATTCTCAAAAGGGCAACTGGCCCACATGTCTTTGTTGTTTTTATTTGAATATAATTAATTATGTAAAGCAATAGTTAGTGGAAGATTAACAATTAGTAGATTCTGTCAAGTAGTCACACGGAAATTACTAACTAATTGAACGACTGGTCCTCTATTGTGTCAGAAAGCAATGCTGAGTGTCATTCTTTTTATCTTTCTACTTTGTTGTTTTCACAGATCCCCTTGTTCTAAGATGTATGTTTCACAGCAGACTAATAAATAAATAACCCTGGTTGTAATTTCATAGCATGCAAAAGGGTTTGAAATAAAAACACCTGTTTTAATTAGCATTATGGTTTGTTCACTTTAAAAAAAAAAAAGTGATAATCCTGATGCAGTTAGCTGACATTTTTAAAGCTTTGAATTTCCATCTGTATCTTATATTATGATGTTTCAGGATTGTCATGAGTTAATTATGTTAACTTGGGAAGCATTGCTTGCATTTAGAATGAAAAACTTCAGCTTGAATAGACAGAAAAGCAGATGCTATCTTTCTTGTCAATTGCTTTGTTGTGGGCTGCCTTGCAACTTTTCATGTATTTCTGGATCTAAAGGGAAGTGTAAATCTCTATTTATTTTAAGTTTATCATAAACTACACAATTTCAGTATTCTTCTGTTTTGGCTGTACGTGTCTTGTGTATCCTTACATACATCACTTTCCTGCCCCCAAATCCAAAAACCCATGGTCAAATTATCTCTTCTTTAATTCTTAATTTGTTTTGTTGTGCCTAGCCATTATGGAGATTAGAGCATAATAAAATTGAAGAATAGGACAAGGCTACATGGCTTGATCCTTTTTTCAGTTAATTTTTCTACCACCTTTTTTTTGCTTTTGTACATCAACCTTTTAAACAGTGCAAAAATACGTGCAGCATCTGGGCACAACAAGGCATGTTAAGGATGGAGTAGACACTCTAAGTAGGAATTTCCATGCTTTTGTGAGCTTAATGTTCCTTTAACGTAGAGAGCAGCTGTGTTTATGTCAATAATTACACTTTGAAATAAGTGCATGTACATGTGTTTCTTTATGGGATTAAGGATGTTAGGGATGGCCTTCCACAAAAGATATTTGTGCCTCCCATCTCTACCCAGAAAGTTCCTACAGTATTCTAAGCCAAGTTATACTGTTTGAGATTCTGAACTATTACTCTGGACAACTGGATTCAAGTTTCTAACATACAGATTATTGGATTGTGCTTAGTGCTCAATCACTTCAGTCAAGTCTGACTCTTAGTGACCTCATGGACTGTAGGCCACCAGGCTCCCCTGTCCAAGAGATTCCCCAGCCAAGAATACTGGAGTGGGTTGCCATTTCCTCCTCCAGGGAATCTTCCCAACCCAGGGACTGAACCCATGTCTCCTGTGTTGGCAGGCAGATTCTTTAGTACTGAGCCACCTAGGAAGCCCACTATTGGACTGATATGCTTGTAGTTTTCTGTTTCCTCCCTGCTCCACACTGGTTCTCCCTTATTCTCTACCCTGCTCTGTACCCAGGATCTAACTTATATGTACCACTTCACCAAGGTCCTGTTTACCAAAAGGCTTCCCACCAGATTGAACCAGAAGGAGGCTTCTGCAGAACAGAGGGTAGGAGGAGACAATGCAAGAATGCTCCGATTCTTAATGCTTAATCCCCAAATCAGGCTTCGTAGGTGGCACTAGTGGTAAAGAACCTGCCTGCTAATGTAGAAGTCACAAAAGACGTGGGTTCAATCCCTGGATCAGGAAGATCCCCTGGAGAAGGGCATGGCAACCTAACCTGTATTCTTGCCTGGAGAACCCCATGGACAGAGAAGCCAGGAGGGCTACAGTCCATAGGGTTGCAAAGAGTCAGACACGACTGAAGCATCTTAGCACGCATGCATGCACAATCCCCAAATTAGTGTCATAGAAAATAAATCCTCAGCTTTCAAAGGCAAGTGAGATCAAGCAGAAATGGATCACTCTAGGGAGGATTTTCGGAGATGGCAATGGCAACCCACTCCAGTACTCTTGCCTGGAAAATCCCATGAGTGGAGGAGCCTGGTAGGCTGCAGTCCATGGGGTCGCTAAGAGTCGGACATGACTGAGTGACTTCACTTTCACTTTTCACTTTCATGCATTGGAGAAGGCAATGGCAACCCACTCTAGTACTCTTGCCTGGAGAATCCCAGGGACAGGGCAGCCTAGTGGCTGCCGTCTATGGGGTTGCACAGAGTCGGACACGACTGAAGCAACTTAGCAGCAGCAGCAGCAGCAGCAGGGAGGATTTTGGGAGATGTGAAGGCTTCCCTTTGGGCTTTAAAGAATTGGTAGGATGGAGTAGAAGGAGGGAGGGGATATGATAGCTTAGGGTCCAGAATGAGAAGGAACCAAAGTATGGAGGGTACAGAGTATAGCTTAACTTTTCTGGGGAACAGAAAGAATACCAGCTTAACAGGAACAGATGTCAGGGGTCTGAGTGAAGAGGAAAGTTAAGATTAAATGGCAGGTTGGGTCATGTATTAATAGTAGAGGCCTTGAATGGATGGAATGAGAAATCGTGGTCTTTAAAATACATGACAAACGTGTGCTCAATCTATAGACCCAATCTGTGAATGATATGTATTGTGGAGGTTTATTCAAGTGCCTTATCACACATTCAAATTAACTTTTGGCTGTTCTATCCCTTAAAAATAGCTCTGTTCATTAAAGGAAATGTAACCTAGATTTTCAGAAAACTAAAACATAATGTTCCTAAAATCATGTCATGCCTTAACCAAGAGTCATCATTTAGTACTGTCTTCCTAAAACCTTTTGGACTAATGTGGAGTGTTATAAATCTGACAGGTTATTTGTAGTTGGTATGATTGCAAACTATCAACTTCAGACTATCAAACAACAAATTGATAGTTTGCATAGACATGACTATTGAGCCTGGGAAACACCTATCACTCCATTATGTTTCATTCCCCTCAACTTTAGATGTATTTAACCCATAAAATTTACAACATAGTGATCGTTATTCAGCACCAGTTCAGAGAACACTGGGTTTGCAGTGATTGGTGTTCTTTAGGACAGATGACCTGAATCACAAAGTGTGACTTATTCCATGTACTTAAGACTGCTGCTCCTCCGCTAGAGACAAAACTGCTGTGGAGTTTACCTTGTCAAGCCAACTAATTTGTGTAGATGCTGATTTTTGGAACTTAAGTATTAACACAAGAATCTATGTTTAACACAGATTCCAATTTGTTGGTTGGATATTAACCAATCTGTTGGTTGGATATTCCTTTCAAATCAGTCTGGAGCTGTTTGCTTTTAAACTCATATAAAAAGAATTATATTCTGACTTCCAGGACATAAATTTGAGTGGTACCCTTCTCTTCTTGCTCTGTTTCTACATGACAATTTGTCTCCCTTATTATCTTAGTCTTGCAAAATAGTTTACAAGTGAGGAAACAATGTTAAAAACTTACTGTGACACTAACTTCCTGAGTGAACTTGAGCTAGTTAATTTCTCTGGTCTTTAGCTCTTCACATGTTAAGTTAGGATAGTACTACCTTGCTTGGTTGCTATGGAAGTTAATTAAGATCATGTGTGTATGTAAAGTACATCTCGCAGTGACTGGCACATGATAGAAACTAACTTAACAGCTTCTGTTGTCATTACTGTAGTTATCATTACTATTTAACTCTTACTTCTATGTTGATAATTCTCAAATTGACCTATTTAATCTTTATCCCCTTTACTAAGCTTCATGTTCAAATATACAAATGTCTATATGGACATTGCCACCTGGAAATGCCAGTAGCATTGCCAAATCAAACTCATACTCCCTGGCATCTTCTTGTTGAGAACGAACTGAATGAATAAAAACTCTTCCTCGGTGTCTAATACGTGACAGCTGTATCAACACACCAACATCCTTCTAGCTAGAAACAATAGTTTTACCTGATTCTCTTTTCCCTTTACCACCACTGTTTTCATTAAATTTTAAGTCCTTTTATCCTCAACCTTTTCTTTGAATTTCTACAAAGACTACGTAATTCTGGCCTTCATGGTGCCTCGGACAATTGCAATGGCTTCCTAAATAATTTACATATTCTTATCTTTTCATCTCTCAAATACTATGTCCACTAAAATACATTCTGAGTGACATATATCCCCACTCAAACTTTTAATGGGTCTCTCTTGTCTAAAGAACATTTAATCTCTTAACATGACAGTGAAGCTATCCACTGATTTCCAAGCTAAGCTCTCGTCACCTTACACAACCCACTTCAGCATGCATGCATCAGAATCACCTGGAGTACTTGTTAAATCACAGATGGCCAGCCGCACCCCAGAGATTCTGATTCAGTAAGTCTGAGGTATGGTTCATTAATTTTCATTTCTAACATTGTCCTATGTGATGCCAATATGGCTGGTGCTGAGACCACATTTGTATGACCAGGGCCTAGAACATCTTTCTTTCCCCATCTCAGTCCATCAAAATCCAATGAATCCCTTACTGCCATTGAATGAACCAGTTCATACTCTGTGCTAGCACAGTGCCTAAGGGTTCTAAAGGCTTAGAACCAGATTACTGGACTCTAGCTAAATATCTGCGTGAACCTGGATAAGTTACTTAATACTGGACCCATTTCCCTATCAGTAAAACTGGAAAAAATAATAGTGCTTATAGCGTATGTTGATGTGAAAATAAATGAACGTATGTGAAGCACTTAGAATAGTGCCTGAGAAGGACTCAATTCTATTATGTTACCTAGTAGTTCATATCTTTAATCTAACACTCCACTTAGCATATTATGACATTTAGAGTTTGCAGAACAAAGTCCTTTACTAGATATTAAGCACCCTGAAAACAGAGACCACATCTCCATGAATTCCCAGAAACATAACCCCAGGCCTAGCACTTTATAGAAATTAAGTATAAAAACCTTTCAATTCAATTGAAATTCAGAAAAGATTGCAAAGAAATCTTAAGTAAAACTCTTCTAATCAGTAAACAAAACCATCCATTTGTTTTTCCCTTATCATAAAGATGCATAAAAATGCGGTCAGTTATTAATAATACATTGAAAGTAGGTTTGCCTTTTCCTTTGACTTTTCTAAACTCTATAATTAAAACAGCTTCAAATTGAAAGATTGTAAAGAAGAAATTAATCTTATTGGTAAGTAAAAAAGCAAATCCCATGGTTGATGATAGATATGACCTGTTAGCAATAGTTCCACTTTTATACTTCTTTCTCTTACAATCAGCGTGTGGAGACCAGCATAATCCAATTAATTGTAATTCCCTTTTGTAGAGTCAGTAAAGTAGTGCATGATACTGAAACACCATTGAAGTCTTATCTCTGGTCAGATAATCCACACGGATTTTCCTTTTCCAACTACCAGCAGGTTTTTATAAACTTCAGGAAAATAGAATATTTTGACTTCCTTGAACTTGTGATAAATATGATACACAATAATTGTCTCTGAACTTTAATCCTTTGTATATGCCTAGCCATCAGTTTTCTAGGCTTCTTTCTCTGCTGTACAATGGTTTCATGAATACACCTGCATTTTTCTCTATCTCCTGACTGCATTTAAAATATTGTTTTTCCACAGTGAATATGCAGTATTTTAACACAACAGAGCATCTCAACTGAGCTGTTTGCTGCTGGTACCTCTTGGACGCATAATCTCTCATCCATATACTCCTTCTGATCCGTCTTGCTCACTCCTGGCAAAGCACAGGAAAAATTATAACAATATGCTGAAATAAAAGTTATGTGACTGTGCTCTTTCACACACAGAATATCTTACTGTACGCATTTAATGCCTTTTCCATCTTAACTAAAGTTCAGCAGTTTGAGGTGCAACAGTAAAACTAGCATGAATTTATTTTTCCTTTTTCACAATTTCATGGACAAAAGGTCTGTTCTTAAACATCAATCTTAGTAACTTCAGCATACAACTTTTTTTCCTTTCCTTATTAAATGGAGGACATTTACCCTTTCACTTAGAGGAAACACATTATAGCATCTCTTTGGCATATCCAAATTGCCAGCATCACCAGTCTTGTGTTTGGGGGCCAGTATTAAGGAAGGGTGTCTTGCACACAAGCCTCTGATATTATGGCAGCCAGTGTGGTAGATTGAGATGGCTACCGGGTGACTGATGGAGGCTACACTAGACAAAAGGAAGATTCAGGGCCCTGGGAGTGGGGAGGGAAGGGGACAAATCAGGACTGCGTGAGATTTCATCACACCACTCAGAATGACTTAAAATTTATTTCTAAAATTTATCATTTAATATTTTCAGACTGTGGTTGATGGCAGATACCTGTGGAAAGCAAAACTAAGGATGAAAGAGGACTGCTGAGGCTAAGTTATTTAGGGTGTGCCCCCAGAGTAATGGGCTTCCCAGGTAGCACAGTGGTAGAGAATCCACATGCCAGTGCAAGAGAGGCAAGAGACACAGGTTCGATCCTTGGGTTGGGAAGATATCCGGAGGAGCAAATGACAACACACTCCAGTATTCTTGCCTGGAAAATCCTACAGATAAGAGGAGCCTGGCCAGTTACAGTCCATGGGATTGCAAAGAGTCAGACACAACTGAGGACACAGGCACAGCCTGGAGTAATACGATTACCAGGCTAGGATGAGTAACATACTATATGGACCTGAAATGAAGCTGAATGTAGGCCAGAATGAAGATCAGCAGCACAGACGTGGGTGACCTCAGGAACCATAGGCAAAAACTCAGGAGTGAGGGCCCCAGATGTGTTTTGTGTTAGACCAGAAGAGAAGAAAAACGAGAAGAGTACCTAGTTGAAGAAAGCTGTGTCTTTCCACTAACATCACTCCAGTTTCCTCCACTAACTTTCTTGTGTGAGAATGTGTGGTGAAGTTAGCCTGAGTACATCTCTACTCTGCAGAGAAAAGGGAGAGGCTCGTATAGGCCAAAACTGCCTAGGCTGCTTGGAAAGGTGTCTTAGTACTAACAGTTCACCTGAGACTATAGAGAATGATGTCTTCTGTCTTTCTACAAAAGGAACTGTAGATAACTCTCAGACTTGGACACTTATATAGTTATCATCATCATCTTTATTAAAAAGATACTTAGTAAGCAACTAATTGAGCATGTCTTTGTACTAATGAATTGAATATAAAATTAAAAGGAGTAGCTCCTTTCCTAGAGACAGCATAATTCTAGTACTAATGTTAAAAAACTTAAGAATTGTCATATTTCAAGAGATTATATACCATTTCTTAGATATCTTACAATCCTCATTCTGTCATTATAACTGCCTTCCCCACCCGTACCTCTTGCACTTAGCACATTTGACACATATTAGGTGTTTTATTTTTAATGAGTGAATGTATTAACTTGATTGGTAGTTTTGTTTCACTTTGCGCTATAAATGTAATACTGAAATTGATGTATAACGATGGAATTTCATTCATTCATTTCATTTTCAGCATGCTAATTCCTTTTTCTTTTGACTTTGTTTCTATTTAGATTTTTATTTCATCAGAAAACAGTCACTGTTGTTGGGTTTATTTTTTTGATTTGTACTTACCGTTGACCCCTGAGCACTGAGGGGATTAGGTGTGGCAAAACTTCCATGCAGTTGAAAACCGGAATATAATTTATAATCCACCCTCCATATGCGCAGTTCCTCTGTAGCCATGGCTCTGCGTCTGCTGATTTGACCAAGTGCGGGTCATTTAGCACTGCAGTATTTGAAAAAAACTTGTATATTAAGTAAACCCTTGCAGTTCAAACCCAGGTCGTTCAACGGTCAGCTGTATTATTGTTATATATTTGTTAAGCATCAATTGTTTATCAGTTCTTACTTAAAGAGTCAAACTTTTCTTTTCATCAGAAGTTACATCTCTTATGACAGTACAGTAAAAGGAGTAATTTAAGCCAGATATTATAAAAGATTCTGAAAATATTTGCCAAAGTCTGACTGACAAAGATAATACTCAAATAAATTTTCTAATAATGTATAACAAGCCTATACTAGATCTTTTATATCTCTTCACTGAATTCTCACACAAAATTAGGAGGGAGAGATAACAGTTCTCATTGGACAAGTAAGGAAACCAGTATGTTAAGCAATATCTATATATATGCACATACCTACAATAGACATATTATCTGTATACGGGTATTTATAGACCTTAGTTATATTTATTTCCTAGATATCATTATGAGATATGTTTTGACCTGACCTTCTGCTTGGTATTTACAAATGTAATATAACTCAGAGAGAACAAAAAGCGATAGTGTTGAAACTTAGAGCCGATAACGAAGAAAACTTTCAAAAATGACTTGAAATTTAATCCTATGGATTCTCTACCCTTTGGCGTATGTAATGTATGAAATCATCCATGGAATTTGAGTGAATTCAGAATCTGTTTGGAGAAGATGGTCAAATAAAATGAACCATTGTGTATAGTGTCTGCAGAGCACAAAAAGCCTTTGACTGCATGGAAATAAGAGCAGTATTGGAAGCTCTGAGTGAGAAAGGAATTAAAGAAGTATATATTGGTATCATGAAAGGTATCCTTTTTTAAAATTTACGATCCTAACAAAGTCAATTCATTTTTATCATTGTTACTGTTGTTAGAGTCTGAACAGGGCTACCTCCCCTCAGATGCCTAGACAAAAAAACCTAGGAGCCAGGAGAGAAAAGTAATGTCCATAACAGCCTTTTATAAGGTGGCATTATACATGGAATTACGATGGGAAGATGCTGTATGTTATGCCATTATAAATTAAAGATGCAAAAGCAGTGACACGTTTGTTATAGTTTCCATCTGTGGTGCCTGCTTCACAAATTTCAGTTGTACCTATTTATTATGTTATTATTTACATTCAAATGAAATCTGAGGAAAAACAAAAATAAGGCATAGTCATTCTTGACTCAGTTCTTGTACTGGTTAGCTGGGGAAGGATAGATAGAGTAGAAGGCTGCTCCACCACCATCAAAGAGAGTCACTAAAGACATTTCATTAGCCTGTGACATTATTTGCATGCCTTGGGCTTCTTAAGTGATTTCCAAAGAAATATACACAGCATGAAGTCTATGGAAAGCAAGCTAAAATGGCATACCAAAATACCCCAATTTATTTTCACTTAACCCAATGGAGTTAAGAAATAGAAGCTTTCATGAAAGAGGCTTTAGCATGTTGGAAAATTTCTGCTTATTTTCTTGGCTCCTCCCTTTTCCTTACTACAAGGAGGCCACACAAAACTGAATTTGGTAAACCAGGTGGCAGAAGTGTCCATTCTCTATATGGATCAAGCCATCTCTTTTTATAGTAGAGCAACCATTTTCAAATGTATGTCTTCTAATAGCTTCCTGCAGGTTACTGTGGTAAATAGTAAGGAATAAATTTCTTTGGTTTTGGAATATAAAATTATATACTTAAAACAACTTTCTGCCTTCTTTGATAGATAACCACGGCCATAGGGAGTTAATTTGGCTTGCATTGAGATCTTGTGCGTGTGTGTGTGTGTGTGTGTGCGCACGGGCGCTCGAGTATGCACAATGTCAGTCGCACACTGCTTGTGCAACTGCTTGCCACCCCATGGACTATATAGCCCACCAGGCTCCTCAGTCCATGGCATTTCCCTGGCAAGAATACTGGAGTGGATTGCCATTTCCTACTCCAGGGGATCTTCCCGACCCAGGGATCGAACCTGCTTCCCTTATGTCTCCTGCATTGGCAGGCAGATTCTTTACCACTAACACCACCTGCGAAGCCCAAGATTTCCAGAGAACAATTTTAAATGTTCCTTAGTATTTCATGTCTTGGGCTATAGCAGCAATGAAGTATTTCTACTTTAGAAGTAGTAGCTGGAAAAAAGAATGAGTAAGAAAATAGCAATCATGATTTTATTGTCTGGTAGTCATGCTAGAGAGTATCCTGCATGTGTATAGAGCAAACCATTTGAAATAGTTAGGTTGAGCCTGAATAGGCAAGAAATTCTTCAACTAATTCAAATTTCAAATGCTTTCTCTGAATCTAGATAATAATTTTTATTTAGTTTGAATTACTTAAACAGCTATTTCTGTTGTCTACCATATTTCATATGTGACACGGCCCATGATTTGAGAAAATGTCTAGATATGATCTAGGAACATGATGTCTTTCTCTGCACAGAAACTTTGCGTTGGGCATTGTATTCATTCTCTAGGGTTGCCAGAACAAAGTATCATAGACTAGGAGGGATGGGGGGCTAGGGGATTAAACAATGGAAATGTATTTCCTCTCCGACCAGAATCAAGGTGTTGGCAAGGTTGCTTTCTTCTGAAGCTTCTCTCCTTAGCTTGTGGATGCCTGTCTTTTTCTTATGTCTTCACATGGTCTTCCTTTGTGATGTCTAGTTGCCCCTTCTTATAAAGAAACCAGTCATATTGGAATAAAGCCATCCATGTCACCTCATTTTACCTTAATTACCTCTTTAAAGGCCCTATCTCCAAATATGGTGGGGTAGTGGTCATGTATGGATGTGAGAGTTGGATTGTGAGGAAAGCTGAGCGCCAAAGAATTGATGCTTTTGAATTGTGGTGTTGGAGAAGACTCTTGAGAGTCCCTTGGACTGCAAGGAGATCCAACCAGTCCATTCTAAAGGAGATCAGCCCTGGGAGTTCTTTGGAAGGAATGATGCTAAAGCTGAAACTCCAGTACTTTGGCCACCTCATATGAAGAGTTGACTCATTGGAAAAGATTCTAATGCTGGGAGGGATTGGGGGTAGGAGGAAAAGGGGACAACAGAGGATGAGATGGCTGGATGGCATCACCGACTCGATGGATGTGAGTTTGAGTGAACTCTAGGAGATGGTGATGGACAGGGAGGCCTGGTGTGCTGCGATTCATGGAATCGCAAAGAGTCGGACACAACTGAGTGACTGAACTGAACAGGAGTTTGAGACTCCAAGTTATTCATTGGAGCAGTGTGGTGGTGGGGGCACAATTCAGCCCATAACAAACATAAAGCACATTTCGGGGGTGAATTTGTCTCTGCTTTAAGGTCAAAAAGAGTATTATTCTAGGGGACAGGAATAAGATGGAAAATGCCTAGAACCTACTTTATTTTCACTTGAATAAAATTTCTGAGCACCTGGCAAAGCCCTCTCTTTGAGGTATCCAAAGCAGCCTCAACAGTTGTAGCTCTAAAAAGGCACCAAATACAGCTCCTAGTATGTAGTCTCCATTCAAGCTACAATTGTTGAGTAAAAATTAAATAAACTAGCAAATTAACTGGTCGACCAGCCTAATTTTCTAAGATAACGTCCCCACCAAAGTCTGATGTTCCCAAGGAATTACAGAGGTCCTTTAGTGGGTGCAGGATGCAAAGAGGATGGTTTTGGCACAAAGTTTACATATCGCTGTGTTTGAGAATTTGGAACCTCTCTAATCCACCAGAAATCAGATTGAACTGTCACTTTAAAGAGCTAACACGACAGGAAAGGTCGAGCTAGTTGGATGATTCACCCAACTTCCTTTTGATCCACCCCTTTAAATGCTAAACTAAAAATCAGCTGTATCCTTATAAACGGTATGTTTCATCCACTCATATCTAATCTTCCAGTTTGATTTTATGGCCAAACATATTATTATTTTTTGGATCAATTGTCCCTATGACATCTCTTTCATTCATGATGTGACTTTCATGTACCCAGCAGGGCTTTCCGATAAGGTTTCCAAATGGTCATCTGTGCTGGAAGCAGATACCATATCCTTTATGAGAGTTTCACGATGTAATAGGTTCTTGTCACTGTATTAATGATATCAGAGCTATTCTCTCTGTATCCTGGTAAAGTTGGGCTGTCTTTTCCTCTTTTTTTTTTTTATTACACCAGTAAAATAAAAGTTGGAAAGGGACTTTA
Organism: Bos indicus; assembly: GCF_029378745.1. Classification (NCBI taxonomy): domain Eukaryota; kingdom Metazoa; phylum Chordata; class Mammalia; order Artiodactyla; family Bovidae; genus Bos; species Bos indicus. The sequence goes on along the minus strand of NC_091761.1, from coordinate 53,108,782 downwards.
AAACTGCCGTGGAAAAATTACAAGGCAAAAGTGTACTTGTCTTTCAATACACAAAGATGCTCATCTTTATTCTTATGTAACTGTTCTACTCTGGAGAGTCCAAGTTTGTCTGCAGCTTCATGTCAACCAACCCTAGGTTAACACAGTGCCTTTAGTTAAAGTCAGACAATGTTGCAACTTTGAGTTATAGCAAGTCTGTAGAGCAATATATAATACGAGAAGAGAGTGGTGATTAAGCTATTAGTGATATTTATTTATTTATTTTTGACTGCAATATGTCTTCATTGCTGTGTGTGGACTTTCCCTAGTTGAGGCAAGCGAGGGCCACTCTTCCCTGCGGTGTGTGGGCTTCTCTTTGTGATGGCTTCTCGTTGCGGAGCATGGGCTACAGGTGTACAGGCTTCAGTAGTTGAAGCACATGGGCTCTGTAGTTGTGGCTCATGGGCTCTAGAGCGTGGCTCAATAGTCGTGGTACACAGGCTTAGCTGCTTCAAGGCTCGTGGAATCTTCCTGAACCAGAGATTGAACCTTTGTCTCCTGCATTGGCAAGAGGATTCTTAACCACTGAACCACCAAGGAAATCCTATTAGTGATATTTAAATATTTCTTTTTCCATGGAAATTATCATGACATTCTGTGGTTCTCAGAGATACACCTTTCAGTTCTTTTTAAAAAGAGGTAATTTCTAATAGCTATTGTCAAAAATGTTTAATTTCAAATATAGTGGATTTTTAGCTAGATATAGGTAAGTTTTTATTTAAAAAAAACAAGTCTACAAAAAACCCTTTAAGGAAGGACATTTCAAGATAGACTTGAATGCTTGGATACAATATTAAAATATATTTGTTGTGGTATCTTAAAAGTCACAGAGTGACTTTGGATTTTGGAGCTTAAGCTGTCTTCAATTCTGTTTAAATGGTTTAAGCCAAAAGCCGTAACCAACATGAATTTACAATAACCTGATTAGAGGGCCAGGAGAAACCAGCACAGATTATTGGTGTGACGATTGTGAGGTGTCTTGACTCAACCAGACTTCTTCCCAGTACTGGACTCCAGCACGTGAAGTTTTTGTTGAGCTCCTATGACAAATTGCATCATGCTGAGGCAAATCCTCTAAGACAATCAGGATGGTTTATGATGTTTGCTCAGTATTTCCATTACTTTAATCCCTAATATATTTTGCCTTTTGGGCCTTTATTCACCTTCCCCATCACAATGGCATCTTGGATATGCTTGAGGTTTTTTTGCTTTCCAAATGTTTTTCAGATACATTTTCTCATTTGATACAAATGACTATCCTTCTAAATATATTTATTTCACAAATAAATAGATACACAATAAATTAGCGGTAAATCCAGGCCTGGTGTTTTATATAATCTCTTTCTCACTCTATCATGTTTCCTCTTCACTCTAGCACCACATAGTAATTTGCTCCATCTTCTGTCCCATTCCTAATGCATTCTTTTTATTGCCAGTTTGCTTTATATCTATTTATATAAAAATCTGTGTCTTCTATAAATGAGTAATTAGGAAAGATCAGAGTCAGGTCACAGGTAAAAGCATAGCCTCAAGTAAGATATTTAGGGATAAAATATAAAAATCACTATCTTTGAAGTAATAGTCAATCCACTATGACTGGCAATTACCATTTACTTGCCTTTATCCTTTCAGCTTCTGCAAGCCAGGCTTAGCCTGACCATAGTGGTTTGGAGAGAGACTGATTGGCTCCTTGGGCTTCACGGGTGGCTCATTCGGTAAAGAGTCTGCCTGAAGTGCAGGAGATGCAGTTTCGATCCCTGGGTTGGGAAGATCCCCTGTAGAAGGAAATGAAAACCCACTCCAGTATTCTTGCCTGGGAAATCCCAGGGACAGAGGAGCCTGGTGGGCTACAGTCCATGGGGTCGCAAAAGAGTCAGACATGACTTAGAAACTAAGAAACAGCAACAAATTGACTCCTTATCCTGGGTTTATAACTTGTCAGCCGTGGAAATTTTACTTAATCTATACATGCTTCATTTTCCCTGTCTGTAAAATAAGCTGATGATAACAATAGCATAGACCTCATTATTGAAAAAAAATTATATAAAAAAAATGTAAAGTGCATAGCATAGTCTCTAGCATGGTGTAAGCATCAAATAACTATTGGTTATTGTTTCTGTTGCAAAGATTCCCTAAAATATAGTCATCTGAATTTTGTTCTGTAACAGATTTTTATTTTGTCAATAATAATTACCAGATCTTAATGTTGAATGTGTTAGTTACTCATTCATGTCCTTGCGACCCCATGGACTGTAGCCCACCAGGCTCCTCTCTCCATGTAATTCTCCAGGCAAAAATACTGGAGTTGCCATTACCTTCTCCAGAGGATCTTCCTGACCAAGGGATCAAACCCAGGTCTCCTGCATTGCAGGCAGATTCTTTACCAAATGAGCCACCAGGGAAGCCCCACCAGCACTTAAGTTCATGTTGAAGAAACCTCAATATGCACATATCTAGTTTTCTATTTCTCTATACACCAAAGGTAAACTTCACAAATCAACGTTTGTTGAGTAACTTTTATAGACTCTTACAGAATCCATTGTTTGGTTCTCCACTGGGGGATCACTTTGTACCCCCAGGAGATATTTGGCAATACCTGGAGACATTTTTCATCAGCACCATTGGGAAGTGCTGCTGGCAACCAGTTGGCTGAGGCCAGGGATGCTACTAAATACCATAGCATGCACAGGACAGCCCCCGTTACAAAGAATTATTCAGTCCCGAATGTCAACAGTGCTTCACTACAGAGAAATCATGCTCGTTTGAAAAGGGGGGAACAAGAAGACATCATCACTGCTAACAGATTTGTAAGAAAATGCCTATCAGATAATACAAATGTGTTCATAATGATACCTGTTAACACAGAGATGAGTGTCACTTCATCTTCACTACAGATTGCATTCATGAGAAGGCATATAAATATGGACCCAACTGTGTGTTTAGATAAGTATCAGTGGTCTTGAAAAATATGCCTTAAAGTCCTCTGTTTTACAAAGAAATCTTAACCTTGGTTGTTTATGGAAAAACTTAATATAAAAATTAGGTATTATATACCAAAAGACTTTCCAACTACTTATCATCTTATTTATTGAAGCTACTTGTTGGGGGGCTATACATGGTCTTTTTAAAATGAAGACCACATAATAGGAATGTTAGTTTAAGTAACACAAGTTGATATTGATATTATATGGCATTTTGAATGGATATAATCAAATGGTGTTGATTGAGTGGTAGATTTTCTTTTTTATGTATATTGAAATATTTCATTTTCAAAATCAGTTGAATTAATTGATGTTTATCTGAAGGTGACAAACATGACTGGCATCTATCTTTGGTTATGCAATTGTTTGCTTGCTCAAAATAAAATCATCCTGTTTTTTAACCTGCTAAACTTAAACGTACGCAGCAAAATAGCGTTTTGTGTTGGACTTTTGTACTCTTAAACCTATGCACCAAAATGAATTTTTGTGTGGATTTTTGTGATAAATTTTTGGTAGAGATAGTTGTGCATGTGAGCATGTGTGTGTATGTGTGTGTTTGTGTGTATTTAGTTTTCCACTTAAAGTTCAGTGCCAAAGCTACCGTACTTATACATTTTCTAAATGTGCTTTAAGCAATAAGTTGTACAACATTTTTAGAACATGTGTTAAGCTATTTCTCTAAGAATGAAGCTCTTAACAAAACATAAGCACTCTGCATGAGATCTTAGCAGCAAAGTGCTTAAAAGATAAAGTAAGAATTGGTACCATGGGAAGAACACCAGCTGTAGAGCGCACAGGTCCATTATGAGAAGTATGGTAGTGGGTAGGGAGAAAATGATTTAATCAGGAGTAAAACCAATTTTATTATAAGGGCACGCAGGGGGTGTGGCACCATAGTGAGAGGGACATTTCAAAATATCTGACAGATTTCAACAATGTGAAAACCCCGTTCTTTAAAGTGACAGTAAACCCCATCAGGTCTCCCTTTTTGATGCTATTGTTAACAGTTGACTGTTTAAAGCTGGCCTGCTAGGATGCTGTCGTCCTATTTCAATAGTGTGTAGCCAAATAAAAGACTAATTGTTGAAATACAATCAATCAAAAATGATTGCAGGGCAGAAAGAAGGTCTCCTCTGCTGATTTTGTTGTGGGTCAAATTATTGTGTTATGATTGAGGTAGGGATGGAGACTGAAAGGGAAGAAGAAAATAGCCCAGCTGAAATAAACAGATTCACCTTCATTCCTTCTCTTTGCAAACAGCCAGTTGAGCAGGAACGTCACTTACCAGCCCTGGGAATAATAATCCATTTAGAAAAAAAAGATCTGATAAAGATTTCAGCTAATATTTTTAAAAGGACATGAACACTATTAGCAAAACAGCCCATGCAGAGATTCCCTACAGTGACAATTCTCAGCTTTTCTTACATTTTTGGTGCAAAGTCTCCTCTGCATTCATAAACCTGACACAAGCTGGCATCTAAATGTGAGCGCAAGACATCGGTAAAGACACACAATTCCAGTTGACCAAATACCTAGTAAGTTCTTGCCAGGATCCTCAGCTTTCCTGTTAACCCCCAGGTTGTCCAAAATGATTAGCCTCAGCTTTCATTAAGCCCAGAATCCAAAATCTTTTCTGTGTTGTAACGTTCAGAAAGACAAATACCGTGTTTCGGCAGCAATGCTTGTATGCCTGCTTCCTTTTAGTTGTATGTAAAGGTGTCACTTTCAGACATTATTGCATCCACTTTTTGAGTGAGAATGGTTCCAGTCTTTCATACTGAAGACGAAAGAGAAGGAAATAATTGCCCAGACTCTTTTTATTTCTTCTGAGAACTTTACTGGGGCCTTTATTGCCTTTAATATTTAAATGTCTCAACTCACTCAAGCTTCCCAAGCAAACATTTCCGTTGTTTCTAAGAGGAGTTGGTGAGCACTTGTGGTTTGTCTTTAGTGTGTTATCATTTTTGACAGCTTTGCATAGCCTACGTAGGCCAACAGGGGTCTGTCTAATATTGTTGCTGGGCACATTTTCCTCGCTGAGATGAAAACTAAAAAAAAAAAAAAAAAAGATATTTTTGAAGCGGTAAGAAGGAATTAATATCTTTTCTCACTCGGTATTCTATTCCTTGCTGACTTTATATTCAGCAAAAAAAGGAAAAAAGTGTTACCCATTATTCCCTTGTACATAGCAAGGCTAACACATGTAAAGCAATAACTCATTTTCTATTGCCATGTTTAGCATATGTCTCCTGTTGGCTCAGCAAGGCCTTTAGGCCGGTCCCTTGAGCCAGCCATCATTGGCAACTCTTAGCCCCTCGGCCTCTAAACCAAATAGCTTTGAATCATGTTGAGCTGTGATGCTAATTTTCATACTGATGCATTATGGGAATAAATGTATCTGACATACTGTGTCAATGGCACTGTCTCTTTGTGTCTCTTGTTTTTTTGTTAGCTGCATTCCTACAGATGGTATTCCATTGAAAATGTTCCCTTCCTATGGAAAAAAGGGAAAAAAAAAAAAAACATGCACAGCACCAAACCTCTAGGTGCAGAAGGCTGTTAACGGTTGCTGATGATAGTAGGCAAACATTAACATAATAATTAGTGTCTTGTAATTGTTTCATTAAAACCAGTTGTTCCATTTCTCCTCGTGTTTTCCCAGAAGAGAAGCTGAATTTGGACGACAGCCAGTGGGAGGACATCCACGTTGTCACCGGAGCACTGAAGATGTTTTTCCGGGACTTGCCTGAGCCGCTCTTCCCTTACAGTTTCTTTGAGCAGTTTGTGGAGGCGATCAGTAAGTACCTGATACACAGGAATGGCTGGTGCAAAAACCTGGTGGTGTGGAATTATTATTAAGTTAACAATAAGAATGGCGAGAGTAGCAATCAGGGCGATGATAATACCCCCAGTGCTCCACAGCTTTCGTTCTAGTTTTGGTGTTTCTAATGGCTTATTCTTATTTCTGCAATATTATCTGAGTATTTTTAAAAATTAAGGAAAAAAAAAGAAGACATCCTGTTTAGTGTGGCTGATTTTCAACTAAGCCTCCTTAAATGAAAATAGCTTCTTATACAATCTGCTTTATTTTTTTCTAGTTGTTGTTGTTTTAAAACTTTTTATTTTATACTGGAGTATAGCTGGTTAACAACATTGTGATAGCTTCAGGTAGACAGCAAAGGAACCCAGCCATGCATATACAAGTATCCATTCTCCCTCAAACTCCTCTCCCATCCAGGCTGCCACATAACACTGAGCAGAGTTCCTTGTGCTCTACACTAGGTCCTTGCCCACAATCTGCTTTAAAGGGGTCACCTTCCACATCCCCAGCCCCTACCTTTATACTTTGGGAGTTACGGTGAGTTTAACTGATTACAAGGGGATTTTGAAAAAGAACTGAAGTGAATTAAACATTACATTTCATCAAAGAGGTATTAAATCGTCAACTGAGACATTACCTTCTTAAGGGATCGCTCACCCTACACCCACCAACACTAGGAAAGAGTTGGCTACAGTTTGCTTATGGACATTGTGAGTATCAATTAAGTTATGGAAGGTTTCTTCTATTAAACTGGTGGCTTTGGGGGAGGTTGAGTTGTATCATTATCCAGTAGTCATTGTACACTCCATGAAGCTTCCTTTTTGTTATCTTCTCATTCATAACACACACACACACACATGCTTAAGGAAAAACTAATGAATAAATGAATGAATGAACAAATGAATGAAAATCTTTCCAAATGTGAGGCAACTTCCGCTATTGATTCTTGAAGCAACAGCGACTAGTACATTTCTAAATTTAATATTAATATCTTAGGGTATACTTACTATGATTATGACAGCTTGGAAAAAGTTTCCTGGCAAGCAGGCTGATTCAAGGAGGAAAAAAGAAAGAAGAAAGAAAGGTAAAATTAAAAAGCTTGCAAGCCTGGCAGGAGCTTAATTAAAGTCCAAATGAGAAAAATCTCTGAGAAAAAAAAAATGCTCTACTTAGGAGGTCTGATCTTGGATGGCTGTGTGTACAGCATTCCCATTAGGGGGAGTGGGATACGGGGAGCCTGTTGGAAACAGCCCCTCAATATGCTCTTTTATTCTGTTTTTCATTTCACAAAAGTCTTCACGCTTGTTTAAAGCTCTGGCAAAATGATATCAAGAGGAATAAAGCAGAGTTTATTCTCCCAAGGTCTTTTTCTTGCTGCCTGCTCACAATTTCAGATGATGTTGCTGTTGTTGAATAGAGGAACAGTGCTTTAAATATAGGTTTTGAAGTGAGGCTGGAACTCTTATCCCCTGTCAGATTTTTTATTTCATGAGTCCTCTGTTTCTCAAGAAGAACAGTATTTTATAGTTCCCAGGCTCTCTTAACGTCTTTTTAAAAGGAAGAATAAAGACAAAAATAAACAAGCCTGAATTTCCATAACAGTTTATTCTGATATGGAAGGTCAGTCATAAGGCTAGGACAGCCTTCCAGTAAGACGTTGGGGGCTTCTGCATTTGGGTGGTGCTAGTGATAAAGATCGTACCTGCCAATGAGGGAGATATAAGAGAGGCGGGTTCAATCTCTGTGTCAGGAAGATATCCCTGGAGGAGGGCATGGCTATCGACTCCAGTATTCTTGCCTGGGGAATCCCGTGGACTGAGGAGCATGGCAGGCTGAGTCGCACAGAGTAAGATATGACTGCAGCAACTTAGCATGCACCCATGTACTCTGATTCTATATATCTAAAGAAGTCATCGGAGAAGGCAGTGGCAACCCACTCCAGTACTCTTGCCTGGAGAATCCCATGGATGGAGGATCCTGGTAGGCTGCAGTCCATGGGGTCGCACAGAGTCGGACAAGACTGATTCGACTTAGCAGTAGCAGCAAAGAAGTCATACAAATTTCACATTGCAGTCTCCATACTTTTAAGTGAGAATTGTCTCATTTGGAAGCATACTCGTGCTTGTGCTGATCTGAGGGCGATGATGTAATATACCCATCATTTGAAAGTGAAAGTCTCTCAGTCGTGTCCAACTCTTTGTGGCCCCCTGGACTATACAGTTCATGGAAAAATCTAGGCCAGAATACTGGAGTGGGTAGCCTTTCCCTTCTGCAGGGGATCCTCCCAACCCAGGGATCGAACTCAGGTCTCCTGCACTGCAGGCGGATTCTTTACCAGCTGAGCCACAACCCATCATTTAAGCTTCCTTATTTAACCTGATTCTGAAGATGTTAGGCAAGCCATTCCCTTAGTCTAAGGATGTGGAAAGCAGGCCCTCAAACCCATGTGAGGTTGTGTCCTTTGAATTTCCGTAAAAAGTAAGACCATCTCTGGACTATCCTAGACTCAGCTCCAAACTGGACAGAATTTCAGAAACACTGGCATGGTCAGAACTTAACAAAGCAGAAGTGAGGTAGAGCAGCATGCTACTGTGATATATGGCTATTGCAATGATTTTTTCCCAACTCCTATCAAAAAGGCTATGTTGAGAATGAATGAGAAAGTATTTTAGAACATCCCTTTAAAGATGTAAGATACTGAACAAATGCTAACAGTGTTTCTTCAGATCAACTTTGTTTAAGAAAGTGATCTAGAAGGAAAAAGAGAGGAGTTTTTCATTTTTCAAGGCAAGGAGAATCAATCTCAACAATCTTGGCTTACCTAACTCATGCAGTACTTAGTATTTTTTTCATATATAAAATGGAGGGACTAACCAAGAGGTTAATGTGGTTGAGAAATATGTTGGAAAGGGACATATGTTTGCTAATCCATGCATTTTTGACATAACCTTGACATTAGTTCTTGAATTCTTAACTCAGCTCGAAGTTGTAGTTAGTATTTAAATATCCTTAAGCAATAGGAGAGTGGCCACATAGTTGCTTGGAAATGGCAAAACCACACCAGAGGAGGCACTGTTACCCAACGTGCACTAACTGAGTTAAAAAAAAAAAATTGAAACTGTAAATACATTCTTATCCATTGCAGAGAGGTGCTGGCTTTATCATAGGGCTCACTGCTTCTTGTGAAATCTATATTGTGAGCTCAACAGACCTCCTCATGAGGTCTTAACTTTTCATGAAAAGGAACCAGCCAGGTAAAGTAATTCCCCAGGGGAGATGTCCATATATGCTGGCTCTGGGCTTCTTTGACCATCTTCTTTTGTCACTTCTTTGCTTTGTACCTGTGGAAGGTTGACCCTAGCCAGCTGTATTACAGAGATGCTACCACAGTCAAAGGAAGTGGCCAGTGGTAGTTGGCAGAGGGAGAGGGAAGGAAAAGATAACCCAGTTTTTTAGTTTATCCTCCACCCCTCTCTCCCTTTCCCACCCACCTTCCTCAGGTAGCTTCCCTACCCAAGGATCCATCTCCTCCATGTCTTTAGTCCATTCTGGCTCCAGCTTCCATCTGGTGATGGGGACACTCCTCCATTTGCCCCTCTAGCTGGGTAGTGGCTTTCTGCAGTCTCTAGTTACTTGGTTACTACACTCTTCCTTACTTGGCTCTCAGCTTCTTTACCACATGGGTAATCAGTTCCCTCTATTGGCGTCAATGCTTGAAGCGATGTCTGGTCACTGATTAGTCACTAGCAAATGTCATGCCAGTCAATGTCATGGTTCAGGTAGCTATAAAAGTATTTCCCTTTACTGCCTCACTACCTCCAAGCCCAGTTTGTGAAGGCTTAATGTTTCTCTTTGGTCACAAATTGAGAGATCTTCTGTTATGCTTTCATGACAGAGTTAAAAGGTGAATAGACCAAAAAGAATTTTGCATCCAGCTGTAATGCTCTGCTCCTGAAGAAGAAATATTATTTCATGTAAGATCAATTAATGATCATTTGTGCTGTTTGAAATACTGTTAGTTTTTATTATATGTTTGAAAGTCATCATTACATATTCCAAGAAGAGGGAACAGAAGGCATTTACTTTTTTAAGTAGTTTCTTTTTGGACCAAAAACAAACATTAATATGATAAGAACCTGCAATTGCCATAGTGATCCCTGTCTAATAACACCCATTGGGGTAACAAAAACACCTGCGATTATTTTATATTTCAGAATCCAAGTACTGCAGCTATTGATCTGAAATTCTATACCTGAGGTCAATACAACTGGGTCACCTGCATGTTATTTCGTAGGGGATTTAACCCACTGACTACTAGGAAATTAATTCCCTGGAAATAACTTGTGCTGAAGGCATTATTAATACCTTAAATGTGAACTCAGTACAAAAACACAGCTTTAGAGTTTTATGATAGGTGATGCAGTCTTGTAGCTAAAAGCCTGCTGGGCTTGTGGACATTTCCAGTACCTCTAAATCCTAGGAAATGTACTGTTTACCTCTATTCCCATCTCTTTTGTTCTGGTACTTCTACAGATCCAAAGGAAAGAGGCAACAAACAGTGTCTTTTCCATTTTACTACCTGCATCTTTTCAAAATTCCTGGGAAAGGAAAACTCGTTGGCACTTTTTATAATTATATCATTCATTTCCGATGATAACACAGGATACAGAAGAAATGGAAAAATCATGTGGAAAATAATTTCTAGCTCATAAAGTTTCTATGAGAATTATACAGCATAACGTTTTCCTCACTCTGTATTAGGTGCTCAATAAATGATTTGAAAGAAATTCATTTTTCAGAGGAATCAAGCAAGTCGCAAAATACTTCCCAAGTTCATGTGGCTCAGAAGATTAGGCTTAGCATTAAGCTGCAGACTCTAAAACATAAATACCTTCCATCATCCTACACTGCCTTTCTGTGACTGTTTATCTAAAAGAAATCTTGCTGGAAGAATAAATAACTAGCTGCTGCCAAATATATGTCTGTTACATCATCCTATATAAGACATATATATCCTATATCATTCTACAGAAGATCATATCATTTGGTGTTTTTTTAAATCAAGGCTAGAATTAAATCATCAGAAATTTTAGTACTGAAGTTTTAGGTTAGAAATAAAGCTAGTGCTGGATTGGTCTCCTTGCTGTCCAGGGGACTCTTAGGGGTCTTCAACAGCACCGCAGCTAGAAGGCATCAATTCTTCGGTGCTCAGCTTTCTTTATGGTCTGACTCTAACATCCATACATGACTACTGGAGGAACCAGAACTTTGACCACAAGGACCTTTGTCCATAGAGTGATGTCTCTGCTTTTTAATACACTGTCTAGTATTGTCATGGCTTTTCTTCCAAGAAGCAAGTATATTAAATATAAGTATATATTATATACTCATATTAGTATATAATAATGTGTATGTTTACATATGTACTCATGTTCATTAGTAATTACTATATGTTCTTGAAACCTACTATTATGTTCTTAATTATTTTACAATTTAAACTTGAGATAAAAAGTCTTGTTTTAAGATGCCATCAAAAAGTATGAAAAACAAAATATGATAAATCATAAGTCAAGTATGTTTGTGCTGTGTGTTTAAAAATGTCTCAAATGCATATTAATACAAATTTAAAAAAAAAGAAAAAGAAATAAAGCTAGTACTTTCCAAGAGTGTGCAATGTTTCAATACTTACTAATAGATACTAAAAGCACCAATGCTTTAAATGTTGCCCTCTTTGAGTACATTTTAACCCTCCACTGTATTATTTTTATAACCAATTGTTCACACACCCCCTTTTGAAATGCATTTAGATATATGCAATATTATTTTCTTAAATCATGTGAGTAGTATTTCAAGTTTAAGTGTTATTAATATTACTTTTTTTACAGTTTCTCACTTGTATCAAACTACAACATTTACCAAACCAAATTTCACAGAGGAATTTATAATGGAAAGTGATAGATCGAGTCCTATCACTTCACATCCCCAGGCCTGTTCATAAGAGGAAACCTCCTTCAGCTATTTCAGTTTTTAATTTCTTCTAGCAGTTACTTACATAACTCTGGATAACATCTCTACTTCTTGACTTATCATCTATAGATAATTCCTAATAGGAAGTATCAGTTTATTCTATTCCACTTCCTCCATATTTGATAATCATGCTATTATATTTTGGTACTTAATATGAATAAGCCTCTGTTTCTTGTTTCATCAACATTCTATAATAACTCATAACTTCCCTTTGTAAGATAAGTATATTTTCCTTTCTGTACTTTCCTGTATCTCACTTCCTTTTTTTCACAGTCACTGGTCATTAACCCCTTGAAGTTTTAATGGTTTGACCAAATTGGAAACTAATAAACAGGATTTATATTTGTGTTACTATGAGTTTGTAAGTCTTGTTCATTGCCTATCCAAGAGATCTCACAAAGACTTTTTCTTTAGAATTCACTGTTACAATCCTTACACTTCTCAAAGAATATTCTTCACCATATCCAACAGAATCTATTTTATTTCTCTCCAAAAATTGCTTAAACTATTGGCCATATTTGTTTCCCTTTATAGTTGGATCATGCTTTTATTGCGTACATTATTTATTTTTTCCCTGGAGTCTGTAATTGCTTATCTTTCTCTATGTTTTTTTTTCTTTTATAATGAACTTACTCTTCTGACTCTATTGTACAGTGTCCCAATTTTCCAGAATGCTTTCTTTTTAGAGCCTTCTGCCATTTACAGTGGTGCTTCTAGAACCTTGAAATCCCTGTTTCAGAGTGTTCAAACAGGGATTTCTTTCTGTTTTCTGAATTAGAGCCTCTGTTTCCTATAGGACATTGTGTGTTAGTTTCCTATTGCTGCCATAACAAATTACCTTGAACTCAGTGGCCTAAAATAATAGTAATTTATTACCATATAGTTCAGTAGAACAAAAGTGTGACACTTGGTCTCACTGAGTGAAAATCAGAGTCAGAAGGACCATATTCTGGAGGTTCTGTGCGAGAATCCACTTCTCACTTTTTTCAGCTTCTAAAGTTGCCTGCGTGCCTTAGCCAGTGGTTCCCTTCCTCCACCTTCACAGCCAACAATCATACGACATCATATCCCTCCAACTTCTTCCATTGTAATATCTCCTTCAGACTTGCTTCTGATTACAATTTTCTCTTTTGAGGATCCTTGTTATTACCTTGGGCCCACTTGAATCATCCAGGACACTTCCCCATCTCAAAGTCCTTAATTTAATCCCATCTTCAAAATCTCTTCTGTCATGTAAAGGAATAATGTCACAGCCTTTGGGAATTAAAATATGGACTTCTTTATGGAGCCATTTTTTGCCTACTACAGGTTTTTTTCTTAATTTTTACAGATGGCACTTTCTTTATCTCCATATGATAAAAGCTCTTAATCCATCAGTTTTCATCTAACTGCCTCAAATCTAAACAATCATCAGCGCTGACATAATAGTAAAACTATAGGCTGCAAGGAGATCCAACCAGTCCATTCTGAAGGAGATCAGCCCTGGGATTTCTTTGGAAGGAATGATGCTAAAGCTGAAACTCCAGTACTTTGGCCACCTCATGCGAAGAGTTGACTCATTAGAAAAGACTCTGATGCTGGGAGGGATTGAGGGCAGGAGGAGAAGGGGACGACAGAGGATGAGATGGCTGGATGGCATCACTGACTCGATGGACATGAGTCTGGGTGAACTCCGGGAGTTGGTGATGGACGGGGAGGCCTGGCGTGCTGCGATTCATGGGGTTGCAAAAGTCGGACATGACTGAGTGACTGAACTGAACTGAACTGAATAGGCTGATTAGTAGATGAGAGGGAAATAAAGAGAAATGACCCCATGGATTTCCTTACAAAATGTTTTATCTATTATTTATGAGGGATAGGCTTAGAGATTTCTCTCAAGCCTAGGTCAAAGTTCAGTTATTCAAGGACTATCTTATAATTTCATTTTGGTCACCTTCTTCACCTCAGCTCTTTGCTGCTCATATTAGAGCATGATTTGAGGTTTGTTGATGTGTTATATTCTCAATTTCCAATGTTGCCTTTTGTGTGTAAAAATAATTACTTTTCCTCCCATCCCTGACCATGGCCCTGTGTATTTCCCGTCATAGGGATGCAAACATTGCTAACTCCACAATGAAAAAACCTGTGCTTCCAATACCAATCCCCTTGTCATTGTTTTCAGGTCTTCCCAATCCAGAATCAAACCCAGGTCTCTTGCATTGCAGTCAGATTCTTTATCATCTGAGCCACTAGGGAAGCCAAATATATATATACATAATGTTTATTACATATCACGCTTATTAGGTATCATGTTTGTTTTATATATAGCATGTTTATTTAATATATGTGTATATACATATGGAATTGAAAGTGAAAGTTGCTCAGTCGTGTCCAACTCTTTGTGACCCCATGGACTATACAGTCCATGAAATTCTCCAGGCCGGAATACTGGAGTGGGTAGCCTTTCCCTTCTCCAGGGAATCTTCCCAACCTAGGAATCAAATCCAGGTTTCCCACATCAAACCCAGGTCTCCCAGTTGGTACAGACTCTGTACCAACTGAGCCACAAGAGAAGCTCAAGAATACTGGAGTGGGTAGCCTATCCCTTCTCCAGCAGATCTTTCCAACCCAGGAATCGAACTGGTGTCTCCTGCATTGCTGCTGCTGCTGCTAAGTCGCTTCAGTCCTGTCAGGCAGATTCTTTACCAACTGAGCTATGAGGGAAGCCCGTATGTGTATGTGTACTTATGTATATAGGCCTTGGAGATTAGGCAAGCCAGCAATAAACTGAGACAGTAAAGATGTTCCATACAAGTCTTCAGTTTATTCATGTCAATGTATGGCAAAAAAAACTACAATATTGTAAAGTAATTAACCTCCACTTAAAATAAATAAATAAATAAAATGTTCAAGTCTTCAATTTAAAGGTTCCAATCACACAGACATTTGAAGACAACATTTATGACCAGTTTTGGTATACACTGATTACTTAAGCAGTAAAACAAATTCTGAGAAATGGTATCCATAAGGTTGAATGAGCATCTTTGAAATCTAGGCCCCAAAGATAAAACATGCCCTGCTGCTGCTGCTGCTGCTGCTGCTAAGTCGCTTCAGTTGTGTCTGACTCTGTGCAACCCCATAGACAGCAGCCCACCAGGCTCCCCCATCCCTGGGATTCTCCAGGCAAGAATACTGGAATGGGTTGCCATTTCCTTGTATCCTTAAATACAACTCATCCTGCTATATATCTGTCAGTCACACAACCCTCCTATAAAAAGGTGTTACCTTATGGCAGAAAGTATCCATTGCATGTCTTAATGTTTTTTTTCCCCCTTCTATGGCCATCATGCTACTTTACCTTTAAAGTATACTTTAAATAAGTAATTGGGGAAAAAACTAGTCAAGTATATTTGCAAATATTTTCTTTACTCTTGACTATCTTGCCCTTTGGTCAAACTATTTCTGATGCATCATCAACTCCATGATGATACTCTTTGGGAGAAAAGAAACAGAGCTTGCAAGGCACTTGACTACAAACAGTTGCTAAACATGAAAGCATGATAGTGACAAATTACCTTAAGACCAGAGAAAGGAAAAAGCAGGGTTTAAAGGGTAACCACAAAGACAACAGAGATGTAAAAATAATATAGTATAAAAATATTCTCTACAGCACCGTTTTAAGGAAATTTGAAATTAAAATAAAGGTAGATTTTACAAATACTCCCCTTTAACTACAGTTTCCACTGCAAGCTAACATTCTTGCAGACTTGGCAGGGTTATTGTTGTGGTTGTTTTTTAATCAGTGTGTGTGTGTGTGTGTGTGTGTGTTAGCAAACTAGAAATTTTATGGTGGATGCCTCGCTTGTCTCTTAACTCATTCTAATTATATTCATAATTAAATTGTAAAAAAAATAGTTGACTGGAGCCAAATGGCTTGCACAGGTGTCTTTTTGTAGGAATGGTTTAGTGCTAGATAATAAACAACTGGACCTCCATCTACTTAATTTGGCTTAATGAAAAGTCCTTTATAAGTAAAACTAGAAGGTGATTCAGAACTAAAATTGGGCCTTGACGCTGAAATTAATTGAGTGGTAAGACATCACCTCCATGAGAAAATGCAGTGCTTATCTTTTTGTTTTTCCTTATAACTTTGTTTTACTTGCACTTCTTTCTTCCATATCTTTATGAGGTCACTTTTCAAAGCAATAAACTTCTCAAGCTGAGTGATCAGTCTGAAAACCTTCATGAGACAGCTTCCTGAGCATCTCTGCTCCCACTGAAGAGAAATGCTGTTAAAAATATATAGCAGAATGTAGAATTTACCCTCAGTACCTCAATGGACAACAGTTATCTTACCCTCTCCTCTAATGTAGATTTAGGTGACAGTTTTAATCAACTGTTATCCAGTTCACAGCACTAACAGAGCCTAATGAAACTGAAGGTCTGTGGTCTTTGAGATGCTTGTCTCATCTCACATTCATGGGTTGATACCCACACCATCGAGAGGGCTTCCAAAAAATTTTCTACTGACCCACTCCCAACTCTGAGTCTGACCACATTTCTGGGAGAAAGACCTCTTCTACTTCCCTAACAGGTTCTTTTCTCTCACCCAATCCAGCATAAATCTAGTTGTAAAGATAGGCTTCTTATGCAACTGGCTTGCAGTTTTCTTTTGAAGAAAAGACAAATTCTTTGTGAGGTCTTCAAAGCCTTCATGTCTGGTCACCCACAGCTGTCTTGCCTGGACCGTCTCACTCAAGCCCATTGGCTTCCTGGCCCTTCCTTGAATGCCCCAGGTATATGGAGGGTCTGACTGCTCAACCTCTCTACCAGGGGCATGCCCCCATGTTTCACTCACATTTAACTCCTCAGTGAGGCCTACATCATCAGAGAAGCTAACATTTCTACATGCAGGGCACAGCACCACTTCCATTCAAATCCTGAGTCCTAAGACCTTTAACAAGAACACACGTCAATGTCTACATCTATAAATAAATGTAAAAGTAATATCTTTCCCAATGGGACTGAAGGGGATTTAATGAAATGCTAATCATGACAAGGGGCCTCCCTGGTAGCTCAGATGGTAAAGAATCCACTTGCAATGTGGGAGACCTGGGTTCGATCTCTGGGTTGGGAAGATCCCCTGGAGGACGGCATGGCAACCCACTCCAGTGTTCTTGCCTGGAGAATCCTCATGGATGGAGGAGCCTGGCAGGCTATAGTCCATGGAGTCACAAAGAGTCAGACATGACTGAGCCACTGCGAACACCATAGCAATCATGACAAAGGCTTCCCAGTTGGCTCAGTTGTAAAGAATCTGCCTGCCAATGCAGGAAACACAGGAAACATGAGTTTAATACCTGGGTCAGGAAGATCCCCTGAAGGAGGAAATGGCAACCCACTCCAGTATTCTTGCCTGGGAAATCCCATGGACAGAGGAGCCTGGCAGGTTACAGTCCATGGGGTGCCAAAGAGTCAGACACAACTGAGCATGACTATCATGACAGGGCACTTATTTACAGATTTCTGGCATGTGGCCTTCAGTGAACGTTAGGTAGTAGTATCAAACCTGTGTACAGTCAGACTATCCTTCAGTCCACACTCTCACATGGCTTTCCTATCTATTCCCACCATCTTTCTACTCATTTAATAACATTGTCTTGAGTGACACATATGACCACCTTTATTCTGCTCTAATATTGGTTTGCAGAATTCCAGACAGCACCAAATATGTTTCAGATAACATTCCAGGATATTCTCTTGCTTCAAGATCCAGCAACTCCCACTTTCTTTATCTCACAGCATCTCTCCTTTGTTCTGCCAGCAGTTCCCAAGCCCAACTCCACCTCATGACTCCAGAGCTTGTCCCTTCATTGTAAAACATACATCTTTATCATAACCCAGAGGCTTACCCTCCCCAACCTGATGCTGTCTTCCTTTTACTAAATACTAGAAATTGTAACATCAAGAGTGGCACCAGAAAAGAAAACTTCAAAGTATTGCTTTTTCCAAGTTGGGAAATTAGCTCCCTTGCTGATAGTGTTCCTGTGTTTTCTCTCGTGAAGGCCACAGACTCACAAGTTGGGATATAAGGAGTTTAGGGTGTGGCACAGGGAGGCTACTCACGAGCTTGTACAAGTATTTGTAACACTGTTGATCTTTCTCACAGAGCAAAACACTCAAAGAATTGTCAACTAAACCATACTCCACAAGAAGTCATCCCTCCTCATACACACACATAGACACAGGGACACACACACACACACATTCTCCAAACTGGAAGTGTTTCACTCTTCAACTCTCAGAGCTTATGACATTCTAGCTTTAAAAGGTAGACTTGTTTTTTTATCCTTTTATAATAATCTCAAGAAAACGTTCACGTTAACCTCCCTGAGCTATATTCGAACCTTGAGATGAGGTGAGAACTGATGCCTTACCCTCTGGTCTCTTACTTGCTCACACTCAGTCACACACGTTCAGTGCTCAGGCACCTGTCCTTGCTCCAATTCTCTACCTCTAAGTTTATAACAGAATTTTCTCCTATAGCTTGTAGGACTATCATGGGGTTCTTAAAATGCAATGTGTCTTTGTCACTCTGTGTTGTTTGGAGAGTTAAACTTTAGAAGTGATGTCTGCTGGAGTACTATACAAGTCCGGCAGGAATTCTGCTCATGCTGGAACAGCAGAATATACTCGTTGAGAATTGCCATGTTGTTTGGAGAATGGAATTTTCCCCTAAGGATTGAGTCACACATTTTCTACCTACACTTTGGGAAACAGAAACATGGAAAATGGATAGCCTTTTATAGAAAGCAAGTAGCAGTGCTAGTTTTACAAGTAAAAGTAGTATGCTTGAAAGAACAAAAGCAAATGTGTATCTTAAAAAAAAAAAATCAATGCACAGTTTAAAAAAAAAGTGTTGTATGGTATAATTATGTGTTTCCTCCTTTCATTGACTTATTTATAGTTTTCCATTTAAATATGCAGCTCACCCACATCCCCATTTTGAGCTTTCCAGGTGGCACTAGTGGTAAAGAATCCACCTGCCAATGCAAGAGATGCAAGAGACATGGGTTCAATCCTTGGGTCAGGAAGATCCCCTAGAGGAGGAAATGGCAACGTACTCCAGTGTTCTTGCATGGAAAATTCCATGGACAGAGAAGTCTGGTGTGTTACAGCCTTTAGGGTCTCAAAGAGTCAGACACAACTGAGCACACATGCACATCGCTTTTTATTTCATGCAATACCTTCACTTTCCAGAAAATTATTCTAAAAGTGTACATTTCTAAGGCCCTGAGTCCATGAAAACCAATCAGCTCTTAGCGCCTTTCTCTTTCACTTTTCACTTGGAGTGTCCAGCAGGTGAAAGAGTGTCTCTTTTAGATCTCAAGTCCATTCCTCTGCCAAGTAATGGATGGGCAGACCTAATTAATGCCATCTGTTGTGCTAACTGCAGGTTCATACTGTCCTTCCGATACATGAAATCAATATCTTTTGAGCTCCCCCTCCAGGTCCTTAACTCTACCTTCCATGATAAGATTGTTCTTTGACACTTTTCTGTATTTTTTCTCTGAGTAAAGCTCCCACCTTCAAATACTGTTACAGTGGAAGTTAGGATTTCAATGAAACAATTTGGGGGGTAGAGTGAACAAAAACATTCAGTAGCAGAAATCATTCTTGAGTGGAATATTTTAGATGTGCTACTAATCAGTGTGGATAAAGTTTCTTGCCTTATTCTGGCAGTATCTTTTTATCACTGCAACACAAGGTTTAACTAGCTCTTTATTAATAGTAGTTTATTCTTATTTGATGTATTATTGGGGTCTAAAACTGAATTTAAAGTTTCGGGTGTCACTTTTACCCATTTCTCTTTCACATTAAATTTGTGCACTTTTTAACCTACAAGAAGATTTATGAATGCAACCCTCTACTATTGTGCTTTTTCCCTCATGATCCCAGGCTATCAGAACAATAACATTGGCAGAGGAGATTCGCTTTAAGTTTTGCATATTCACAAGACTTATCTCACCTGAGTCACATAACAATTAGACCAAAATGCAAGTTTTTAACTGTAAATCCTTTAGTCTTACCATCTGATCTTCCTCTCAGCATTGTGGCATTTGCAAATCCGAACACTGTGTATTCCTTGGGTCTTGAATACATTTCAGGACCATGCAGCATAGACTGGAAAGCCATTTGAAACAATGGAGCAATGAGAGAGAACAATTTATAACATTTTGTTAAGAATTTCAAATACTGTGCCAATAAGAAGAACTGTAGAAAAGAGCATCACAAATTTATAATATAGACATTCTTTAGACATTTGGACAGTTTTAAGAAGTCATTTGAATTATAAATGTTATAGTCTAATAGAATAATGTTAATGTATAAATAAATCCAGAAACAGCTCATGTAATTACGGTTTCAATTTATGGGTTACTTACCATATTTTCACTTGCATAAAGCCAAGTACAATATGTCCATTTTTCCATTTAAAGTAGTATTTAGGACCTCCTTTGTGATAGGTGTTGTTACTCCCATTGTTTCAGCTTAGAAAACTGAGGCTCGTGAAAATGAAATAGCGTACCAGCTGGGAAGTTGCTAGCTGAGATTTGAACCCCAAACTGGAAGACTCCAAAGCTGTTGTTCTTAACCAGGAAACTATCACTTCTGCCTAATTTGGATGAAGTGATAACAAGTCTACTTAGAATTTAGGTAATTAGTAGATTTAGATGTGGCTCAGATAAAGACTCTGTTGTCAAGAATTATAATGAGAGGAAACTAAATAGAACATGAATAAATTGTTATGTTCATACACATGGTCACAAAACCTCATTATTTATTTAAGACAAGCTTCTGTCCTAGCTATTCAATTTATAACAAATTTAATGAAATTTTTTTATTGCTTTCTGTATCCAAGGCAACATTGCAGGTACTCATTCTCATTCCTGGTCATTGGAAAAACTTTTAAAAATAAAACTAAGCACCAGTGAAATTCAAACATTCCTAGCAGATGGAGAAGAAATCCTTAAAGTGTAGAAACAAGACTCTATGTTCTTACTACATTTTCTAGGAAGTGAATTAAGAAATAGCATAAAATTTCTTACAACTTTCATCATATGTGTTATTGAAACGTGAAACTGCAGCAAAGCATTGCTTTGCCTCTCATGTCATGCGCTAGAATATATTTTCATAAAGTCTATAAAATAGATTCGTTATTTCAACCATCTTAATCATAATAGAAAAAGCCCAACTATAGTTAAAATATTGATACTATGTCCACTCACATGTAGTGATATTCTTTAAAAACAAACAAACAAACAAAAAAAGAGGTTTAACATCTTTGTTGAAACAGCAAATACAGTACACAGATCTTGAGAGCGTTATTAATTTGGAATTATTTTTTATAAAATTGATTTTCCAGGCTTGTATGTTTGTGACTCTTTTCTCTGGTGATTAATCATAAATTATCTCTGTTGAATTTGTAAATATGAAACTGAGTGTAAGCTGTCTCATTTCTGGGTATAAAACTTAGGACATTGTTTTTCATCTCTTAACCTAACCTAAAGGTCCCTAGGGTAGGAGCCGAGTCTTAGTTATCTTCGTAGCTGCAGCTCTAGGTGAATGTAAAGACATAACATGCTTTGTGCTGGTTGTTTCATATAATTCCTCTTTTAACGACCCATTGTAATTAGCAGCAATGGACTGCTGAAGTGCGGTAATGAAAAGGACTGGCCATGAGGTAAATAAAAGAGGAGGAAACTGTGCTTAATATTACCCATTTTACTGATAACGGATTTAAGAATTAACTGCTAACATTTCTCCGAATGTCCTTCATCTTCTTTAGAACTCTGTGAAAATGTCACCATCAGAAGAATATACCAACTCTTGTTTTCGTACTTTCTGTATGACAAAATGGCATTACTATATAATTTACAAAGACTTCATCTTTGTGGCTTGAAAGTTTATGAGAGAATAAAGAGGAAATTAAATGAACAAAGAAAGGATTTTGATCAGCTAGTGAACTTTTGCAGTATTCAAAGGGTTACCTGAACTCTTCCTAAAACAACTTGCCAGACTTAAATGCAGGGCAGTGGTGGAGAGAACAGTGAAACTGTACTATAAAAATAAATTACTGTCATGAATATTAAGCAACAAGAATATAATAAACATGACTGTTTGCATGATTCTGATTTATTGGTATTGAAATGTGTATAAATTACGACACTCAGTGTTTATTCTAGTTGTTTCAGAATATGGGCCAAACAAAGCTGGGTGGACACTTCCCGCAGACCTTTCCATCTGCCACCAAATCCCCATTCCTCTGCTCCTGTGCTGAGTTTCTTATTTCTGTGGCATCAGGACCATGTGTGAGCAGCCATTCCTTTTAGTTTACTTGCAGACTGAAGTAGCTGGCCTTTCCAGGATCTGGTGTTACAACTACTACCCTTACGAAGTTTCTGCTCTCTTGCAGTCCAAAACCTCCAGCTTCAAAGCATCACAGAGGCCATTCCTACTTGCTCTATTAAACAGTGCTCACTTTTGACGTGGGAGGGTTCATGACTATGTTTATGGACTTCCGGGCACCAGATTTGGGATTTCCCAATGCTAAGCAGTATTGTATTTTACAAAGTTGCTTAGCAGTGGGTGTTCTGGATAACTAGTTCTGCTAGGTTAAAGATAAAGTGAGAGAGCATTGTGTATCCATGTAAAATCTGGTGGTACCTCAACTCCCATAAGATAACTACATGAATAGCACAAGCTTGCACTTGCTGATATTCACAAGTTGAAGTTATTAAGATTTGCCATCAGTTTTAATTGACACTCTTTGGAACCAGATATTTGTTAAACAGATGGCCAGAATAAGGTATCACACAAGAAAATAGCATTCTCCTTCTTCAGGTTTTTTAGTTTTAATGTTACATCTCATCAAAGTTTACTTCAGGAGATTAATTATTTTGGAGTTCTCTTTTCTCTAACATTGGTGGAAGCCTGCAAGGAAGATAGCCAAAATTTTAATAACCTTAACAAAAGATGCAGTTTCTGCATAGTGAAGTATGCTGCACGGATATAAGCTGATGATACCTATAAAGAAATGCTGATCATAGAAACACTTGGCTCTAGATGAAATGCCAGCTGAAGTTCACGATGAGGCAAGAATTGTTAGCTACTTAGAATTGGAAGTCTTACAACACTCTTGAGGGCATTTTAGCTATATATACATCAAAAGGTTTAAAAATTTGCATACCTTTGTATTGGCCACTACATATCTAGAAATTTACCGGAGGAAATTTTTATAGATATGCACAAGAATGTGTACAAAACTTGTTTATAGAGCTCCTGTTTAAAATAGTGAACAATGTAAGAGTAACATATTTGTCTGAAAGTTAAATTATGGCACATTAATATAATGAAATAGTATACAATTGTTAAATTATATTACAGAAAACATTGCTTCACAAGGTAAAATGAGTATAAATATTAAAAGAGAGCATAAGTGTGTACAATATTAATCTACTTTTAAATATGTATATAATTATCTGTAAGTAAAGACCAAGTATTTATTTCAAAATCTTAACAGAGGTTTTCTCTGATGAGGCTTCTCTTGTGGCTCAGATGGTAAAGAATTCACCTGCAATGCAAGGGACCCGGGTTCTATCCCTGGGTCAGGAAGATCCCTGGAGGAGGGCATGGCAATCCACTCCAGTATTCTTATCTGGAGGAGCCTGGCAGGCAACAGTCCATAGGGTCACAAAGAGTTGGACATGAATGCGTGACTAACACTTTCACTTTTTCACTTTCTCTGAATAACTATATAGCCTTTGCTTGACACTCTTTTCTTGCTTTTCTGTGTTCTGTAAATTTCTTTAGTAAGTACATTTGTAATAATAAAACACTAAGAATAAAAGATATAAAAAGAGGGTGAGTTGACATTGTTATAAGAGATCCCGAGTGGTTACCCTAAAGGATTTGGAAAATGGTTTTGACCTAAAACACCTTCATAGAAACAGATTCCTGGTCAATTTTGATTCTGATAGATTTTGAGTGAGTGTGCCTGAGAGGAAGTAGAGGAATTTTTACCAAAAAGCAATGAGCAAATCCTCAGGTGATACAGATGTCTAGTCAGATTCCGGAACCATTGATTTTGATCCCTTCTCCTCAGTAAAGCTGAAAAGGAGGAAGAAGCTCTTTCTCTGAACAGACTATTGGCATCATAGCAGCTCACCCCAAGCCATGTGTGTGCTCCTTGAGGGAGAGATTAAAGAAGTAAGAGGTAAATTCCCCAAACTAGAGAAGAAATTAAAAGACATTTGCTCCTTGGAAGAAAAGCTATGACAAATCTAAACAGCGTATTAAAAAGCAGAGACATCATTTGATGACAAAAGTCCATCTAGTCAAATCTATGGTTTTTCCAGTAGTCATGTAGATGTGAGAGTTGGATCATTAAGAAGGGTGAACACCAAAGAACTGATGCTTTCGAACTATGGTGTCAGAGAAGACTCTTGAGAGTCGCTTGGAGAGCAAGGAGGTCAAACCAGTCAATCCTAAAGGAAATCAACCCCAAATATTCATTGGAAGGACTGATGCTGAAGCTGAAACTATACTTCAATACTTTGTACACTTGATGCAAGAGCCAACTCATTGGAAAAGACCCTGATGCTGGGAAAGATTGAAGGCAGGAGGAGAAGGGGACAACACAGGACGAGATGGTTGGATGGGATCACCGACTCAATAGACGTGAGTTTGAGACAACTCCGGGAGATAGTGATGGACAGGAAAGTGTGGTGTGCTGAGGTCCATGGGGTTGCAAAGAGCTGGACATGGCAGAGCTACTGAACAACAACAGAGAAGAATACGCAACCCTATGGGTTCTAGCTGTACCATAAGTGATCGAACGCTATATAGAGGAGAGAGAGAAAAGGGCAGTGGTTGGGATGACTTCATGGAGGAGTCATTCAGTGTGTTTGGAGTTTGGAAAAGCCAGCCCAGGAAAGAACACAAGCACTGGCTCTAGACCTGAGATGAGTGTGTTCCGGTGAAAGTGAAGAATCTGAGCAAAAAGCACTAAAGATTTTGGAGATAACAAATGAAGATGAGGAGCAGAGATACAGTTAAGCCAGTGTTACAAATCCCATGAAGGTTGTGGGCAACAACTCTAGTATTTGATCTTGTATCCTCCTGCCTAACACAGTACCTTTCACAGAAAAGTGACTCAGCAAATACTTGGTCAATAAATTAACTAATTAATTGCAGAGAATTCAATACTACAGAAGGGTTTTCATTTTAATCCACAGTAGAGGAAATTCCATTAAACATTTTTGAGAAAAGTAGTGAAAAACTGAAAAGTATGTTTTAGAGAAATTATTTCATGGTAATTGACAGATGTGTTTAAGAGGAGAGATAGGAGACATGAATCCCTGTTGTGTTATCTACCTACTAGCATTGGACCTGGCCACCAATTGAATATGACCTTGGACAAGTAACCTAACTACTCAGGGACTCAGTTTTTTTTGTTTTTTTTTTCTCTAAAGTAATGAAATGATACCATGTCAGAATTCTGAAACTGAGATACATACATAGATGTGCAAGCATTTCACGATCCACTGCCCAAAGTGTTGTTCAAATTTCTATTTATGCACACCTGTGTATTTTCTGGAACAGAAATCTCAGAAAATATGTGACCTTGAAAAAATTTATAACATAAGCACTACTCAGAATGTGGTCTGCAGACTGGTAGCATCAGACTCACCTGGGATCTTGTTAGATATGAAAATCCTGGGGCCCGATTCCAGACTTTCTGAATGACAATGTCTGGGAACAAAGCCCAGGAATCTGTTTTTATAAGCTCCCAAGGTTATTCATCTGCATGCAAAAGTTTAAGAATCTAGTAGCTGGATGAGTTCTAAGCTTCTCACCAACTTGAAAATCTTTGCTGGCTTTGTAAAAGAAAGAAAGGAAAAGAAGAAGGTACTGGTAAAGATTACCAGAAAAGAGAAAAGTCGCCAAGAGGTAATGGGAACTTAAGACAGACTATCGTGGTCAGATTTTAAACCTAGATAATCAAGAGAACAGAACTGTATTTGACAGAAATAGAGAAGCTTTGTTGGCTGTTTGGCATGCCGTAGGAGACTGGACCAAACACAACTCATTGATGAACTGATTTTTCTTCCTGACATTGTTCTTATAGACTTTGGAGCAAGACAGTTCAATGTGCCTTTGTGCTTCAAGTTATTCTGGGATAACTCAACTGATTAGAACTATTTGAATACTGAATAGATGATCAGAAGTAGAAAGTGTTTAGAATGAAAATTTTGGCAAAATCAAAGATAACATGATATCTTGGTGTGTGTGTGTGTGTGTGTGTGTGTAGCAATAATAATAATAATCAGTTCAGTTCAGTCAGTCAGTCGTGTCTGACTCTTTGCAACCCCATGGACTGCAGCACACCAGGCTTCCCATCCACCACCAACTCCAGAAGCTCCCTCAAACTCATGTCCATCGAGTTGGTGATGCCATCCAACCATCTCATCCTCTGTTGTCCCCTTCTCCTCCTGCCTTCAATTTTTCCCAGCATCAGTGTCTTTTCCAATGAGTCGGTAATTCGCGTCAGGTGGCCAGAGTATTGGAGTTTCAGCTTCAACATCAGTCCTTCCAGTGAATATTCGGGACTGATTTCCTTTAAGGATATAATTTATAGTAATAATAAAGCCTAAAACAGGGATTTCCACAGGTGAAAAGCGTAATTATTTGATGAATAAGTGTAATGTAAAATTCCTAGTTCAGAGGCAACATTGTTTTAAATTTTTAAACAGAGCATTGAGAAATGAGCAAAAACGGTTAACAGAACATGCAAATATGAACCTTGACTAATTTTGACAAAAGCTTTCCAGTTCTACAAACCAAAAGTTACCCTTAAAGTAAATGAAACCAACTCCTTTGAATCAAGAAAGGGAAAAGATATGCAGATTGAAAAGAACTTTTAACTCTGTCTACACTATCATTAAGTGTACTTAGATTTGCACCATATAATTATTATGATTGTAGCAATTAATCAATCAACTGATTAACATGTAGGGTCAGCAGGATCCAGTGATCTTATCTTGAAGCTTGAATTAATTAATTACACTTTCTTCAGCAGTATTATTTTCTATTTGTGTACCCAGTTTGTACAAGTTGCCCTTATTGACAAAATGTGGTTTAGTCTCTCTACTTATCACAGCAGGTATGAGCACTCACTAAGGTACTTTTGCTGATATAGTCAGAATCATAAAGAAACAGAAACATTTTCAATACTTTCTGAAGTAATTGCTGTTATTTTTCATCATTTAATGTGTTATACAAATAATACAAATTAGCAACATTCTTGTGAATGATTTTTAGCATAAGATCACAGAACAAGAACTTCTCTGTCAGAATAAGACCAATTCAGTTATAGTATTATAAATCATATAACAATTACGTTATTCAGATAATTTAGCTTATATTGCAAAAAATGCCCAAACCTGCACCTTGCAAGCACACATTTTTTATTAAAATATTTTTAAATTTTTTCAAATATATTACCTCTTTTGCTAACTTTTTGTGAAATGTTTAAAGCTGAATGAGGGAATTGAAGCTAAAACCCATGAAATGTTTTGTCCAGAACTTACCAGATAGATCACTAAGAGCAATACTGGAATAGAACAACTTATTCACCAAATATATATTGGATGACTTCTTATGGACATGATATACTGAACGTTAAAAATGGTAAGATGAGCAGGACAGGGTACCACTTTTATGAAGTTCACAGTCCAGCAGCGAAACAGACATGTGACAGGATCTTTACAGCACAAGGGCAACCCCACAATGAAGACATGAAAGGGCCTGAGCTAACAAAGGGTCTCTCTTCCACTGCTCATGGTGTTTCAAGATGACATCCTTGATGATGATGCTCCAAATGAAAGAAGATAGAACACAAAAGCAATAAATGCATTGCGATTTGAGACCTGTTGCATATGTTAAAGCTGGCTTTTTTTCCCCTTTTTACTGGAAGCCACTTATTAGCAGGGCCTGTCTCAGTTGGAGGTTCTGCCTTTTTGCTTACAGACTGTCTGACGCCTTTATAAAGTGGGCCACTATATTGTTGATTACTGCACACCAGGGTGGTCTGTGAGCTGCTTTTTTCTGCCATGCCACAGTTAGACAGAATCTTCTGAAGTTCTGGTCTCATAGGTCCTTGGAGAATGGTTAGTGTTTCCTAAGAAGCTTAAGTCTGGATGATTTACATGTAACATTTTAAACTCCTGTTGTGTAATGCCTGGACTGAGATTTATATATACTGAATACAGTTTTTCAGGTCTGTGCATGACATTAAGTTACATATTGTATCAGCTACCCCCATTTATACATTTGGCTGGAGAAGATGTTCATGGGATGCGCAGTAATGAGGGTCTGAAAATTCTGTATTCTACCCCCAAGTATTAATACCATCATGTGCGTAGATGTTCCAGCTCCTTAGGATAATCTCATAATCAAGTGATTAAGTGTTTTGTCAACCCAAGTTAGATGTGTTTAATTCTGACGTGAAAAGACAAAAGAGAGAGGCAACTGGGAGAAGTTAAGATTTGAAAAGGTCAGAATTCCTGACCGGGGTTCGTTTTCTCCCATTAACTTTTTTGCTTTCTTCCAAGTAAACAGCCTATTTCCTGGATATGAGAGTTTGTCAAATGATCTAAAAAAATTCTGAAAACAATTTCAATGAATGAAAAATAAAAACTTAGACTCACTGTCATGAGCATTAAAGATAGTAATACGTGAAGATCCATTGAAATGTGATTATCAAGCTACACTGACTCAAACCAGAAGACCCAGAATGTAGTGTGTCTACTAGACCACATGTGGTGGCAGTGTGCGTGTTGTTTGGAGTGTGTATGTGAGATGTATCATTGCCATAGTGTAAAAGAGTTGAATTAGCTTCCACTTGACTAGATGAGAGCTCTTAGTTCTTATTTTGAAAGCAATCAATTGAGCATGGTTAATTAGGATATCACCAAGTAGTTAAGAAAAAAAAAAAAAGGCAAGCCACTTATTAGAAAGTATATTTTAAATCTGCTCACATTACAGTGCTGATCGAAGGATTATGAAAAGAATTCACCAAAACTGTGGTTGTTAGGTGCTTTCTGCACAAACACATTTTTCTTCAATTAGAGCAAATTATTATAGTTATTTTATGTGGTAATACAGGGCTGCCTTTATGAGAATCATTGAGTCATAAACAAAGGACACATTCCAATCTTCCGAGTAATAATTGTAAAGGGATGAGCCAAAAAGATCTCATTTGGGGAAAGATTATCTTTAATTCTATTTTTATTCTATCTATCAGCACTTGATTAACTCAATTTACAAATATTCATAACTTTTTGAAATGTTAAATTACAGTAAAAAATTCAAAATGACTAGCAAGATTGACTAGCTATCTGAGATTTATACTATACTGTATCATTTTTTCAAGGTATGCCTTTCACTTCAAAGTATTTCAGTGTCCTGAAGAAAACTGTCTCTCACTAACATGGAAAATGAGAATGGACTCCATATTTTCATACACATGCCTTCTTCATTATGTTCTATGTCTGTGTAACACTCTTTTCAAAATAGTTCCAGAAATCTAACAGCTGGAGAGGGCTGAGTATTAATACTCAAAATATCAATCCACTCTGACTATTGTTACTCTACCACCACCCAGATTGTCCCCCACAAATACTAATAAGATAAATGCAAGTCTTCTTAACCTTGGACAAGGTTGAACATTTACATGATTTGAGATCTGAAAGCAAGAGCCCAAAAGCAAAGTCCATGTTTTCTTATAATGCTTGAATGCCTTCTCATTCCCGTTTCTCGATTTGAACCGTAACCCTCTTGCATGCATTAACTTGAGAGTTACTGTGACCACAGTATTCTATTAGTTGTGTGCTTCAATGAAAGAAAATACAAATGTTAAAATTTTACATGCATGCCTTAATTTTTTGCATACAGTATTGGGCAAGTGTTAAATAGTGAACTCAGATTTTAACATAGTTTTTCTTCCTTCAAAGACTCTCAACATTTTCAAGAGAAATTTGCTATGTGTTTTTATGCTAAGGATAAGTTATTTGTCCTTCTTCCCATGTCTGAACCTAAGCAAGTGGGACTGGATTATGCTCAGATCCACATGTTGAAAGTGGGCACGGGGAGTCTTTGCCTATTCATGTCAACCTGATTCTTTGGGAGATTTGGATGTTTTTTTTTTTTCCTTCCCCTCTCCCCTTTTATTATAAAAATACTTCAATTACCCTGCAAATAAGTGAGAATCTAGGCAATAATCTAGATTATAAAATATAATAGCTTTAAATTTTCAAATGAAAATAGTTGCCTGATATCCAAAAGTTATTCCCACCATTGGCTTTAATCAAATATAAAATTTCCTGTGATTTCTACCCAACCAAATTTTTCCAAAAAAATAAAATCCTAGCTCATAAATATGCATTGTTAGCACATGTCTATATCTTTATTACATTCTTCTATTTTTAAATTTGTTCTCCATCCTGGGAGTGAACAGAAGAGTGGTCTTTACAATTCAACTATATCAGAGGATCATATGTGTATTTACATAATGAGACATAGGAAGAACATCTGATTCAGCCCACTGGCCTCACTGTAATACCAGCCTCATAGTGAAAACCACACATGAGGTCCCACACCAAGTGACTTATAAGCAAATTGAGGGATTTCTCTGACTTTACTTAATAACCTCTAATCATTGAATCAGTCCATCCTAAAGGAAATCAGTCCTGAATATTCATTGGAAGGACTGGTGCTGAAGCTGAAACTCCAATACGTTGGCCACCTGATGCGAAGAACTGACTCATTGGAAAAGACCCTGATGCTGGGAAAGATTAAAGGAAGAAGGAGAAGGGGACAACAGAGGATGAGATGGTTGGATGGCGTCACCGACTCAATGGACATGAGTTTAAGTAAGCTCCAGGAGTTAGTTGGTGATGGACAGGGAAGCCTGGCATGCTGCAGTCCATGGGGTCACAAAGAGTCAGACACAACTGAGCGACTGAACTGAACTGAATGTACTTACTATGTTTTGGCATACTCAAGGTCAGAGAATGTGAAGTATCTCCTGATAATTGCTGCCATTTCTTTTTCAAATAGTGTATAAAAAGCAAAACCTCGCGTGAGCATCAAGCATAATTGTCTTCTGTTTCATTCATCATTATCAACATCACAATCAACATCATTATCATCTATGTAATCAGTTAAGTAACCAGCATGTGGTTCTATCCTCTAATCTCTATTTGTTGAAGAAGCAAGAGGCTGAAATTCAGCTCTCTTGTTCATTTCAAAACAGTTGTCAGATTCTTCCTTGGACTGGAAAAGAAAACTTTGGAGAAATTGACATCTCATTCACTGGTTAGGAAGTAAATATGGAAGCGCAAAATGGCATTTTTAAA
The DNA here is from genome assembly GCF_029378745.1 of Bos indicus. Lineage (NCBI taxonomy): Eukaryota > Metazoa > Chordata > Mammalia > Artiodactyla > Bovidae > Bos > Bos indicus. Next base: position 53,077,457 of record NC_091761.1, on the reverse strand, counting down.
CAAAACTGCTTTCCTGACCATAACTGAATTTTCACATTGTCAGCACTTCCATTATAAACATTTTTTTTTTAAGTTGGGAGTTTATAACGCAAATGTAAAGATTTGCTATGGGCTAAATCTCAACCCAAGAGCAAATGTTTATACCAATTTTGAAAACAATCAGCTTGCCCATTTGTAGTTATGCATGTGTTCATCATCTGTTATTGCTTGTCCAATGCTCTCCAACTTCTGGGAGGAAAAGCAGACATCTGGAGAGAAGAAACAGTGTTTGCTCTCTGGCAGATGTAGTCTGTTTTCCACAATCACTGAATAAGGAAGGTATTGAATAAATCTGTGCCCTTTAATATAGGGGAATGAAAATTACAACATTCTGCGTGCATACCAATACTGTTGAAATACATAGCAGTCTAAGAATTATTCACTTTGGGTCATTAGAATTCATAGTTATACCCATTTTACAGACGGAAGGAACTGGGATACTACCGTGAATCACAGCAGTGAAAGCACCTCTCTTATAAAGTACCTCATACTACACGGATTGCAAGAGTTAAATAAAAAATAATCATTTTGGTACAAAGTATACTTTACTAAGAAAAATTAATATTTTCCAAAAGATTGTAAATAAACTTTCATTTTCATATTGTTGGAGCTTTTTTTCCTCTTTTAAATTCCTTCATTAACCTAAATTTTCAATTGCATGCATCCTTAATCACTCAGTCGTGTCCAACTATTTGCAACCCTTTGGACTGTAGCCTGCCAGGCTCCTCTGTCCATGGGATATTTCAGGCAATACTTGAGTGGATTTCCTTCTCCAGGGAATCCTCGACCCCTGTCTTCTCGAACTCATGTCTTCTGTGTGTCTCCTGCATTGCAGGCAGATCCTTTACCCGCTGAGCCACTGAGGAAGTCCAAATGTTCAATTAGCACTCTGCAAAAAAAAAAAAACCCAATTATCAGAAACTCATTTATATCAGGAACAACACTGAAAAGTTTCCCTAGATGTGGGTCCTGATGAGCTGAAATATCAAAGCTGGCTACAACTATTTTTTTCAAAGTAATATGATAAAATTTCTGTGGGTCTTTTTGTCACGTACATTGTATGGCACCACGAGTAATAAAGGGCAAATACGGTTTACCACGAAAAGTGTGGCTTCACAAGTGAGTTTGGCTCAAATTAGCTCCTCAGATCAAGCAAATAATTTGTCCTCTCAAATTTGATGTTCGAGGTTATCAAACGAAGTGATTTCTAACCACCTCAACCTACTGTAAAGTTCATGGTTCTGTAATGCTAAACTTTACAGATTACCTTCCTCACAAGTCTGCTGTTTCGTAGTGAATCAAGCCAAGACTCTTGCCTGATTCTCCTGTAGTCTTTTATACTCTACCCAGTAAGTATTCTCTTTGTCAAGGACCCAGCCAAATGAAAGAGGCAGGCAAGCACCTTTGTCTTGTTTTGAGGAAGGTAAAATCAAAGATCCTTATACGTAGCAAATCCTCATTGCCAATACAATTTATTTGGTATTGGTGAGGAATTCTACAGTACTGTTGACAAAATAAAATTCTTGGCTTACTCTGTCATGTATTTGGTGGCACTTAATATACCTTGGGCTTCCCAGGTGGCACTAGTAGTAAAGTACATGCCTGCCAGTGTAGGAGACGTAAGAGACATGGGTTTGATCCCTGAATCTGGAAGATCCCCTGGAGGAGGGCATGGCAACCTACTCAATTATTCTTGCCTGAAGAATCCCATGGACAGAGGAACCTGGTGGGCTATAGTCCATAGGGTCTCCAAGAGTCAGACAGGACTGAAGCAATTTAGCATGCATGCATGCATGATTACATAGCTCCCATCACATGACTCATTTTCCCCCAAATCAGCACAACCACATATGTTGTCCATTTTTACTGTGCTAGAAATATATTTTAGTGGTGACCTGGAGGAATCTTGGAGGAAAATCCTATATATCAATGTACTAGTAGATTTTTCATTACACAAAATCATCAATTACTTATGCCTTCTCATCAGCAAAAAAAAAAAAAGTCAAATATAATGGGTTTACTGCAATGCAGATGCCCTGGCCTTGCCCATTAAAGACCAAGGGTACATGTTAAGTCTGGTTGCTGTTGTTGTATGTTTGTTTTTGATAAAAGCTATAGTAGTAAAAACTAAAAATGCACAGTATTAGAGCATGCCATGTGAATTTTTCTCCAGCTGTGTTAAGATATTATTTGGGACACAAATTTAGTACACGATTTGATGAGTTTCACACAGTGAGATATGTGTACACCATGAAATCATCAGCACAGTCAAAATACTGAGCTCATCCTTAACCCCCAAAATGCTCCCCATGTCCTTTAGTAATTCCTTCCCTCCACCTCTGGTGCCCTCCTCCATAACAAATGATTTTCATTCCATCACTATAGGTTTGTTTTATTTTCTCAAGTACTGTATAACTAGAATTATGTAATGAATATGCTTTTTTGTCAGTTCATTCCATGTGGAGCAATTATTTCAAAATTCTTCGATGTTGTAGATATTGGGATTTACTTTTAGTGCTAAGTAATATTCTATGGTTTGGCTACATCACAGTTTGCTCATCGATGTACCTGTTGGTAGACATTTGGATTGTCAAGTTTTGGGTTATTACAAGTAAAGTTGCTATGAGCATTTGTGTGTAAGCCTCTGTATGGAAATATACTTTCATTTCCCTTGTATATATACCTAGAACTAGAATGGCTAGGTCATATGATTATGAATATTTAACTTTAAAATTTGTCAAACTATATTTCAGAGTAGCTATACCATTTTTCCTTCTCACCAGCAGTATGCGGAAGTTGCAATTCTCCTCATCTTCATCAACATAAGAATAGTCCATCTTCTTAATTTTTGCAGTTCTATCAGGTTTGTAGAGGTGTTGCCTTGTGGTTGTTATTTGCATTTCTCTAATGGCCAACAGGAGCAGTGACTCCACAAGAGACTGACCCAGACTTGCCTGTGAGTGTCCAGGAGTCTCCAGTGGGACTGTGGGTTGGCGGTGGCCTGCTGCAGGGGTGGGGGCACTGAGCGTAGCAGTGCGTGCATGGGACCTTTTGAAGGAGGTCTCCGTTATTTTCAGGCTTCCCTGGTGGCTCAACTGGTAAAGAATACGCCTGCAATGTGGCTGACCTGGGTTCGATCCCTGGGTTGGGAAGATCCCCTGGAGAAGGAAGAGGCTACCCACTCCAGTATTCTGGCCTGGAGGATTCCCTGTACTGTGTAGTCCATGGGGTCCCAAAGAGTTGGACACAACTGAACAGCTTTCACTTCACTTCACTTCCATTATCTTCATTACCCTCACCATAGTTTGACCTCAGGTCAAAAGCAGGGAGGGAACACAGCCCTGCCCATCAACAGAAAATTGGATTAAAGATTTACTGAGCCCCACCCTTCAGAATAAGACCCTTTCCCCCTCAGTCAGTCTCTCCCATCAGGAAGCTTTCATAAGCCTCTTATTCTTCTCCATCAGAGGGCAGACAGACTGAAAACCACAATCACAGAAAACTAACCAATCTGATCACATGGACTACAGCTTTGTCTAACTCAATAAAACTATGAGCCATACCATGTAGGGCCACCCAAGATGGATGGGTCATGGTGGAGAGTTCTGACAAAATGTGGAGAAGGAAATGGCAAAGCACTTCAGTATTCTTGCCTTGAGAACCCCATGAACAGTATGAAAAGGTAGAAAGATAGGACAGCAGTATGTAGAAGTTGCAATTGTCCTCATCTTCATCAACATGAAGAAATATGTGTACACTTCATATGCTACTGGAGATCAGTGGAGAAATAACGCCAGAAAGAATGAAGAAACGGAGCCAAAGCAAAAACAACACTCAGTTGTGTATGTGACTGGTGATGGAAGTAAAGTCCAATGCTGCAAGAGAAATATTGCATAGGAACCTGGAATATTAGGTCCATGAATCAAGGCAAATTGGAAGTGGTCAAATAGGAGATGGCAAGAGCAAACATCGACATTCTAGGAATCAGTGAATTAAAATGGACTGGTATGGGTGAATTTAACTCAAATGACCTTTATATCTACTACTATGGGCAAGAGTCCCTTAGAAGAAATGGAGTAGCCATCATAGTCAAAAACAGAGTCTGAAATGCAGTACTTGGATGCAATCTCAAAAATGACAGAATGATCTCTATTCATTTCCAAGACAAACCATTCAATATCATAGTAATCCAAGTCTATGCCCTGACCAGTAATGCTGAATAAGCTGAAGTTGAATGGTTCTATGAAGACCTTCAAGACTTACTAGAACTAACACCCAAAATAAGATGTCCTTTTCATTACAGGGGAAAGGAATGCAAAAAAAGGAAGTCAAGAAATACCTGGAGAAAAGAAGAAATATGGCCTTGGAGTACAGATGAAGCAGGGCAAAGGCTAATAGAGTTTTGCCAAGAGAATGCACTGGTCATAGCAAACACCCTCTTCCAGCAACACAAGAGAAGACTCTACACATGGACATCACCAGATGGTCAATACCAAAATAAGATTGATTATATTCTTTGCAGCCAAAGATGGAGAAGCTCTATACAGTCAGCAAAAACAAGACCAGGAGTTGACTGTGCTTCAGATCATGAACTCCTTACTGCCAGATTTATACTTAAATTGAAGAAAGTAGGGAAAACCACTAGACCATTCAGGTATGACCTAAATCAAATCCCTTATGACTATACAGTGGAAGTGACAAACAGATTCAAGGGATTAGATCTGATAGACAGAGTGCCTGAAGAACTATGGAGAGAGGTTTGTGACATTGTACAGGAGGCAGGGATCAAGACCTGAAGTTTTGTAGTTTTAGATTACATTAGATGTATGACCCAGTTTGAGTTATTTTTTAGAACTTTTATTTTGTATTTGGGTGTAGCCATTTAACAGTGTTTAGATAGTTTTAGGTGAACTGTGCAGGGACTCAGCCATACCTCTCAATTACATAAGATGGAGAGGTAAAGATTGAAATCCACTCTTTTTTGCCTTTAGGTATCCAATTTTTTCAGGACTTTGTTAAAAATACTATCCTTTTTCCATTCTGTTGCCTTTGCACCTTTGTTGAATGTCTGTTGTTGATGTAACTAGTACTATTTCAGTACTATCCATTTGATTCATTGATCTATTTATATAACTCATTACCAGTGCCACACTTTATCATCATAAATTTAGAATAAATCTTAAGATCAGGTATTGTTTTTCCTCTAGCTTCATCCTTTATCAAACTTGTTTTCACTATTCTAGGTCAGGAATTGGCAAACTTTTTTCTTTGAAGGGACAGATAGTTTTAAGCTTACAGCTGTATAGTCTCATATGGTACTTAACTCTGCCACTGTAATGCAAAAACAGCCATAGACAATATTTAAACTAATAGAGATGGCTATCTTCCAAAAAGACCTTATTTACAAAAGCATGCAGCAGGCTGGAAATACACTGCAGGTCATAGTTTGCTAAACCTTGATGTATGTCCTTTGCATTTTCACTTGAATTTTGGAATTATCTTATCTTTTCATAAAACTTTAAAAAAATTTGTTGAGATTTTGATTCACTTTTAATTGAACCTACTGATGAATTCAAGAAGAATTGACATTTTAACAATATAGTGAATCCCAACCAATGAATAAATTATACCTTATCATTTATTTATATCTTCTTTAATTTTTCCCATCAGTGTTTTACAATTTTCACTATACATATCTTGCACATATTTTGTCAGACTTATCCATAAATATTTAATATTTTTCATTGCTATTATTATTGTATTTTTAATTTCAATTTCTAGTTGTTATTCACTTCTATATAGAAATACTGTTGATATTATGTTTTGTTCTTACATCTGCAATACTGTGATACTAATTCATTGGTTCTGGCAGTTTTTTGGTACATCATCAAGTTTTCTACATAGATAAATATGTCATCTTTGAATTAAAAAATATTACTTTTATTTCACATCTGTGACATTTCTTTCTTTTTCTTGTCTCATTACACTAGCTAAAACCTCCAGCACAATGTTAGATAGAAATGATGAGTGTAGACATCTTTGTTCCATTGTTTCCTTTAGGTGGAAAGTATTCACTCTTTTACCCCTAAGCATGTTGCTGACTGTAGGTTTTTTCTTCTCATCTATCACTAGTTTTCTGGCAGTTTTTATCAGAATAGATATTGAATTTTGTTAAAAATTTTTCTGAATCTATTGAAAGGTCATATGATTTTTTTTTAATCTTGTCAATACAGTTAATTACATTGATAGACTTTTCAAATGCTAGAATGAATCTGCATTCCTCGAACAAGTCCCACTGGTTCATGATCTGTTATCTTTTCTATCATTGGTTTCCATTTCTTAAAATTTTGTTTAGTGTTTTGCATCTATGTTGATAAAAGGTATTGATCTTTAAAGGATCTTTCCCCCTTAGCAATATATTTGTATGGTTTTATTCTTTACTGTCAACAATGCTTGTCCTGACAGAATGAAGAACTATTTCTTCCTCTTCAGTGTTGTGAAAAAGGTTTAACTAAAAATTCAGCTTCTCTGCTATATATAGGAATTTCCAGGTCATTCATTTTTGAATGTTGATTGATTTTGTCTTTCAGGAAATTTATTTCATTTCACTTGTTGAATATATTGGCATAAATTTTCCTATAATATTTTCTTATTGTTCTTTTATTATTAATAGAATTTACTGAGATGTCACCTCCCTCGTTCCTAATTTAGTAACTAGCATCTTCTTTGCTTTTTCTAAGATCTTTCTAAAGAATACAGTAAAGATGCTTCAAAAAAGAGAAACAAAGTTTTAGGAAATTGATGAAAACTTAACACTGCTCCTTAAATATCTCTTGGTTGTGTCTAATTCTTTGTGACCCCATGAACTGTAACCCACCAGATTTCTCTGTCTATGGTATTCTCTAGGCAAGAATACTGGAGTAGGTAGCCATTCCCTCCTCCAGGGATCTTCCCTACCCAGGGACAGAACCCAGGTCTCTTACACTGCAGGCAGATTCTTTACTGTCTGAGCCACCAGCACTTAAGAAACACAAAATAAAAGAGGTGAGAAAGAAGAGTTCCTCAATGAGTACTACCTGCCCCCCAGTGTGGATTAGCATCCTCTATCCCCGGTACTTTCCCTCAGTCAGAGCATTTTCATTAATTTCATTTGAGATGGTTAGTTGTTGTCTGTTGCCTTTACTTTCATAGCACCAGAGCAGGCCATGGTGTGTGGCATGTGGTAGTAGCTTAAAAATCATTATTTTAATCACTTATAAATGAAGTAGCATAATCGTTTATCAGATTCTGAACACTCTTCTGTGACTTACTATGGAGGGAGGTTTATCCTGAGGACAAACAAAGTCCCTTGAAGATTTAAATAAGGCTTAAAGCTCTACATTCAGAAAACGAAGATCATGGCATCCGGTCCCATCACTTCATGGGAAATAGATGGGGAAAGAGTGGAAACAGCGGAAACAGTGGAAACAGTGTCAGACTTTATTTTTTGGGTCTCCAAAATCACTGCAGATGGTGACTGCAGCCATGAAATTAAAAGACGCTTACTCCTTGGAAGGAAAGTTATGACCAACCTAGATAGCATATTCAAAAGCAGAGACATTACTTTGCCAACAAAGGTCCATCTAGTCAAGGCTATGGTTTTTCCTGTGGTCCTGTATGGATGTGAGAGTTGGACTGTGAAGAAAGCTGAGTGCCGAAGAATTGATGCTTTTGAACTGTGGTGTTGGAGAAGACTCTTGAGAGTCCCTTGGACTGCAAGGAGATCCAACCAGTCCATCCTGAAGGAGATCAGCCCTGGGATTTCTTTGGAAGGAATGATGCTAAAGCTGAAACTTCAGTACTTTGGCCACCTCATGCAAAGAGTTGACTCATTGGAAAAGACTCTGATGCTGGGAGGGACTGGGGGCAGGAGGAGAAGGGGACAACAGAGGATGAGATGGCTGGATGGCATCACTGACTTGATGGACATGAGTCTGAGTGAACTCCGGGAGTTGGTGATGGACAGGGAGGCCTGGCGTGCTGCGATTCATGGGGTCGCAAAGAGTTGGACATGACTGAGTGACTAAACTGAACTGAACTGAACTGAAGACATACTAAGATTAGCAGTGCAACATGTATACTTAGGGGATGGAAGACTCGGGGTGGGGAGCTAATTAAGGAGATATTGGTTGTATAAGGAGTATTTGGAGATAAAAAGTAACAGAATTTGTCTGACCACTTAGAGTAAAGAATGAGTGAGTAAGTGAGTGAGTGAAGTCACTCAGTCATGTCCGACTCTTTGCGACCCCATGAACTGTAGCCTATTAGGCTCCTCCATCCATGGGATTTTCCAGGCAAGAGTGCTGGAGTGGATTGCCATTTCCTTCTCCAGGGGATCTTCCCGACCCAGGAATCGAACCCTGGTGTCCAGCATTGCAGGTAGATGCTTTATCATCTGAGCCACCAGGGAAGACACAAAGAATGAGGAAGATTAATATATTAACTGCTGCTGCTACTGCTAAGTCACTTCAGTCGTGTCTGACTCTGTGCGACCCCAGAGACGGCAGCCCACCAGGCTCCACCGTCCCTGGGATTCTCCAGGCAAGAACTAGAGTGGGTTGCCATTTCCTTCTCCAAAGCGTGAAAGTGAAAAGTGAAAGTGAAGTCGCTCAGTCGTGCCCGACCCTCAGCGACCCCATGGACTGCAGCCTTCTAGGCTCCTCCATCCATGGGATTTTCCAGGCAAGAGTACTGGAGTGGGGTGCCATTGCCTTCTCCGTAATATATTACAGTTCCCTACTAAAGTTTCGTTATCAGTGAAGCACTGATTCAGCCTAGTAGGTGCAATGGATTCACATGATTGAATTTCCCAAAAAAGTTAAATGCATCTCAAAAGATTAAATCTTTTGATTTTAACTGTTATATATTTCCTTAAAGCATTTTCAAGTTTTTCATTTTGTTGTCACCGACCCTGGGACAAGATATTATAAGTACATTCATTTTTCTGATAAATAAATTGAGATGAAGAGGAGTTGAATGACATTTCGAAGCTACGTTAAAATTGTCAGCCTCCAGATTTGAACCCAGATATTTTTATTCTAAATCTGGCTTCTCCCCTGCCCTTGCTAATCACTTCCATGTATACTATGATGCTCTTATTAATGCAGTAATTAACTGTGAGGACAAACACACAATCAAAATTTAATAAAAATTCTGAAAAACTCGTGGTGAAGGTAGTCACCTATTTCCCTAGGGCAGCATTTTTTAATGCAGCAAGAAAACATGGTGTTATAAAAAGAAGATGGGCCCTGGCATTGTGAGATGTTCATTTCCCTTTCTTCCCTATAGTAAAAGGTTGATTTTAGAGCAAAAGGTTTAGCTTTTTTGTATCACTTCCCTATCATGCTAGGTAACTGCTTGGTGGTATGCAAGAATTTCCAAACCTTTTAAAAAATCATAAATTACCTTCCAGTCTGGAAGAATTAAATACAAAGACTGAAAACATGAATCAGTTTCTTCCTACTTATATAAATCAGCAGTTTCATTCTTTTTCACTGTAGTTTTCTTACTGAGGTTGCCCCAGCTTGACAAATGAGGCAGAAAAAGAGTTTGAGAAGGAAGGAAAGCAACTCAGCATTCAGTTACGCTATTTTCTGGATTTATTTCTACTAGAGAATATCCTTTGGTTTTCTTCTAGGACCAAAGACCATTAAGTTCCATGCAATGTGTGGTTTTCACTCACAGCAGGTCTCATTTGAGCAAGTTCTAATTCTAAACTGATTAAGTGCAGCTTGATTTCTGGATGGCATTTGCTTATAAGTTATAATAGTTTCCTTAGTTATTTGGCAGAATCCACACTGATGCTTACCTTGCATACAAGATATTTTTGTCAGCAGAAGTCATCTCTGACCACACTACCCACAGATCTAGAGTAAAAAGACACCACAAATGGCTGAAAATGTCAACATAAATAACTATCAATAAATATTATGGAATGTAGCGAAGCACTTGGCTTGCATCTTGCTAACCTATCAGAGCTAACTGTTTGGCTATTACTGCCACAAGGGATGTTCCCAGTTTAGCTACATACAGTATTTATCAAGTACCCATCACCATGGTATCTAAACACTTGGGCAATCTAATTAGGCTAGTCCAATTACTTGTGTACAAGTAGAGGAGGTACATTCCTTATATCCCACTCCACTGGAACCAATTTGATTGTGTTTTTAAAAGCAAGAAAAGCCTTCTGTGAGAATAGCTTTCTAGGCCTCTTGTTCCAAGATTAAAAGACTGTCTGAGTAAAGAAATGACTGTTTCCTATTCCTGAAGGTGATAATGTTCGGAAGCAAGCAACTCTCCAGTGATAGAAAACACCACAGACCAGAGATCTTGAATGAGAACATTCTACTCCCTTTTCTTTTGAACTTCACTCTGGGGGCAGGTAACTGAAAAGTGCTTTCTAAAAGCAGTTCACCTGAAGGTGAATTATTTCTAAGGACCTCCTTGGTGAAAACGCTGTGTTCTCTCCTGGCCTCGCAAGGCAGAGTCCTTCTCCTCTCTAGAAGAATTAACTAGGTCAGACATGAACTTAACCTTGATAACGAAGGCCTCCCCTCAGATTTTATTGCTGACAGATACAGAGAAATTAGGATAGAATTTCTGATGTGTGTGTGTGTGTTGGCATGTTTTTAGTAAGTCACATATACAGTGGCATCTGTCTGAATTCTGAACCCAATTCCCAGTCTTTCCCTCTGTGTATGGGGTTGGGGACATATTATCCATTAGTATAATCACTAAGAAACATTTTTATAATTTAAAGCTAATCAAAGATTTTAGAAAGCTATGTCTGTTCACTGAGGCAAGGTGGGAATATCATGTTCACATAGAAAAGTCATGGTTTGCCAGTACAGACCTCAGGATAAAGAGCAATTATCCTTTTGTACTGTCAAGATTTATCTCTGAAATTTATCAATAACTCGGGATGATATCAATCTAATTTATCTGATATTTTATTTTATTATATTTTCATAACTCAGTAACAAATAAGTCAACATGGCCTGTAATGTTTCAAAGTATAATTGAAAATTTCCCAGTAGTAACATTTACCTTGAAAATAGGTAGAATATTATTTTACTGTTTGGTGATTCCATCTATATTATGCATATTATTTTTGCATATTGTTCAGTTCAGTTTTTAAACATACTTATGTTCACTTGTCACCTCTTAACATTATAGTCTCTACATGTGTCTTATTGATTTGTTCTTACTATCATGGCTTTGGATATAATTATGAGTTTTTTTTTTAAGTTGATATTCTTTCTGTGCCTCAACCCTCCCACCTCCATCCTGTTCTTGGAGTTTGCACTTCTCTTTTATATCCATTATGGGTGGTGAAATGTTTCTGCTCTCCCAATATACATTTTAAAAATTGTGTCAGTTCATGGAACTTATTCTGTGCAGCTACTGAAGTTCCTTTAGCTAACTATTCATTTCCTTTCTCATCAGAATCATTTGCAATTATATTTTCAGAATTTCACTTTTTAGTGTTCTATTCCTCTTGAGCCATCTTCCTATAAAATTCTCACCAAGGGTTCTTACACAAATTTTTCTCTGGCCCTTAAAATGATGGTTGTAATGATTGAACATCTCCTTCCTGATAGGAATTTTATATGCATTATCTCATTTTCTCTCTACCAGCACCGTATAAGATAGATTCATTATCTTCATTGTGCCAGTATGAAGATTGGAGTTCAGAGAAGACAAGCATAGGCTGCAATAGACAGAGCAGGATCAATGTTCAGGTCTGTTTGGCTTAAAAACCTATACATCTATCCATTACATTTTGGCATACACATCTGAGGAGCCAGAATTGAACCTTTGTATGTTATTTATTCCTGTAAATGAATGAGTAATATAACCATCCCTATATCAGTGTCAAATTCCAAATATCAAATAAGTCAGTTGGATTATGTTTGACTACAGTTGACAGAAAGACAGCTCAAAAGGATTTAGGCAGTGAGGAGATGTGTTAGTTCATGTAATGAGAAAGGGTTACAGGAGACTGGGGGGATTATAGGATTTATTGATACAGTGATTCAAAGATTGGTGTGGAGGACCCAGGCCCGTTCTATCACTGCTCTGCCATCCACAGGGCTGGCTTCATTCTCATGCTCATTGCCCTCATTGTATAAGGTGACCCCGAATAGCAACACAACCTTGTCCTTCCTCTGTAACATATGGTGGGAGGTAGAAGAGCCCATTTCCCAGAAATCTGAAGCAAACATCTCTTTTCACCTAATTACTTTGAACTGCATCACATGCTTATTTCTTAAAATAGCAAGGAAAAGCGGGTTGACTTGGATTAGGCAAGGCTGAATCCTGGATCAGGGCCTGGGGTCTGCTAAGAGCAGCATGGAAGTTCCATTTAGAAGGAGAGGAGAAAGTAATTGCAGTATAGGTAGGCTTTGGCATCTCCTCTCCAACTCATTGACTGTAGAACACTCACATGCTCCTTTCTACTCCAACCTTTACCTCTGAAACCTTCACAGCTATTTGAAGCCACTCACTTCTCTCTAGTCTCATCCAGCTACTGTAGCTAGTACCAAGAACCAAGGTTTGTGCTCAGTTTTCTACCAGGTATAATGAGACTTCTCTAACTAAACGACAGCTATCTACCACCAAAGCACTTACTATTCAAAAGTAGAGGAAAAGGGCGTAACTAAAACTAAGATTTCTATTTGTAAAAGTGAACAATGGAGAGCATAAGGTAGTACTTTGTCCATAAAACAGAAGATATTCTGCTGAGCAGGAATTCTGTGAGTTCTGTGCCCTGGCTGTGGAGTGATTTTCTAGATCAGATAGTCTGATGGCTCCTAATCCTATTTTCTGGGAAATTCTCACTTATTTACTGTCTCCCATGGTCAGAGTAGAGAAAGAGAGAGTGAAGGATAGTCTTTAGTAGCATCCATGTCCTCAAGGGCCCAGGGAAATTTTAAGGAGTTGTCTACCCTTTCAGGGACAATCTGTTTTAAAAATTGAGAATACTTTGGGTTTATTGGTTTTTCATTTCTAGTGAATTATATAAGCTTTAAATCATTTTAGAAATCTTTTGTGGAAACTTCATCCTCTTAGCAATAAGCTTCTGTGTTCTGCCACTTTCTCTCCCACTCTGTTTATTGATGCTTCTTGGGGCTTCCCAGGTGGCTCAGTGGTAAAAAAAAAAAAAAAAAAAAAAATCCGTCTACCAATGCAGGAGACACAGGTTCAATCCCTGCATTGGGAAGATCCCTTGGAAAGGGAAATGGCAACTCCAGTGTTCTTGCCTGGGAAATCCCATGGACAGAGGAACATGGTGGGCTACAGTGCATGGTGTCACAAAGAGTCAGACAAGACTTAGCAGCTGAACAGCAGCAGCAGCAGCAGGATCTTCATCTTAGAACTTTCTTCAAGATAAATTGAAGCAATAGGTGGATATTCTTCTCATGGAGGGATGCTAGAAAAAGCTAACATAGACCAACATCCTGAGTTTTTAACTCAGGATTTAATTTTTTCTAACAGTATATTGTGGATAGACACATGGTCTGTGTTCCATACTACAGCAGATTTGAGTCTAATAAGATGTTCTATTGCTATATGACAAAAATCATTACAAACTTCATAGCCTGGAATAATGGAGTCCTTGAAGCCCTAACTAACTCCTGCATTCAAACTTTGCTCTGTATAAAATTTGTTAAATCATACTTGTTTCTATGTTTTCAAAAATGACATCTGAGTATATTTCTCCTTCTTCCTCCATATTTAGTATAATTCTTCAACTCCTCAATGTCTTTTCCACTCTGTAATCCCAGAAGTTCTAGGAGAGCCAATGGGAACATCAGTTGCATTTATATGTTGTAATCCAAGTCTATGCCCCGACCAGTAATGCTTAAGAAGCTTAAGTTGAACAGTTCTATGAAGACCTACAAGACCTTCTAGAACTAACATCCCAAAAAGATGTCCTTTTCATCATAGAGGACTGGAATGCAAACGTAGGAAGTCAAGAAACACCTGGAGTAACAGGCAAATTTGGCCTCGGAGTACAGAATGAAGCAGGGCAAAGGCTAATAGAGTTCTCCCGAGAACACACTGGTCATAGCAAACACCCTCTTCCAACAACACAAGAGAAGACTCTACACATGGACATCACCAGAAGGTCAATACCAAAATAAGATTGATATATTCTTTGCAGCCAAACATGGAGAAGCTCTATACAGTCAGCAAAAACAAGACCAGGAGCTGACTGTGGCTCAGATCATGAAGTCCTTATTGCCAAATTCATACTGAAATAGAAGAAAGTGGAGAAAAACCACTAGACCACTCAGATATAACCTAAATCAAATCCCTTATGATTATACAGTGGAAGTGATAAATAGATTTAAGGGACTAGATCTGATAGACAGAGTACCTGATGAACTATGGACGGAGGTTCATGACATTGTACAGGAGACAGGAATCAAGACCATCCCCAAGAAAAATAAATGCAAAAAAGCAAAATGGCTGTCTGAGGAGGCCTTACAAATACCTGTGAAAAGAAGAGAAGTGAAAAGCAAAGAAGAAAAGGAAAGATAAACCCATTTGAATGCAGAGTTCCAAAGAATAGCAAGGAGAGATAAGAAAGGCTTCCTCAGCAATCAAAGCAAAGAAATAGAGGAAAATAATAGAATGGGAAAGACTAGAGATCTCTTCAAGAAAATTAGAGATAGCAAGAGAACATTTCATGCAAAGATGGGCTCAATAAAGGACAGAAATCGTATGGATCTAACAGAAGCAAAAGATATTAAGAAGAGGTGGCAAGGATACACAAAATAACTATACAATGAAGATTTTCATGACTCAGATAATCACGATGGTGTGATCACTCACCTAGAGCCAAACATCCCCAAATGCAAAGTGAAGTGGGCCTTAGGAAGCATCACTACGAACAAAGCTAGTGGAGGTGATGGAATTCCAGTTGAGCTATTTCAAATCCTGGAAGATGATGCTGTGAAAGTGCTACACTCAATATGCCAGCAAATTTGGACAACTCAGCAGTGGCCACAGGACAGGAAAAGGTTAGTTTTCATTCCAATCCTAAAGAAAGGCAATGCCAAAGGATGCTCAAACTACCGCACAATTGCACTCATCTCACACGCCAATAAAGTAATGCTCAAAATTCTCCAAGCCAGGCTTCAGCAATATGTGAACTGTGAACTTCCAGATGTTCAAGCTGGATATGGAAAAGGCAGAGGAACCAGAGATCAAATTGCCAACATCCGCTGGATCATCGAAAAAGCAGAAGAGTTCCAGAAAAACATCTATTTCTGCTTATTGACTATGTCAAAGCCTTTGACTGTGTGGATCACAATAAACTGTGGAAAATTCTGAAAGAGATTGGAATACCAGACCACCTGACCTGCCTCCTGAGAAACCTGTATGCAGGTCAGGAAGCAACAGTTAGAACTGGACATGGAACAACAGACTGGTTCCAAATGAGAAAAGGCATACATCAAGGGTATATATTGTCACCCTGCTTATTGATCTTATATGCAGAGTACATCATGAGAAATGCTGGGCTGGAAAAAGCACAAGCTGGAATCAAGATTGCTGGGAGAAATATCAATAAAATATCAATAACCTCAGATATGCAGATGACACCACCCTTATGGCAGAAAGTGAAAAAAAACTAAAGAGCCTCTTGATGAAAGTGAAAGAGGAGAGTGAAAAGTTGACTTAAAGCTCAACATTCAGAAAACTAAGATCATGGCATCCGATCCCATCACTTCATGGCAAATAGGTGGGGAAACAGTGGAAACAGTGGCTGACTTTATTTTTCTGGGCTCCAAAATCACTGCAGATGGTGATTTCAGCCATGAAATTAAAAGATGCTTACTCCTTGGAAAGAAAGTTATGACCAACCTAGACAGCATATTTAAAACCAGAGATGTTACTTTGTCAACAAAGGTCCATCTAGTCAAGCTATGGTTTTTCCAATGGTCATGTATGGATGTGAGAGTTGGACTATAAAGAAAGCTGAGCACAGAATAATTCATGCTTTTGAACTGTGGTGTTGGAGAAGACTCTTGAGAGTCCCTTGGACTGCAGGGAGAGCCAACCAGTCCATCCTAAAGGAGATCAGTCCTGGGTGTTCATTGGAAGGACTGATGTTGAAGCTGAAACTCTAGTACTTTGGCCACCTGATGCGAAGAACTGATTCATTTGAAAAGATCCTGATGCTGGGAGAGATTGAGGGCAGGAGGAGAAGGGACGACAGAGGATGAGATGGTTGATGGCATCACCAACTCTATGGACATAGTTTTGGGTGGACTCCAGAAGTTGGTGATGGACAGGGAGGCCTGGCGTGCTGCGGTTCATGGGGTCGCAAAGAGTTGGACACAACTGAGCAACTGAACTGAACTGAATACTAGTTTCAGCCAGATTTTAAAGTTCTATATTTCTGAGCAACATTCTGGAACCAGAAAAGAGATCTGTGCCCTAAGAGGTTAAAGCAGGAATGGTGGTTTAACATAGCCAAGGACTGAAGAGTGAAAAAAGAAAGAACTTAATTTTTTTTTAATATAATATCATGTATGAAACGAGTCGCCAGTCCAGGTTCAATGCACGGTACTGGATGCTTGGGGCTGGTGCACTGGGACGACCCAGAGGGAGGGGAGGGGAGGGAGGAGGGAGGAGGGTTCAGGATGGGGAACACGGGTATACCTGTGGCAGAGTCATTTCGATATTTGGCAAAACTAATACAATATATAAGAACAAGAATCAATCCTAAGATACACAGTTTATACATTTTTAATGGAAGATATCAAGAAGTTAATTACAGATAGGTCTGCATAAATATCAGTGAACTTTACATGTGATGCATCTCCTTAAGGGTTATTTTCATTTAGCTCAGTTGGTAAAGAATCTGCCTGCAGTGCAGGAGACCTGGGTTCGATTCCTGGGTTGGGAAGATCCCCTGGAGAAGGAAATGGCAACCCACTCCAGTATTCTTCCCTGGAGAATCCCATGGACAGAGGAGCCTGGCAGGCTACAGTCCATGGGGTCACAAGAGTCGGACACAACTTAGTGACTAAACCACCACCACCATGTTAAATTACAAATGTAGTTTTGTCACAGAAATAAACAGATTGGACCTATCGTATATGTTTCCTTCTGAGAAATCTCCTAGCCCCTCACTTTTAACCTAGGAGTACTAGCAACAAAGTGAGTTTGTGATGGCCAGCAAATAACACACAGATATGTCCTCGTTTTATCTCATCACTATTATATTCATTTTCTTTTGATGACTCATTATCTTACAGTTCTGTAGCTTAGAAGTCTGGCATGGGTCTTAACTGGGTTAAAATCAAGATGTTGGCAGGACTGTGTTTTTTTCTGAAGACTCTAGGGAAGAATTCATTTTCTTGCCTTTTCCAGCTTCTAAAACCACCCACATTCCCCAGCTCATGGACCCCTTCTTCCATCTTCACAACCACCAACAAACGGAAACACTATCCTGTATCTCTCAGAACATTCCTCCATACTCATATCTCCCTCTGGCCACTACCAGCAAAGCTCTCTTTTATGGAACCATATGATTAGATTGGGGTCCACCAAATAATCCAGGATAATATCCGCATCTCAAGGTCCTTCATTTAATCATATCTGCAAAGTCCCTTCTACCATGAAGAAAACATGCTCCAGGTTCCAGAGACTAGGACCTGGGCATCTTTAGGGGTCTGTTATTCTGCCTACCACACAAGTTGAGTAGTATATAACATTGCTTAAATGATAAATAGTTAAAATCCTACATCGTCCTCACCAAAATAATGAAACAATAAATGTTTAATGAATGTCAGCTATGAGCAGAGAAGTAGGAAAAGATAAGCAGGAACACAAGGCTGACAAAAGAAAAGACCCCATAAAAAAAAAAAAAAAAAAAAGACCCCATAAGAATTTTTTTAAAAAACCCATACTTTTAAAAAGTTTATGTTCTTACTATGAAAATAAAATTATCAATGATAACTACCTTGCAAATAAGTGCTAAACAGAAGTGAGTTGATTTAATCTTCAAGAAAATTCCATCTATAATTTAGTATAAATCATGATGTGTATGTGCTCCATCATGTCTGACTCTGCAACATTATGGGCTACAGCCCATTGGGCGCCCCTATCCATAAAATTCTCCCGACAAGATCTTCCCAACCCAGGGATTGAACCCTGTGTTTTCTTGCATTGGCAGGTAGCTTCTCTTACTACTGAGCCACCTGGAAAGCCCAATAAATTGTGATAGAGATTCAGAAAAGAAAAATATATTAAAGAGAAACAGGTAAAAATGCTTTGAGGTGTATTTTGTAGGTTTAGTATGAGTATTAATAGTAGTCTGGAGAATAGTTACCACTGTTGTTAAACCTGTATACAGTCTAAGTTTCAAATCCCACAGGATGGAAAATACTGTGAAGATATTCATCTGAATCTTAACAGTATGCTGATGTAACACTCCCATTGCCTCCTAAAAGCCTTCTTCACTGTCTCGATTCTATTTTCTTTTTATTTTCAATCATGGTATTGTTTTTAGCATACAGAGCAAAATTTGGCAACAGCTTTGAGTTCTGAATGACTAATGAATTGTTCGTCTGTGTGAAGGATCTCCCTGGTGCAAGCTCTGTGTGAGTCTCTATTCCTCCCTATTCAGAGATGACATGGTTGATTGTGGCGATATCACCCATGTATGCAGACCCAGCTGAAAAGACAAATGAGAGACCAGCATTCCTTTCTAAAACCCCATGCCCTTAAACTATGTCCTTTGTCTGCAGGCGCAATTTGCTGTTTGACAAGCCTGTACTCTGACTCTTCCTTTTTTGTGCAGCCTACATGACCATCTCCTTCTGAATAAGTCACCCTGTTCCTTTTGCTGCAGTTGATCTGCCAGTTATTTTTTCTTAGAGAAGCCCAGAGTTCTGACACACTTGTAGTTCAAGTCACCTTTATTCCAATCCTTTGATGAGAAATTCCAACTTTCTATTTGAAGTTGAATACATAGACAATCCTGTAAAGTCAAATATACAGGCCACAGACAGCTGTAGAATCATTCAAGTTCACAACACATAACTTGATACAATAGCACTTCCCAAAAAAGAAGAAATATGAGAATGATTTAATTCACATTGGTATAAATTTGTTTGCAAGTGTATTCTTCTCTCCACTATGAAAGAATCAGAATTTTAATTGTTTTCAGATATTGGAATGGCTAGCTATGTGGAAAGCTTACATTCTGTTGGGACTCAGAGCCCCGAGTTTAGACCTTAAAATTTTACTATAACTAACATCGAATATTTATTATGAGCCAAGTACTAATCTAAGCACATTAAATGTGTCAGTTTCAGCTTTTATAGAAATCCTAGGAGATATGTATTATTATTATCTCTATTTTGCAGAAAAGAAAAATTGAGGTGTAGAAAAATTATCTTAGTTTATTCAGCTGTTAAGTAGAGAGACTGGCGTTCAAACCTAGGTAGTATAACGCCAAAGCCATTTTTTAGCTGCCACCGAAGTATACATCCTCTCTTATGTCTCATCTTAGAGAATGAAAAAGTGAAAGTGTTAGCTGCTCAGCTGTGTTTGACTCTTTGCAACCCCATGGACTTTAGCCCGCCAGGCTCCTCTGTCCAGGGATTCTCCAGGCAAGAATACTGGAATGAGTAGCCCTTCACTTCTACAGGGTATCTTCCTGACTCATGGATCGAACCTCAGTCTCCTGCATTGCAGGCAGATTATTTACTGTATGAGCCACCAGAGAAGCCCCAACCTACCACAAGATTGAGCCCAGTGAGAAAAGTCAAGATTTAGAACAAATGCCTAGAACAGGCCTAGAACACTGCAGGTTGAATAAATGAATGAACAAACAAATTTGCCATGTCATGGATCAAACATTTGAAGGATAAACACAAATGTAGGTACCAAATAGAAACCAAAAAAGATAATGACAACAACAGTTGTGATTTGTTGAGCATTAGCTATATACCCAAACTGTGCTAAAGGTTTTCTCTAAGCTATGTAACTTAAATACCATGATCAGGCAGCTATCACTCTCTCCATTTTTTAAATAAGGAAACTAAGACCCAGAAATTTATGTGGCTTGTCTAAGATCAGACCACTAGTAACTTATAGAACAAGATTTAAATCTAAGTCTCTGGTTCCAGGATCCAAAGACTTAATCTCTTGTATACTAACATACTTTAGTCAGGTAGGACTTAGTCTCTATCAGCAGACATATATCATATGAATCTATAAAGGTGAATCTAAGGTTATATTTTATAATCCAGACAAAGAACTATTTTAGCAAACTCTGAAGGTCTGAGAATACAGGACAACTTCCAGACCTGAGAGCTGAAAATGGAGATTTGCTTCTACGTATGCAAGCGTGGTGCTCTGAGTGTCTATACTTGAATAGAAAGTACATAAGAAATAAGAAATACATAAGAAAGATAGGGAGAGGATCACAAGACTCCCATTACAAGACTCCCATTACTAGAGGGACCCAAGGTATACCTGATCTCATCACCACCAAAAAGATTCAAGCAAAAGGGGACCAGTGTTTCACACTGAAGTTAATTTTAGGCTGAGACAAGCTGCAGAGGTGACATGGTTTTCAGGTCCCCCACAGAGGGCATGTAGACTAGTTTCTTAAGTGCCCATCACTGCTGAAGGTCAGACAGACCTTGGATGTCAGGGAGGAACTGAGCTCACTGGTTGCAGTTCAGTGTTCCAAGGATGGACAAGAGACTTGACACTGCAGGAGTCAGGCTCCACCTGAAAAGGCTCTTGTATGTATATGTGTTAGTTGCTCAGTTGTGTCCAACTCTTTGTGACTCGATGAACTGTAGCCCAACAGGCTCCTCTGTCCGTGGAATTCTCCAGGCAAGAATACTAGAGTGGGTTGCCATTCTCTTCTCCAGGGGATCTTTCTGACCCAGGGATCAAACCCATGTCTCCTGCATTGCAGGCAGATTCTTTATCATCTAAGTCTTGCTCCTGCTCAAAGTTCTTAGAATACACCCCTTCTCTGCCCTTAACCACATTCCAGATTTCTTTTTTAATTTATAACATCTACTTTTTTCTGTCTCCTATGCAAAAACCTCAACTTTTTCTGTATTTCTAGTGCTATTGTATTACTTCTTGGTGTCAGCACATTTTCTGTGTCATGCATATCATCCTTCTTATTGGAGTATGATAGGAAGGATTTGAAGATCATGAGACTGATGCCTCAGACTGAGTTTGCTTTCTCTTTGTCATATCACCTACCAGACCAGTCAAATGCTGTGCAAAAGACACATAAAATCAAGGGTACCCATGTGGTCGCTTCTGCCTGCCTCTGCCAATTCCATGCATTGGCAAATCCCAAATTTCATGCTTTCAACAGCCTGCACACATTGAGGGATCCAATGGGTCACTGGAGATCAGAACCCTCTTTAATTGTTTTATGTATTTTAAGTTGCTTTGCACGTTGCAGGTTTCTGAAAGTGAGTACTTTCTCTCTATCAGCTGGTAAACCAACCTGACTGCCTAAACAGAATGAGTTAACTGGGTTAAAACATCCCAGGCCAAAGGAAACCATTGACAAATTACTGGAAAAGAATTCTTGGGCATACACATTAGTTCTTCTAGCTTTAACCACACTACCTCCATTCTACAATTATATTTTCTTCGAGAACAATGGGCTAATGGCATGCCTACTGAGAAAACGATATGTCAGAAAGCTAAAAAACATAGTGTATGTTATTGGTTGAACAATAATTGAAGATTACTATGAACAATATTCATGCAATATAATATGTTAAGAAGCAGCTTTAGGTTTTGTTTTGAATCATTTTGGCTCAGTGTAAACTGATACTCTCAGATAAAAAATCAAAGTAGAGCACAAAAATGCATATACATGATGGACAAAACTCAAAAATTGGCTCATTGTTCAAACATGAGGAACTATCGCTATTAATGCCTATAAAGAGCCCAAAGATGAGACAAATGGACTATATGCACATGTTGTTGTTGTTGCTAAGTCACCTCAGTCGTGTCTGACTCTGTGCAACCCCACAGACGGCAGCCCACCAGGCTCCCCCGTCCCTGGGATTCTCCAGGCAAGAACACTGGAGTGGGTTGCCATTCCCTTCTTCAATGCCTGAAAGTGAAAAGTGAAAGGGAAGTTGCTCGGTCGTGTCCGACTCTTAGCGACCCCATGGACTGTAGCCCACCAGGCTCCTCTGTCCGTGGGATTTTCCAGGCAAGAGTACTGGAGTGGGGTGCCATCGCCTTCTCCGATGCACATGTTAGAAGACTCAAATGATTTTTAAGTTAATTAATGGGCCTCACCACAGATATTACATGATAGACATACTATTTGTTGTTCAGTTGCTAAGTCGTGTCTGATTCTTTGTGACCCCATGCACTGCAGCACACTGGGCTTTCCTATCCTTCACTATCTCCCAGAGTTTTCTAAAACTCATGTCCATTGAGTTGGTGACGCCATCCAACCGTCTCATTCTCTGTCGTCCCCTTCTCCTCCTGCCCTCAATCTTTCCCAGCATCAGGGTTTTCCCAGTGAGCCAGCTCTTTGCATCAGGTGGCCAAAGAATTGGCGCTTCACCTTCAGCATCAGTCCTTCCATTAAATATTCAGGGTTGATTTGCTTTAGGATTGACTAGTTTTATCTCCTTGCTCCCCAAGGAACTCTCAAGAATCTTTTCCAGTACCACAATTAGAAAGCATCAAGTTCTTCAGCGCTCAACCTTCCTTAGGATCCAACTCTCATATCCATACATGACTACTGGAAAAACCATAGCTCTCATTATTCAGACCTTTGTCAGCAAACTGATGTCTCTGCTTTTTAATACACTGTCTAGATTTAGTATTGATTGATTTCAAAATTTGCAATTTGTGCAATTCCATTAAATTGGTTCAATTTAATAAAAAAGGTAAAGAACCTCAACTCAGCCCTGCTGATTCATGTACAAACCATAAAGAAATTGCTGGGCCAAGAATGAGAATAATATTTTATAACACTGAATCTTTACTCTCTGTAGTAGCCTTTAATGGTGCAGTGTGAGAATTAATTAAGCTAAATGAATATCTACATTATTTGCTTTGCAACTGAACTGAACTGAAAGTAGAAATATCCAAAGGCAATGGTAAAACATATATTTAAGCTTAGTTTAAACTCTTAATTTGAATAAATAAGCAGATAAAAAAGTTAAGGAGATGACACTTTTGCATTCTTTTTCTTTTGACAGTTATTGAAAAGTTGAATTTTAAAAATACATATATCAGATAGGCAATTTGCATCTCTCCATATTGGAATAACTGCTAATAGACTTTCTTTCCAATTTGAAATAACTGTACAATTCAACAAAATAGAAGATGCATTAAGATATTGAAAAAATAAAATGAAAGGAATCACATGAAATGGGCCTGGTGACTGCTAAGTGGATGCAAAATGTTTTTGGGATGCACTTTGATGTTGCAGCATAGGAAAATGAAAAACTTTTCATTTGAGTATGGTAGCATTGTTGAGTTAAAGAGGTAGAGGCTGGAGTTCAGGACTGTTAAATTGGCTAGAATTCATGTAGGGTGACATAAGAAAAGAAAGAGCTTTGCAAACAGGACTTCCAGAAATCTGCATGGCAGTCTCTATGCTGTGTACCTGAGAACTGTGTTATACATGCAAAAGGCTTCCATGAGGCCAAGAAGAGATATTCTGTTTCAGGATTGAGAGTGGAAGAAAGATGTCTTACAGTACTGAGGTCTCACAGAACTGAGAGACATTGGAGCTTCAGTTTAGTCAAAGTAGAGAAATCTCTCTGAGCAATTTTTTAGGTGAGACCTTAGGAAGGCTGTAGCTATCTAATAAGACATATAGTTGAGTTCAAAAGTGAAATAGACCAACCTTAACAGAAAAATAGCCAAGTCTTACAAGACCGAAAAGTATCTGACTGAAGCTTAACTATCCTTCATTAAAAACTTCTCCTCCTTAAGGAAAAGCAACCTAACACAGATTCCATACAATGTATCGTAGCCAAAGATGCAGTGAAGGTTGCTGGAGATGTGACAAAGTTGAAGATATGACCCACAATCAAGAAAAAAGCAGACAACAGAAATAGACTTGAAGATGGTCACAATAATGAAGTCAGCAAAAAAAAAAAAAAAAAAAAATTTGAAGCAGGTATTGTAAATGTCTAAAGCCTTAAAAGAAAAGATGGTCAAATTGAGCAAACAGAAGGGGAACCTCAGCATAGAGATGTAGAAAAAGAGAAGGGGAGGAAGGAAAGAAGAGGAAGAATTATTTAACCTAATAAATATTTTAGAACTGAAAAGTAAAATATTGAAAGTAAACAAATTTACTTTATAATAAATGGGCCTAACAATAGACAGGTATTTATATTATAAAGGGTTGGCGAACTTGAAGACAGATGAATAGATATTATCCAGCAAGAAGAACAGAAAAAGAAAAAAAAGCTTTTTAAAAACAGAACAGAACTTCACTGACTCGCAGAACAAAATCAATGTAACATGCTATAATTTGACATAGAGTGGGAGAGTAGAAAAAGAGTAAGCACAAAAGAATGAAAACTATATAGATATATGAAAACATAGTCAAAATTTCCCAAATTTTGCAAAAAACTCCAACTTATAAATTTAACAAGCTCAGAAAACCTTAAGCAAAAAAAAAGAAGATGCAATACAATACAAAGCAAAAATAAAAACACTAAACTATATATTTTAACTTAAAACCAAAGATGGAAATAAAAATCTTAAAAGTTTGTGGAGAATAAAACACAATTCATGCAAATATATAGAAACTATAAATTATGACTGAATTTTCATTAAAAACAAAGAAAAAGCATTGTTAAAGTGCTGGTAAAAAGTCAACCCAGTGTCTTGGCACTTTTATTCAAAATTGTACTAGATTTTCTATCCAGTGCATCCTAAGGTAATCTATAAAAACAGTACTGGAAATAATAAGCAAATTTGTAAGCACCATAGGATCAAAATCAATTTTTAAAAAAAAGCAATTGTATATCTGTATATTATTGGGCTTCTCATGTGTGCAGTGGTAAATCCACTGCAGTGCAGGAGATGCAAGAGATGTGGGTTTAATCCCAGGTTAGGAAGATCCCACTCCATTATTCTTGCCTGGAGAATCCCCATGAACAGAGGAGCCTGGTGGGCTACAGTCCATGGGGTTGCAATGAGTCGGACAAGACTGAGTAGACGCACACACACATACACACACACATTAGCAGCAAACAACCAAAAATGGAAATTTCAAAAGTTTAATTTAAAACTTCCATTAAAAATGGCTTTGAATACTTAGCAATAAATTTATCAAGTCATATAATACTAATACATCAAAGGCTACAAAACATTGCTGAAAATTTACAAGACCTATGTGAATAGAAGAATATACCATGTTCATGGTTTAGAAGATTCAATTTTAGTAAGATGTCAGCTCTACTTAGATTCAGCCATAGAGTCAACACAAATTCAAAAATGCTTGTTGAAAACCAAATTTTCAACAAGCATTTCTGTAGACATGAGATGCTGATTCTAAAATGATTAAGAGAATGAAAGCAACTTGGAACAGTTGAAACAATCATAAAAAGAAACAAAATATTAATGGGCAAAGAAAAGTCCTTTCAACAAATAGCACTGGAGCAATTAAATAAGCAAATGGAAAAAAGAAAAGAAAAACATTGGTCCCCATCTCACAATATACAAAAGATATATATTGTGAGATGTATATTGCATACAATATACAAAAGATAATTTGAGTTAGACCATAGACTTAGAAGTAACATTTAACTCTACATGCCTTTTAGAAGAAAATATTATAGGACACATTTAAGACCTGGGAAGTAGGCAAAGATTTTTTTGACAAGTCATAGAAATCAATAACCTCAAAAGGAAGTTTATTATTATTGGATTTTACAAAAATCATCATTTAGAAAACAAAATGGCAAGCCATAGATTGGGAAAAAATGTTTATAATGCATGCATACATGCATGCTAAGTTGCTTCAATCTTGTCTGACTCTTTGCGACTCTATGGGCTATAGCCCACCAGGCTCCTCTGTCCATGAGATTCTCCAGGCAAGAATACTGGAGTGGGTTGCTATTTCCTTCTCTAGGGGATCTTCCCGACTCAGGGATTGAACCTGAGTCTCCTATGTCTCCAGCACTGGCAGGCTGGTCCTTTACCACTAGCACATACATCTGACAAAAATACCTGTATATATGTCTGTATATATATATATATATATATATACACATATATATATATATGTATATATATAAAACAAAATCAATAAGAAGACAACAGGCAATGATATTTTTAAAAAATGAACAGAAGACTTGAACAAACTTTCAGACAAACAGTGGTCAAAGAAGACATGAAAAGTTTCTTGGCGTTAATTAATAGTCATCAGGGAAGTGCAGATTAAAACTACAGATTAAAACCTTACACCTATGAGAAGGGCTAAAATTAAAAAGACTAATAACAAATGTTGGTGAAAATAGTGAGCAACTAGAACTCTTGTATATTGCTGGTGAGAGTGTAAAATGGTACAACCATTTTGGAAAAATGTTCAGTTCAGTTCAGTTCAGTCGCTCAGTCGTGTCCGACTCTTTGCGACCCCATGAATCACGGCACGCCAGGCCTCCCTGTCCATCACCAACTCCCGGAGTTCACTCAGACTCACGTCCATCAAGTCAGTGATGCGATACAGCCGTCTCATCCTCTGTCATCCCCTTCTCCTCCTGCCCCCAATCTCTCCCAGCATCAGAGTCTTTTCCAATGAGTCAACTCTTTGCATGAGGTGGCCAAAGTACTGGAGTTTCAGCTTTAGCATCATTCCTTCCAAAGAAATCCCAGGGCTGATCTCCTTCAGGATGGACTGGTTGGATCTCCTTGCAGTCCAAGGGACTCTCAAGAGTCTTCTCCAACACCACAGTTCAAAAACATCAGTTCTTCAGTGCTCAGCTTTCTTCACAGTCAAACTCTCACATCCATACATGACCACTGGAAAAACCATAGCCTTGACTAGACGGACCTTTGTTGGCAAAGTAATGTCTCGCTTTTGAATATGCTATCTAGGTTGGTCATAACTTTTCTTCCAAGGAGCAAGTGTCTTTTAATTTCATGGCTGCAGTCACCATCTGCAGTGATTTTGTTAGGCAGTTCTTAAAAATCAAACATACTCCTACCTATGATCCAAAAATTGTACTCCTAGTTATATACCAAAGAACAGTAAAAACATTTGTCAACCAAAAGTCTTGTACAAGAATTCACAAACTCTGTTCATCATACCCAAAACCATAAAAGTGACTCATTTGTTCATCTAAAGGAGAATTTATCAACAAATCACATAATAGAATACTATTAAGCATTAAGGGCTTCCCTGGTAGCTCAGATGATAAAGAATCTGCCTGCAATGCAGGAGACCTGGGTTCAATTCCTGGGTCGAGAAGATACCCTGGAGAGGCGAAAGGAAACCCTCTCCTGTATTTTTGTCTGGAGAATCCCATGGATAGAAGAGCCTGGGGGACTACAGTCCATGGGGTCACAAGGAGTCCGACACTACTGAGAGATGAACACTTACAATAATCAAGCGTTAAAAAAGAAGAATGAACTATCAATGCACAAAATAGCATGATGATCTTAAAATTTGATTTGAGGAAAAGAATTCAAACACACAATACTATGTATCTGCGTGATCCATTTATATGAAGTTCACAAACAAGCAAAATTATTATGAGCTCAGAAGAATGGTTGCATATGAGAAAGATGGGGATTGACTGGAAAGATGTCTAAAGGCATTTTTAGAAGTGAGAATGATGTACTAACTTATTTGGGGTGTTTGTTACTTGAGTTTATCAAAACTAATCAAGCTATACACTTAAGGTGTATGCATGCCACTATTTGAATTTCATCTCAGTTTTACTTGAGCTAAAAATTAAATGGAAAGTAATTGAAAAATCATTATGGTTTCTTCATCATTTTATTCTGTTTTGATTCTCCTGGTTCCAGGAGACATCTCATTCATTGTTTCATTAGTCTTCCATGATTCCAATGATTCTAATATTGACTCAGAAAGAAAGGAAATGAAGTTGCTAAGTCGTGTCCAACTCTTTGAAACCCCATGGACTGTAGCCTACTAGGCTCCTCCGTCCATGGGATTTTCCAGGCAAGAGTACTGGAGTGGGTTGTCATTGCCTTCTCCAGGGTATCTTCCTGACCCAGGGAACAAATCCAGGTCTCCCGTATTGTAGGCAGACACTTTTACCGTCTGAGCCTCCAGGGAAGTCGCAATAAGGACTCAAGACCCTCTGAAAATGGTAGAGACCCAGAGTACCAGTTATTAAGGTTTAAAGAAGAAATAGAAATTTTAGACCTGATTGGACTAAGGGATTTCTGTTTTGTGAACACAAAATTTTGGAAGACATGTTTGGTGTACTTGGTAATGTAATCATGAGTTTGGATATCAGAATCAATGGGTAAACCTGAGAATATATTGCTGTATTTATCTTTGGACATTGGAGTAAAAAATGAACTAAGTAAGTTATTGGAACTACCTTTCATTCAGCCCTTCTGATTTATCCCAGAAAAATAGATATATTTTTCATTTTCAAATCCTCATAGAAATTCATACCTCTTTAGTATGCCTTGTATTTTAATTCTGATCATGTCATATCACTCTCTTAGCTGGTGTGCTCTTTAAGCTAAAAACAGTTTATTACCTCACAGCACCTGGAACATTCATTTAAATCAAGTGCTAGGTAAGGATTGAAGTATTTCATAGATTGAATTTTAATTAAACTGGATGAAATAACATTTATAGGTAATGGAGTTACAGATCAGGCAATATTAATAGGGATTTGAGGAACTGAATTCATTTTGCCTTCATATAACAAAGTTATTGAATACTTACTACAAGTAAGACACTGAGATAAGAAATCAAAGATAAATAAGGCATAGTCCTTGTATGCAAAGTTCTATCAGGTTGTCAGAGAGAAAAAAAAACGTTTCTAACTAATACACAATAAGAAGTGAAAAGTCATGTGGAAAAAGAGGGGCAGAGATGCATTGTTATGAAAATGCAAAGAGGAAGAATATGTTTGCCTATTTTCACCCCCCCCCATTAAAGAGACTTGCTTTATTTTAGACCAATTTAACTCATATTGAATGTATGCATATTGAGAAAGCCTAAATAAAATACTAGTCAGAAATTTTAGGAATTTTGTTTCAACAGAGTCAAGATGATAACCTTTTATACAGAGAATAGTCAGTGTTTCTTTCAGAAATCAAGTGGGAATGAATGGGAAGTGATGCCAAAATTTATTTATTACTTTTTCCTAACAATCAGAGGATAGCCTGTGAGGAGCTCTGGTTTCTAATCGTGTCTATGCCCATGACTGGATGGATGACCTGTTCATTGACTCTTTATCATAGCCTTTTATCATAGCCTCTACATCCATAAAATTAGATATTAGGACAGAAGATTTCCAAAGTCTACTCCAACTCTAAAAATGTCATGATTCTATTAATATCTTCTGTGGCTCTATGATTCTTATTATTTTTGATAAGATTTTTTATGTGATTTTGGTGATTGGAATGAGATTGCCAGGTTTCCCAAACTTCATCGATCCACACGCTAATTTCATGGATAGTATTTTAAGTAAAACAATGCCAAATATTTTTCTTAAATTAAGACATTTTTATTTAAATAATGGAGAAGGAAATGACAAACCACTCCAGTATTTTTGCCTGGAAAATTCCATGGACCGATAGATTTAGCTTTATTCCCAAGTAATAATATCCATGATGCACACATTCTAGATATTCCTTACACTTTAATATACATGAAAATAAATACATAATCATTAAATTTGTCTTTTACACAACCAATAATATGCATATTTTACTTTAAGAAGCACTGCTATGCTATATTAAAAAAGACTTAACCAATGTCTTCGCCAGTTGACAATCAGTCATAAATGTTATCAGAATAGGTCAACCTCTTATATACTATCTATAAAGACTAAAAAAATATATGTTGCACTCAATCAGAATCTGCTAAATCCTGAGATTCAATCTTAAGTGGGTTTGTGCATTACCTGGAAAACAATTTGCAAAATAGATCTTTAAAGTTCAGAGTAAATTGGAGAAAAGGCTACATTACATTTGAACCTTAATAAATACTTAATAACCCATAAGACAAATAGCCATGAATTACTAGAATGATTTTAAGCATAGTGCTTCTGCATAGAGTCAACCTGCTCTCTTATTTTTCTCATTATAAAACAGGAGTTATAATATTACAAAGTTTATTAGCTCTGTTGATTTGTGTATTTTCTAAAATAAGACATTTGAATAACAAGGAACCAGAACCATTAGGAAAATCTATTTCCTTTCTCTTTTTTCTCTTTATTTAGTCTCCTCTGCCCAAGACAGCTTAAATGTCTTTCTCATAGAGAGGGAAAAACAAGAAGACTCCTCTAACTCTGTCCTTTTTTATGGAGGTTGTTTATTTCTTGAATGGGTGTGTGTGTGTGTTTGTGTGTGTGTACAAGCTTAGGTCCTCAGGTGGAACCGTGGTTCCTGTGCTTTCGTCCTCGAAGCTGTTTTTCTGGAAGGGAATGGAGGCAGCTGTGTTTACAGCTCAAGTCTTGGCATACATTTACCAGAATCTATTATTCATATCATTCAGTATCAGGGAGAGATCTCAGGCCACCTGTCTATCTGACAAATTCACCCTTTTGTGAGCTTTCTGTTCATAGCAAATTATGTTCACATTGATGAATTGAGTTTTTATGAGCATTGCTAACTAACATTCTCACAGAAGGCCAGGGGCAAGAGCCTGCAAGTGTTTCTGGTCCACAAGTAAATGATAAAAAAAAAAGAACGAAAGAAAAAAAATGGTAGTGTTTAAAGACAATTTGCCATGGAGGGATAGTTAAGTCATTTGGCAATGCTGTAATATTTATAATTCTAAGACTTTCCATAAATTATTGCAAATATTCTGCTTATAACAAACAAAAAGATGAGAAAAATCCACATATTACTTTTCCTGGTGGCACAGAATATTCTTTAAAAATTGTTTTACATTTTGACAGGTAACTATTGACCAGGGCAAAACACAGAGTACTTGAAGTATGCCCAGCATTAATAAATCCAGCAATTTTATACCATAATGTGGAAAACTTAGAGCAATTATAGCTTAAATTCCAGCTTCATATTTCCATAGATACAAAATGGATTTTTTTTAATCTCTAGAAACCCTATACTGGTTATGAAGCTAAGCCATGTGGCATGAGTTAAATAAATGAGAGCAATCTTTCACAAAAGACTAACAGAAATCCTTCTAAACAGTGGGTGGGGAAATACCCACTGTTCATGATAGAAATGAAGATTTCCCTCAGTTTGCATATAGAATTGGTTCTCTCAGTCTTCTGAGAGAAGTTCCTTGCATTTATTCTGACTCTTATTCTGCATTTCATTTAGAGCAGCTGAAAAAGGAGAGGATTTCACAAGACACATTCTGGTTTTACTGTATCTACATTTCATAGCTCTAATTCACAATCTTCTTAAAATGATAAACCTACCTAGGCAGATCCATTAGTCTTTCTGTATTGTTTTTAAAAAGCAAAAAAGCAGGAATTTTACAGGGTGGTGAGGAATATCATCAGTAAAAATCCATATTCTCGTGTTCTCGGTTCATTCCAGAGCTACGACCTTATCATTCTGAAAGTCAGATCATTATCCTCGATAAAGTACGACTTTATTCTCTTAAGTCTTAGTGCAAGTCAGTGGAAAATTCTAAAGCTCTTCACGGTAGCCTGCCAAAATGTGTCAGACACATCACCTTTCAAGGCAAAGATACCGTAGCACAAAGAACACTCGGCATTATCGCTGGAAAATGCACACCTTTCGGAGGAGCAAATGGGAAGGGTGGTCTGTTCAACACCATATGTGAGGGAGCTGCACCAGTCTCATTTCTTCCTCCAAATGTTACAAGCTGCTATCTCATTGTGGCGTGTGTGACTCTGCAATGAAATTGGTGACAGTTAAGTGTCTACCTGGTCCCAATGTCAGTTGGCCTGTTGACCACTCAGGCATCCTGCTCAATATCATACTATGGTTTAGTGGCCTCAGAGACGTGGAATGCCTAGGCTTTTATGTTAATTTAGTAGCATATGTGAAACTTTTGCAAACTTCCAAGTAGTTACCACTGCCCTCAGATTTTTGAGTAAAATGAGACAGGGTTTTCCATACTTAAAGTACAGAGGGAGGCAGAGGTCAGCAATTTTTAAAGATTTTTTTGACCTTTTCTTCTAGTCTAAATATATTACTGATAGATGCTTATGCCATATTAAAAATAAACTGTGGAGAGTCATAGCAATAAAATGGTGGGATCACAGGTGTGGTTGAAATTTTCTGTGGTAAGCATGGTGACTATTCATCCCAGATTCTGTACAGTAGTTCAGTTTTCAAATAGCCCATCCTTTTCCGCAAACATATGTTCCTATTTTACTTCAGAAAATATGGTAAATGCAGCTTTAAGGCAACAGGACAATTTTACCTGCAACAATTTTTCACTGTAAGACTGTGGAAATGAACATGGGCGAGAGAGACTGCAGGTTTTCATTGCTAAGTAACTGATTTGAGATAAAATGTGCATTCTTTGGTGGTGAAGCAGAGCAGGCAGCATTCTGCAGTTCAGTGCCATATTCATAGTGTCAGGCAGCTGAAGTCCCACCATTTTGCTCCCTGGAACAGCGACTGCATTTCAAGCATTGCTAGAAGGCTGAAAGTTGGCTGCAGCCGGCAGAGCATTGTTCTTTTTTTAACCCATGTGATAGGTATCTTCAACAGTGTCAAACAAATTTGTAGAGCTGGTGATTAGTTGCCCAAAGAGCATAATGTATGCATTATTAATTAAAGAAGGTAAGTTTGGCTAATTGTCATTTCTATACAGTAGCAGTGCACTAAGATACATTTTAACAATCTATAAATAATTGATAATTTTTTTTCTTTCATCTTCCTTCCTAGTTTGCATAAAACTAATGACTTGGTAAATGTTACTCACTTCAAAATATTCCACCACTTCTATGAAAATTAAACTAACACTGTAACCTTAGCAAATAAGGAGATTTTTTTCCCCCTTTTATTGCAGGTTAAAGAAAAGATAGGAAACATAACACTTGTAACAAAAATGTGACTCTGTGAAATCCCAATGAGAATCATAAATAATATAAAATCAACATTGTGTGTGAATTTAATAAATAGAATTGACTTTTAAAAGAAGATTCATATACACACACATACACACATATGTGTATGTATATATGATCGTATGTATATTCCGTCAGACTCAAAGTCTTGCTTTTTCAGCTTTCAAGAGCCTATGACCCAAAGATTTGCTCCAGGATATCTTCTACATCTGGTGTGAGCCTGTATTTCAATACTTACTAATAACTACATGAATATAATTCTTTAAACCTGGTTGGCAGAGGAAGCAAAATTTTTTCTCAAATGAAGTGTTTGAATCTAGTTTCTGTATGCTTTGTTAATTTGATTATAACACCTAGCTGGATCCTTGTAACAAGAGATTTACTGCAGTAAAAGTACCTGCTCTCTCTTTTTTTTTTTTGAAGAGTTCTCTGTTATTTTTACAAATCCACAATCTGTCAGTCTCATATGATAGCACAAGATCTTATACTCTAATTTTCAACACAATTAAATACATTCCCCAAGTTATTGATGGTGCCATGATTTTACGTTTATTTTGTTTGAAATACATTGAGGTTTAAAGAAGATTTCTTAAGAAGACCCACAAACTAAAGTATTGCCTAAGTGACATATTGTTATTTAAGCCTTCGCCAAATCTTACATATGCTTCATTATGATAAAAAACAGGTTGTAAGGACTGATTCTGTGACCTTTTTTTCTCATTTTAACCCTACTGATATGTCACCCATGGCAACCTTAAACTGATTTTAATAGAGTCGATCCTATTATTCATTTAAATTGAGGTGCAAGAGCACTTAGACCAGGGAAATTTGCATTCAGCAAATGGGGATTTGATGAGCAAAAATGATAAGATATATGTTGTATAACATGGCCTATTTTGCTGGCAAATAAACAGCTCTTGAAATTGATAAACTTCAGAATATTTTATCTTCAAATGTTTATACATAAATGATTAAAATGCATTAGCAATTCTGCTTTTGAAAAAAAACATATTGGGAAAACAACACAGTTGTGTTGCTTAAATTTGTAATTAACAAATTTATTACTAATTCTGTGCAGTTCTTTAATATGCTGCATTCCTGAAGAAGAACATTAATACACAATGGCAGAAAGAAGCTAATTTTAAGACTTTGGAGAAATGAATGTCTTTTAATGCTGTGTGTTTCTCTTATCTACATGCCACATTATTGTAATAAGTACATTCAGGAATAATTTCTTTTCAAATATTTTTACAAATCTTGCTCTTATTTGCATGCAAGTAAGTTGTCAGCTTAAATCTTTGAAATGCAAAATATATCTCATTTCTATATTTCATCAAGGAGCCTTTCATGTTTAATAAATTACAACTTAGATCCTCCAAGACTTTGTTTTTCATTAACTAAAAGCAAAAGGATACATTTAAAATCTTAATCACAACCTGCAAGAGTATTTGCATGTTGCTGATATTTGTCTTGATGGGACTTTTAATATTTGCAAACTAATCAGGATAGCAAGGTTATACCAATAATTTCTGAAGACAAAAAACTTTCTGCATTATTTTCTTTATTATATTCAAGTAGAAAACTTAAAAAAACACTCTCAGTGACTTAGCCTCAACAGTCTGTATATTTTTTTGTACCTACTACTCTCTTAAAGATTTTAATTGGAGAAATGGCCACATCACAAGAGCACTATTGAAAAATGTGTAGAAGAATGTCACATCTGGGTTCAGTCTAGTCTTTTATTAGTGCTCGATCAGCATGTATTAGACAGAATCGTTAAGAACACAAAACAAGGAAGGTAAATCACCCACTACTGCCACCCTGTAAACCACCTCATGATACTACATGGAGATGTGGATCCAGGAGAAATCAAAGGAGAGCTTCACTTTTTTTTTCATTTGACCCCAATTTAGATAGGAGATAAGGGTGTTTCTGCTTGGTTGGCTTTAGTTGTTGTTTTTTGTTTGTTTGTTTTTTGTTTTTTTAATCCAAATATCCTAGCTGATCTTGCAGAAAGTCTTCTGGACTCTGAAAGAGAATGGATCATCTCCTCTCAGCAGAGGCAGGGAAAAAAAAAAATTCTTGACAGCACAGTTATCCTTATTGGGGGGGTCCCATGGGCCACAGTAATATCGTGTCACAAAAGAGGCAAACTTCTGCTGAACTTGCTGCCCTGAGACCTTCGGTTAATCTTTTGCTTGAGAATGGAAGATCAAAAAACTCCGAGCAGTTTAAAAAATATGCAGCTAATGTCATGCAGTTAAACTGATGTAGCATGCATGTTGTTTTGCAAGCTAACAGGTTAAATATGGCTTTGCTTTAAGATTCCCATCAAATTTCGTTTTTATAGAGAAATCTCTGAAAGCAGAAGGGGTTGAGGGAGGGTGAGGTAAAAAGAAATAAATCATTGTAGTCTCAGGAACAGTAATCCTTGTTGAGGATTTTGGCTGATTGATATAAATAACATCGTCCCCGCCATCTGTCCGAAGAGGGACCTTTCCAGTCAGTGTTAAGCTGCAACGGCAGAATAATTAATGAATGGTGTCCTTTGTGCTGGTAATAAAGACAAGACAAATTATGTTATAATCCAACTGCTGCTCATTTGTCACAGCCAAATAAAATGTCAAATAAAAGTGAGGGGGGCACTGTGTTTGTTTAATGGACTGCAAGCTACCTGTTTCTATTGTTGACAGACAACTAGCGTGTAAGTTCTGAATGTTGCAGGAGAGAAAAACCTCCAAACAGAATTCACGTTTCCTCGGGAGTGGGGGCGGGAATGGAGGGAGACTATGGGGGAGGACTGGCAGATAAACATTGAAGTAAGTTTTAATTAGAGAGCCATAATACCACCCGCTCCTCTGAGTAAGTTGGTTGCGATTCCAGTGCAAAAGCGCTGCCTGGAAAAGTCCAAGTTCAAAACAGACGAGCTATGTGCAAATCTGTAAGAATTTGGTAGGGCTCTCATCTTGCGTTTTCAGGATAGACACATTCATCCAGTTGCTAGGAAAGCCAAATAATGAAAACATAGCTGGGATTTAGCAAGTTCCACTGGGAATTACCTATGATAGAGGGCAGGGCTGCACTTCCTCAGAACATGCTCCTGCTGTAAAAATTCACAAACCTGGCATTCATACAGGCATCTGTCGCTTGCTCTAATGCCAGTTCATAGTATACATACAAACATCTGCTTCCGTGCACAAAGGGATACAGAGCGCTTGACAGGTCTGTGTTAGCAGGGTTCGCAATGCCAGTTCTTTATGCAAAAACCCTAATGCTTCCCGTCAAGCCATTAGAAGTGATACAATCAGCCCAGACCCCATTAAGCCATCAGTGTCCACCTGTGATAAAGATGGCCATTTGTTTTCTTAAAGCCCACTTAATGTCTGCTTAACTCAATTTGTCAGGAAATGTAGAACAATTTCCTCACAGCCTGAAATTTGGTAGTGGTTCAAAGTCAAAAGGCCAGGTCTAGTCCTATTCAAATGATATAATAAACAGTCTTCAAATCGAAATCTCCCTTGAGGAGCTGATGTTTACTTTAAAAAAAATTATGTTAGCTAGAAAAGAATAACATTTGCATCCTTTATTGTTTTTTTTTTTTAATTCCTAAAGTCCTGGAAGATGTCTACCAGTGGAAAAGGCCATTGCTTGATTATATGAGAAAATAACTTTATTCTCTTTTTAAATTCAGCCTGAAATTGGTTTTAGAAAGACCAGAAGAACCTTTGCAAAGCATGAGTCCCTAACGATAGCAATCACTTCCAGACTCTAAGGAATCACACTGTAATATGCCCAAGTTTACTTTTTAATCTAATTCTGTTTAAAACATTCTCTGTAATGCTTATATTTCTAGTTTGTTGGAGGTTGATACTGTCTTTTTGTATACCTTGAAACAGATAATAGATTTTTTTGGAAAATATTTTTTAAATGATTATTAATCAAACATAGGGGCTTGCTTTGCCACCATCCCAATTCACTTTTAAACACATGGGCAATTTGATAGACATATATAACTGGCCATCTGGAGGACAGAAAGGAATCAGAAGACATTTCTAAGATTAACCAACAGGGGGCTCTCTTAAATATCCCACATATACTGACTTCCTACCATTCCAAATTCCATTCAAATCTAACCTCAATTCTGAAAAGAGTTTCAATTGAAAATTTAATTTTTGATTGCCTAATAACTTCTACCTCAAAATGTTTAACTCTTAGTTCCTTGTGATTCTGCTTGGTAAAACCTGGAACTAACCACTGATACCAAAACTCTGAATAAATTCTCACCTGACTGTGTGTGGAAGGTGAACTGGAGAACTGAGTCAGTATCTGGATCATTTAGTCAACATGTATTAATTGTGTATCTAATATGTACAAAAAAATTGAAACAAAAGTAAAGTTTAAGGGTTTAAATTTGCTATGACCTCATTTCTAAACTATGCTATTGGTATGGAAGGCTTTAATGAATTTAGTTTCCAAAAGAGAAGAGAAATTGATATGATTTAAAGGGACAGGCATAGGAATACAATGTGTGCTTCGGTATAAACTCTATAGCACTCTTTTTTTCTCTGCTTAGAAATATCACCATTAAATCTCATCCATGAACTAGTGTTGTGTTGATAGGTGGTATTTCCCATGCTTCAGTCCAACGGGCAATGTAACTCCCTAAGAAAAGATTTGATTGAGGAAGAATCAGAAATTAGAATGTGGAACTAAACATATTTACATATGTGGCATTGAGGATCCTAGGTCTTTCTTCAAGTTGCAAAGTTATAGTCCTGTGGCATTTTATATTTTCTGTCCTCTCCCTGAAAGTACCCTATATCTAGTATTTTCACCCATGAAAAGAAAGTATCAAACTCTAACCTTTCTTTCTTGATTCTGTAATATAGGCACTAAATAAAATATTTACTGCAACAGAAATACCTAGAGGAAAGTCTAGTATATTATTTTCCTAGAAATGGTTTGATTTTTGAAAATAGTATATTTTTCTGTGGCTTAGAACACCTAAATGTTCTGTACCAAACACAGAGATTTAGTTTTGTTACAAGATAGCATATACTCAATATTAAAGAAAATTTGTAAAGCACATTTAAAATGGAAGACAGTGATTTATATTCCTGTTATTCAAAGATAACTTATCATGGCTAATATTTTGGTATATCTTTCCTACAGTCTTTTTAATTAGCTGTTTTGGGAAAGCTATAATTATTTGGTATCTAAGCAATTGTACAAACTTAAAGTTGTCTCTTAACAGATTACAGAAATAATAAATATTTGTTGATGCTAACTTGAACAGAAAAGTAAAAAGAAAAAAATTAAAATTACTCTGAATTTCACCATCATATTCTGTAGACCTGTTTATTCTGCATTTGTCCCCAGCCTATTTAATTTTTAAATACATACAAAATAGGAAAATTTGGATATAATATTTATCATTGATTGATTGTTCAGTCTTTATCACTTTGATTGTTCCCCTGATTTAGTTGTTTCTATACAATTATTGTAGATATAAAGGATGTTCTCTAAAGATTCTCAGCAATAGGAGTAAACATTCTATGAAACTCTGCTTTTCGAGAAGGGAAAACTCAAGTAATTCTCAACTGCAATGTTCTAATAATTGTGTTTGCTAACAAATGCCAGAACTGAATAGCATCAGTCACTGTTTTAAATGGGCACTAGAGATTTCACCTGAACTGTGAAGGGTGGACCACAATAAAACCATTTCCTGATACTGAGAATAAAATGAAAGCCAAAGGGAAATAATTCAATGGGGCGTTTTGAGTTTGGGGTCCAAGTAAGTTTAAAAAGATATGTAGTTTCATTTATAGTATCTCTATTTTTGAGTTCCAAATTTTGACTCATCACTCAATAGGCTTACATAAGCTTTCAAATAAACTTTTCAAGAAAGTAGTGCTATTATAAATCTTTGCATAGATGTCTTTCTGTTATCCTAATGTGAAAAAGATGACTGAAGAGTGCACACAGTTTGAGGACCACAGCTTTTCCCTCTGAATAACAGGTACTGCTTTGTTTTGCTTCAGAATTTAGTCAGATACGTCTCAGGAAAGCCTGTATGGCTACTAACGTAGTTTTATTTGGGCTCTAATAATTGTAGGATAGTGCTTGATCATCATTACAAAGTTTTGCCAGAATATATTAAAATAATATATTTACTCAGTGATATATTCTTAAAACCAAGCTGTCATTTTTAACACTGAGATTGTTTCTTTCATTCACATTTTCCTTAACTTTATCTTTGACTATTGTGTATTTTTCAAATACACTCTTCCCCAAGTACATTTATAAGTTGTAGTTGTTGTTCAGTTGTTCGGTCGTGTCCAGCTCTTTTCAACCCCATGGACTGCAGCCCGCCAGGCTTCCCTGTCCTTCACCATCTCCCAGAATTTGCTCAAACTCATGTCCATTGAGTTGATGATGCCATCCAATCATCTCATCCTCTGTCACCCCCTTCTCGTCCTGCCTTCAGTCTTTCCCAGCATCAGGGTCTTTTCCATTGAGTCAATTTTCACATCAAGTGGCCTAATTATTGGAATTTCAGCTTCAGCATCAGTCCTTCCAACGAACACTCAGGGTTGATTTCCTTTAGGATTGACTGATTTAATCTCCTTGTGGTTCAAGGGACTCTCAAGAGTCTTTTCCAGCACCACAGTTCAAAATCACCAATTCCACAAAAATAAATTGTAGATAATCTCTCAATTCGGACTTCCAACATTCCTTCTCCTTCCTATCATATTTTGTTTCCATGTTCTGGACACTTCTCTTGTCATCCATATCACTGACCTAATTTTTCTGCAATGACAGTTTCGCCTTTAATGTAAACTTTCATTTTGTCTGCATTTTTAGTTTTCTCACTGTCTTTCCTCACCGTCTATCTCCTTATCATCTCATCTGAGCATCCTTTCATCTTACCCAGTTGTCTCCTAATGGCCTGCTGATCCTTTTCATTAGACTCCTTGATGTTCAACATTCTACTAAAGGTGCTAAATAGTTGCCTAATTGTCTCATGGTCATTGTGAAGGTTCTGCATTTCTGAGCACTGGTCTTATCTAAAAAGAGCTTTTCATAGGTCATACTTTTGTTGTGTTTGCATGTCTGGGTGCTAAGTCACTTGAGTTGTGTCCAACTCTTTGCAACCCTATGGACCACAGTCCACCAGACTCCTCTATCCATGGGGATTCTCCAGGCAAGAATAATGGAATGGGTTGCTATGCCCTCCTCCAGGGGATCTTCCGGACCCAGGGATCAAACCCTCATCTCCTGCGTCTCCTGTATCCGCAGGTAGTTTCTTTTCCCATAGTGCCACCTGGGAAGCCCTTTGTTATATTTATTCATTTCAAAAGGTGGAAGCATATCCAGCATTCTGTGTATAATACAGGTTGCTTTTTATGCTCTACTTTAGCTCTACTCTAATCTTTGCCCTGGAACATCATCCAGATGACAAATTGATAAACACAGCTCTTATATTAATTCTTTTCTAGCATATTTATTGTCTTATGACCCTACTATCCTGGTGATTTTTCTCCCACCACATTGCTTAGCTCATTGACATTCTAAAAGATTAAAGACATACAATATTAGAATTCTAAGAACTTGTTCCAAATAGAATTTTGCCAGTCTCCACTGATTCTATGTTTTACATACGGGACTACAATTCCTACGGTGATATGTGCCATTATCTGCCTTCCACTCTCAGTTGTTGTTATCACCATCATCATCATCATTCTGCCTTCCGCTCTCAATCTCCCTCGTTATTTTGTGGAAATTGCTGTCTCTATATTATTGCAGACAAAAGAGAAATCTCCATACATAGTTAGAAGGGGAGAATTCAGGTGAGGAAGGAAATCCTTCACAGTATTCATCTGTATGCATGGAAAGGGGTGCTGCCTAGTCCTTTGGGCTGAGTCTTTGATTCTGAAATCAGATGGCTGAAGAGAGGAAGAGAAGGCTATTTCTATCCGCTTTAAGATAGGCACAGTCTCTGGTTCAGTAGTTCAGTAGTGCAAGTGGTCTCACCACTGGCATTTTCCAATTAAATTCCATCTGTCTTAAAGGAAATTACTCTTTAACTTTTTGTCACCTTATTGCCGGTCAGTCCCTGTTATTTTAAGCATTTTAGTCTTTTTTTTCTGTGTCATCAAGCATATTTAGTGGCAGGTTCCAAGAGGTGGTTAGGTGTTGCCACCCAGATGCCATTTTTAAAGCAAAAGTCAAGATTTGCATCAAGAACCTCACATCGAAAGTTTGCATTCAAATTCTCCCTTGGAGCGTGACCTCAGTCTATGACTTCTTCACATTTGCCTCTTTACCTGGAAATGGTAACAGACCTGAAAGGAGGAAATTTATTTTTAGTCTTGCCATTTGCAAGGCCCTTTGAGCTTCTAAGAAGATGTTTAGAGTCACAAAATGTAAATCAATCGTTTATCATAAAGATAGATTTCAAAATATTATTTTTCCATTTGGGGGATTTTTTTCATTGTGTAAACCACACCTTGGTTCTTTGTAAAAGGAATTTTGGACTTTACACTATAGGGAAAGAAGTTTCTATTGGCTTGAATTGAGGGTAAGGAGGTGTGTAAATGGCCTCAAGTTATACATTTTTTGCAGAGGAAATATCCTCCAGATGCTCAAGTCAGCCTTTTCTTGGCAGACAACTAAGAACCATACCGAAACTGAGTCTAAAATCTTTAACAAAAGATTTCCACAATCACTTACCTTTGGAACGGACATTAATTAAAAGAAACAATCATATCCCCTGTGATCAGAGTTTAACTACTATGAATCAGAGTTCACCACACAATTAACACTTCAAACTGATTAGCAAATGGAAATCATAGCAAGAAATTTTGAGGTTAAAATAGTGAATGGACATATCCTCTCACCCAGCTCACTGTCCCTTATCTTTTAGAGGAAAAAAAAAAAAAAAGCACTTCAGTCATAACGAACTGGGCAGATTTTGTTTTCCGTGAGGTGTTTGCCATTACATATTGCACATAATGTATGGCACTGTTAGGAGGAAAAAATTGGAGTCAAAGTGGCTGGAAAGTTAGGTCTGCTCTGTAGCACTGTGAGATTGTTGACATCTGCCGAGGTTGGAGCGCTCAGTAAGCAGGAAATGGGGTGTCACTCTGAGTGGTAGTTTACCATTATCCTGGCATCCTAATGAAGTGTCTGCAGTGCACAGAGCTTCTGGATGGCATCTTAACGCACGGCTAAGCAAAAGCACTTCTCTCCCTGTCACTGTCATCCATCTGCCTGCACCCTACTGTAGCCAATGGGATGGAACCATGCTACAATGTGCTAGAAGCCATTTAGAGTTGCACATTGCATAATCAGTCCCATCAAATATGTAAAAAATGGCTATTATTGGTTATTTTCTTCAAACTCTGGCACCTGGAGTTTGATACATTAAGGTTAAACTTTTCCAAGTGCTGTTTATGATATTAATTCTACATTCCCCCCACTATCTAAATGGGAATGAGTTGCATCTTCATTGTCTTAAGTCCTGTTAATGGACTGAAAGAGTTGTATGAATATTCATTAAAAACTTCACTGTACATCACACTTGGTGAATCCATCAATTTACCATAGAATGGAATGGTCATTTTCTTTTAGATAACCATTTTTAAGAAAAGGACAAAAAATAAGATCAACTCAAATCACAGATTGGTTGTTTTCATCTTTGAGCACATCATTTAGTTTGCTGTGATAGTTTGAGGTCTTTGGATAAATTTCTTTAAAGACACAGTACATTTTACCAAATACATTTGCAGTTTAAGCTAGTATTGTCAATGCCAGATGATTAAATTTGGTGCTTTAACATCACCTCTGACAAAACTGGCATGCAGTGGAGAAAAGGATATCTGTTATTAGGTGGATAAGTAGAGTAAGACATGTGTGTTGTCCTCCCAAAACTTCTAGATGGATCATGTGTGATCCTCTGGACATGGTTGCAAAGCAGCTGGGATGTGTGGCAAGAACTGATGTGGTAAGATGGCCGCAAAGTTGAGAAGGTGCTTTCTGCAAGAGGGGCAATAAGAATCTGCTAAATTGGAGGTGGGGTAGTGGGTTGGGGTTAGATAAACAAGAGGGCATAACATAATTCGGTTGCATCAGGACTTTTTTCACAGACATTAAAAACTATGGTAAACATAACAGCAGGGAGGCTTGTACTGCAGCACAGTGGGAAGCTTAGCGCGTCTGCCTGCACTCTGCCTGGCTCAACCACTGCTAGGAGTCTCCGAATTTCATTAGCACTCAACAATTCACCCAGTTCCCCAGAAAAGGAGAAAACCCAGCCCCTCACTAATTATGGTAAATGCTCCCAGGTTACAGTTTTGGGGGGACAATGATGGCAGAATGATGTTAAGCTAGAACAAAAGAGTCATTCTGAAATTTAAAAAAAATAAAAGGGATTGTTTGATTTAAATCAGTGCAGTCTTTTAACGGGTAAGACAGTGTTTTAGAATATTAGACCGCCTCTTTACTATGAAATTTTAGATGACCTAACCGAAGTGTGTGCAGCTCTTCTTGAGCAGTGAAAGTACAGGTTGGTTTCACAAATGATATCCTCCACTCTACCCCCTGCTCCCAAATTTATGGAAGTTCATCTCACAAATCTCTGAAATAGAAATTGTATCCTTTGGAAGAAATTTGTAATAATACAGAAATTAGTATGGAATCAAATGTAACAAGATAGGCAAACTACTATAGATTACTACAAAATACTGCATGTCAAATTCAAGTTGTTATCTCCCTCTCAAAGAATGGAGTTATCTGAAGAAAATATTAGTTTTTTCAAAGGGAGAGTGGTCTGCTATTGATGCCCATAAACATTTTAAATGGTACAGTTTTTTTAATGGAATGATAGGTGTTTATTTTTG
Organism: Bos indicus; assembly: GCF_029378745.1. Lineage (NCBI taxonomy): Eukaryota > Metazoa > Chordata > Mammalia > Artiodactyla > Bovidae > Bos > Bos indicus. The sequence goes on along the minus strand of NC_091761.1, from coordinate 53,033,245 downwards.
CTAAATCCAGACTTGGCAATCTGGTTTCTTCATTCGTATCCCCCCAGCTGCTGTCAGCATTACAGCACATCAGCTTTCCTTCATGTACGGATATTTCTCCAGAACTCATTTGCAAGAGTCGAAGCAATATTAAACACCACATCCAAACCTCTTTTAAACACACAAAGAGATGGGAAAACACTTCAGAACTAGACCATTGAGAAAATCCTCCTTTCAAATTTACTGTTTGCTTCGCATGCTAGTGTAAAATATCCCACAAAGTCCCGTTTGTGATCCATTTGAAACAATCTTGATTTGCTTAAATTGTCACATTCTTCTTGTACATTTCTTCCTAAATGCAAAAATGGCAAAGAATTCTCCTCCCTCTTCATTATAAAAGTGCAGAATTTCTGGTTTGTTTATTCCTAATGGAACACTTGAGAAAGAAGGAAATATATAAATATCTCCTTCAGAAGATTAGTTGTCTCAATCTTTTTAAAAGAGAGTATTTGTTCATTTCTTCCCCATTGTAAACAATTGGGCTTTTCATTGTAATTTTCCATTGTCAAATAATGCATTTCACTTTACTGTCTTGGTCCCATGGTTCCAAAACATTGTCCTTTCTAATATCCTTATTTCTTCTATATTTACATTTTGATGTATGTCATTTAGGACATAGATAGTTGTTTAAAAAGCTCCTTTTTAAACAAATTTGTTGGAGGAACCTGCTGCTTCGTTGCAACTTACTGGAACAGAACTTGAAAAAACTCACAGTCTAACAAAGTAAACTATATTTTACTTCTTATGAGAACACATTCCCAAGCAAAGTATTTCAGGCAAAAAATGGTGTACATGTTTGGAGTATTTCAAACCAGGCATCGGAAATTTTGTCTAATCTACTGGTAAATATTCTATTGACAAGGTCAAGAACAGAGAAAACTCTGGCCCCCAAGACAGAAGAGAGAATAAGCAAAAACAGAAATGTGGACAGTTTATCAGCTTCGATTTCTAAAGTTCTATGCAGTCTCTATAGAATGTGGATGAAAATCCCCTAACTATTCAGAAAGTATGTCCATGTTTGCCTGCCACATATGTGATTCTTCAAAAATTATATCAAGGATGTTAATGAAAAATATGGCTAATAATTTCAGGAAACTATAAAGAGAAAGAAGAGAGAGAGGGAGAGGAAAGCAAGCTGTGGCAAAAAACCTGGGCTCAGCAGCTTTCTGAGGGGAATGGTGAAATGTGACTATGTGATTTATAATGAGAAAAGGTATCTACAACATACAATTTTCTACCTAGCTGCAAATAATAATTCATAGTGATGTCCCTTCCAGATAAAAGACCTTTGCTATGTAGGACCCATGTGGTAAAATGATCATGATAAATGTCAGACCAGTGCAGGTAACGGCTTTACAAACCATTAAGATTAGCTGGCTCTTTTTGCCGATGATAACAGTAACCATGCTGTGACTCTATGTGGTAATAATATCTCAGTCCTGATAAATACCAGAGCCAGGCAGAGGTGTTTATCATTCCCAGTTCAGAAATGCTGACTAAAGTTACCACATGTTGCCTGTTTTTCTTCTTTTAGAATAGCCTTACAATTAACAAAAAAGAAAGTTGAATCATGAAATTATTTTATTCCCCGTTTCTTAAAGGATTCTAACGTTTGTCCCCTGTTCTCAACATCACTGTGTGGCCAACACAAATGAACTGGCTGGAGAAACAGTTGAGCATACTAACCATTATCTCCTCTTGAGAGGTCTTTTGTTCAAAATGAATAGTTATGGATAAAGTTGAATATGCTTCTTAAAAAAAGTGGAGAGGAGAAAATATTCCTTCCTTCACATTTTTCTTGTGTAACAGATCCTAGTTGTTTTCAGGTGGGACTTTTTAAATCCCCAGTAAATTTAATTTGTCTACCAACAAAAAGAGGTAGACACATATTAAAAACTTTAAATCTAGAAAAGTATTTGTAGAATTGCCACCCTCATGAAAATGTACAAAGATAATGGTAATAGAAATAGCAACTTGAGTATTTGAAAAGAATTACTGGTTTATGATTAGAAAGATGTTAAATGACTCAAAACGATAAGCCTTTTTTTTTTTTTAAAGAAAAAAACTTGTAAAACCAGATATGTAAGGATAAATATAGTTTACAGAAAATTCTCACAGGAGAACTAAATAAACTACTGAGCTTTATTTTCTCAACACACACTATCGCCTGAGGATGAATTAGGATCATTTGTAAGTTACAGAAATGTACTTGGCCACTATGACACTTCCAAAATTACTTGGAAAACAAGAAATTTTAGGGAGGATAATACGATCATGCTTTTCCTGTGAAGACTGCCGCCATTACCTTACTCTTTGATTCAGACAAAGGGCATTTCTGCAAAACTGAAGAAATTTGTTTTCAGAGACAGTTTCAGTTTGGTGAATTTTAGAAAATGTTATCATCCTAAGATTGACTGCACCAAAGCAACTCACTCCAATATTCTTGCCTGGAGAATCCCACGGACAGAGGAGCCTGGTGGGTTACAATCCACGGGGTCACAAAGAGTCAGACATGACGGAAGCAACTTAGCACATACACATGCACATCAACTTGTGAATTAGAACCAAGCTCTCTTTGATAATGAACTGCTTTCTAAGTATTCACAAAGCCAATACATACTATGGGCTGTTCCTGTTTAGGAAACAGCACTAAAGAGTAACATTTATGGCTTCATATGATTTGGAAAATAACCTTGAACTATGAGCAATCAGGGCAGATAGAGAGGATGATTCAAAAGAAAGATGTTAATGGGAAGGGTACTTACATTCAGTAGTACTTACAATATGTGCATTTATGTACACTGAAACAAAATTCTACGTACAATTGTATGATATATGTATATAGATTGTGTGTGTGTGTGTATGTGCGTCTGTGTTTAAGTAGGAACTGGAAGCATTAAGAGTTCAAGCAACTTGCCCCAACTGTACTATAGAGCACTATTTCTAACTTAATTTTTTCAGACTCCTTCATGATATACCACTTCTCTTAATTTATAGCAGGAGTTTAAAGCATCTGTCTATTTTTATCCATTTGTAAGTCTTGAATTTTCTCCCTTTCCACCTAGTGTTTCTCCCTGAAGTAAATGTTAGTTATTTAAAGAAATTTATCAAGTGATTGTTTGCATGACTTGGATGATCCTTTAACACCCAACTCAAATTTTATAATTAAAAAGCATGTCCTCAAAGATTTGCATCTGGTTGTAGGGTACACTAAAAAAATAAATAAATAAATAAAACGTTCTCTGAAGATAAACATCCCTCCTACAAGCTAGGACAGTCTGTAACTAAATTCTGAAATGGTGATGATACAAAGAATAGAAAGTGGATAGAAATTAAACTGCTCTCTTCCAAATATAGCCTTGACATATAAGCGACAGCCGATTTTTTCATACAGGATGCTCTATACATTTCATCATAACTTTCAGAAGCAGAACAGCTGTGATGTATATTGACCTCCTCAAACAAAGGGGTACAGTTATCCTTTTAGAATTACAGATAAATAGAATGAATAGTACTACTACTATGTTGTTTACTGGGAGAATCTGGTCTTTTATTCCCCTGGGTGAACCTACATATCAAAGCAGAGTTAATTTTGATATATGATTTAACTTGTGACTATAAATAAGTTAAGAATAATAAATGCATAGATGATAAGGCCGGAAAAGTGTCTGGGGGTCATCGGGTCTGGGGTTTTGCACTGCACAGAACTCTTTCCATCATTGTATAACTTTATCTTATCTCTGCAAAAAAGGCATTTGGCTGTAAATGTCCTTGTTTTAGTAGCAACATTTCATGCAGATAAATGCAAATGTAACCATCATAAACCATATTTTTTAAAATGTGCCCTCAAAACCATGAATCACGGAAAAACTATAAAGCCACATCCTTATCATAACATTAAAGGCTATCACATCATGTAGGAGCTGTTACTTCTTTAAGTAGCCTGGAGTTGTTTTTGAAGAAGCTCATTTACAACAGAGTTTGGTATAATTTGAAAATATGGGGCCAGGTGGGTGAGGAATAGGCCTTAGTGAAAAAAAACAGTTTACTATTTTAGTATATATGTGTATCCCATGCATATTTTCCATAGGCATTTTTTGCAATTGGGTAACAAAAATGAAGTCCTCCAGAAAAGTTTTGTATGCAGTATGGGTTCACAGCTCAGACTGGAGAGGCTATTGGAATCTGAGTGGGAACTAAAAGGTAAGTATTAAAGTAGATGGGCTTCCCTGGTGGCTCAGCTGATAAAGAATCTGCCTGCAACGTGGGAGACCTGGGTTTGATCCCTGGATTGAAAAGTTCCACCGGAGAAGGGTATAGCTACCCACTGTAGTACTGTGGCCTGGAGAATCCATGAACTGTATAGTCCATGGGATCACAAAGAGTCGGAAACGACTGAGCAACTTTCACTCAAAGTAGATACAAAAGTAAATCAGAAGGGCACAATGGTAAGAGCAAATGTGAGTGAAAAGGCCCCAATCATGGAGTGTCTTCCTCCTGGCAAGAGTTCGTATAAGTCTCTTAGCATACCATTTACCTAAGAGGTTCTCTAATTCTCTGTGTAGCAAAGGTTCATTTTCTCCCTTTTAGTCATGATGTAAAAGAGTCAGAGATATCTGAAAGTCTTCTCAAAACTCTCAATACTTTACAATAATGAGAAACCATATGCTGAAGGAGAAATATTAATAGAAAATGCTGTCTTTCAGATGCTCACTGAATCAATTGAAGACAGTTGACGCATCTTTAGTAAGCTGTGTCTGAATCTTAGCTCATTAACCACTCCTGTATTATGTATGCTGATTCCAGCTCCTAATATGACACATCAATAAACCAGATCTGAAAAGGTGTCATTTCGATTTTAATGTATCCAATTGTATTTTTAGAAGTTCCTTCACTTAGAAGTGTTTGTGTTATTTCTGATTTTACAAGCTATGGAAGAGTGGGTTCAGTATTGATTTGAAGGGGAAGCTACTGCTTTCCTATAACCTTTTCAAACCTTCTTTCTGATTATGTTGTAAGAACAATAAATGGCTCCTCCTTGATAATATTTCAGCCCTCTCTAATCTATTGTCCAGTACCCACTCCATGACTTAAGTGTAACTTAACCACAGATATTTATGTACCACCGTTCATTTCAGTTCCTCAATTATAAGTGAAAGCAGAGAAAGAGAAAAATATTTCTATTAAGTAGTCTTCATGTAGGATGTTTCTTACCAGCATATATGGAACAACCATGTACTTTTACAAAAATTCTTACATGGAACTAAGCTGCTCATCAACAAGATCACCAGCCTCTCAAATTATGTAGTGTGCTGTGAAATGTCAGGCAACCATAGCAAGTGTCTTGTCACCAGTTGGCATCAACTCAGTTCAAGTATTAGGAACTACATTTCGAATGCTCACTATAACCAGGTAGTATGCCCGGGACTGAAAATAAAAGGTGAGCCATATTTAGCATAGACCTCAAAAAAAAGAGGAGGGGAAGGGAGTGATGAATATTTATACAGTACCTACATTTTGCTGGTCACTGTTAGGTACACTACATACCTTGTTTAATCCATAAGTCTGGCCTCTTTGACATTTTTCAAAGAAAATAAAAAACTTATCCAAGACCACACACACCACTTATCCAAGACTGCTAAAACACTGTTGTGGAATTCAAACCAAGGTCTGTCTGTCCCAATCTGTGTTCAGGTCTTTCCTTTGTTTACTAATTCTTTTTTTTTTTTTTTTTTTAATTCAATTAACCCACTGCTTCTGCTGCCAAGTCATTTCAGTCATGTCTGACTCTGCTACCCCATGGACTGTAGCCCACCAGGGTCTTCTGTCCATGGACTCTCCAGGCAAGAATACTGCCCTCCTCTAGAGGATCTTCCCCACCCAGGGATCAAATCCACATCTATTATGTCTCCTGCATTGGCAGGCAGGTTCTTTACCACCTAGAAAGCTCATTTTCTAGTGCCATCTAGAAACTCCATTTAACCCACTATATGCCAGTATAAGAGTTGCCTCAGTTTATGGGAAAATTTTCAGTTTAATGGGACAAATCTACAGGTATTCATGTCATGAAAATACCATATGAAGTGTTATATATCAATAAATAGAATGTCCTAAGCGCAATGGAACATAGAAGAGGGACTCTGCCTAGGGAGGTTCATAATTCTTTTATCCGGTTGGTTAAAAAGACAAAGTAAAGCTTTAATTCCTGCCCAGATACCATGGCAGTGACCTTGCAATTATTTCCAATTAAGCAACCCCAACCTTTCTTAAACCTGCTCTGCCTGGGTCATACACTCCCTAAAACTGAGGTTTGCTGGATGTGGCCATTTAGACCACTCTCTACTTACTGTCTGTCAAGCTTAGATCATGGCTGCTACTTCTATAGACCTCAATGTTAACGGATCCTTTTTTTTTTTTTTTTTTTTGGAGACTCTGACATTAAACTAATCATTACCATGGCCAGAGTCTTCAATAAAATTAGAAAGGTCACCTCTCTTCCTTTCCCCTCCTCTCCTCCCCTCATCTTTCCCAATTTCATCTGTATTACTTGAATCAGAAGATCCTTGGGTAAATTAAACTACTAGCATCATCCCATTTTATGCAGAATGTACTCATCTCAAAAATATATAAATGTATGTGTGTTGTGTTGTTTAATGGCTAAGTCGTGTCTGATTCTTTTGCGACCCCATGGACTGTAGCCTGCCAGGCTCCTCTGTCCATGGGATTTCCCAGACAAGAATACTGGAGTGGGTTGCCATTTCTTTCTCCAGGGGATTTCCGTACCCAGGGATTGAATCCATATCTCTTGCATTGGCAGAGCGGTTCTTTATCACTGAGCCACCAGGGAAGCAATGTATGTTTATGTATAGGATCATTGGTGTGTGTGGAATTAGCTTCAGATGCCTAGACACAAAGTCTCCAAGTGTCCCTAAGTGCTCTGTCCTGAACATACTGTACCAATTTGCTCTCATCTTTATTGACTTGTTTTACTTCTGAGTTTCTCATATCCCATAGGCTCCAACTGGTCCTCTGAAGCATCACATTGTCCTGCCATCATTAAGCTACAAGGGGGCTTTCTAGCCTTTTGGCAGGAAGATTAGATCTGCTGTTGCTATGATGTTGCAACTACCTTTTCTCTTTTTCTCTCCCTTTCTCTCCCTTTTCTCTTTTTCTCTCCCTTTCTCTCCCTTTTCTCTTTGTCTCTTTCATTTGCAGTTGTCCAATCCATAGTATGTTGGAACTCTTCTAAGAATAACTGCAATTTTGAAAGCTCTGAGTGTGGGAGGCATTATTTATAGGCCTTTGTGGTTTTTAGAGGAAGAAGAACAACTTCTAAGCAGAGTTCTCCTAATAAGACTACCCCCACCCTATTTTCAGTTCAGTTCAGCTCAGTTGCTCAATGTGTCTGACTCTTTGTGACCCCATGAACCGCAGCACGCCAGGCCTCTGTGTCCATCACCAACTCCCGGAGTCCAACCAAAGCCATGTCCACTGAGTCAGTGATGCTATCCAACCATCTCATCCTCTGTCATCCCCTTCTCCTCCTGCCCTCAATCTTTCCCAGCATCAGGGTCTTTTCAAATGAATCAGTTCTTTGCATCAGGTGGCCAAAGTATTGGAGTTTCAGCTTCAACATCAGTCCTTCCAATGAACACCCAGGACTGATCTCTTTCAGGATGGACTGGTTGGATCTCCTTGCAGTCCAAGGGATTCTCAAGAGTCTTCTCCAACACCACAGTTCAAAAGCATCAATTCTTCGGTGCTCAGCTTTCTTTACAGTCCAAATCTCACATCCATACATGACTACTGGAAAAACCATAGCCTTGACTAGACGAACCTTTGTTGGCAAAGTAATGTCTCTGCTTTTTAATATGCTATCTAAGTTGGTCATAACTTTCTTTCCAAGGAGTAAGCATCTTTTAATTTCATGGCCACAATCACCATCTGCAGTGATTTGGAGCCCAGAAAAATAAAGTCTGACACTGTTTCCACTGTTTCCCCATCTATTTACCATGAAGTGATGGGACCGGATGCCATGATCTTCATTTTCTGAATGTTGAGCTTTAAGCCAACTTTTTCACTCTCCTCTTTCACTTTCATCAAGAGGCTCTTTAGTTCCTCTTCACTTTCTGCCATAAGGGTGGTATCATCTGCATATCTGAGGTGATTGATATTTTTCCTGGCAATCCTGATTCCAGCTTGTGCTTCCTCCAGCCCAGTGTTTCTCATGATGTACTCTGCATGTAAATTAAATCAGCAGGGTGACAATATACAGCTTTGACCTACTCCTTTTCCTACTTGGAACCAGTCTGTTGTTCCATGTCCAGTTCTAACTGTTGCTTCCTGACCTGCATACAAATTTCTCAAGAGGCAGTTCAGGTGGTCTGGTATTCCTATCTCTTTCAGAATTTTCCACAGTTTATTGTGATCCACACAGTCAAAGGCTTTGGCATAGTCAATAAAGCAGAAATAGATGTTTTTCTGGAATTCTCTTGCTTTTTCCATGATCCAGAGGATGTTGGCAATTTGATCTCTGGTTCCTCTGCCTTTTCTAAAACCAGCTTGAACATCTGGAAGTTCACAGTTCACGTATTGCTGAAGCCTGGCTTGGAGAATTTTGAGCATTACTTTACTAGCGTGTGAGATGAGTGCAATTGTGTGGTAGTTTGAGCATTCTTTGGCATTGCCTTTCTTTGGGATTGGAATGAAAACTGACCTTTTCCAGTCCTGTGGCCACTGCTGAGTTTTCCAAATTTGCTGGCATATTGAGTGAACACTTTCACAGCATCATCCTTCAGGATTTGAAATAGCTCTATTTTAGCCAAATACTATCTTCTGCAGGATATTTTCCTGTAATTCCTTAGAAAAAAAGTTTCCTTTGCAATAGTGTATTAAGAAAAAAAAACACTGTCAGTTTCTACACTCGTTCTTCAGGACTGTCCTGATAGCTCCACAGATTGAAGGAAGCTGTTTATACTGTGTGTTCCACTCTCCATGGGCTCAGTTCTCAAGATCATCTCATAGTACAACTATAAGCCATCTACTTTCTAAACAGAAAGGCCAAAAGGCTACAAAGATAAGTTATCCCCGTGTACACAGTCTCCCCAGAAGTCCCACATAACACTCTGACTACAGTCTCATTGGCCAGACTGTGTCAGCTGGTCACTCTAGCTGCCAAGGAAGTGAGGAAATGATCTCTTTTAGCTGCGTATGGCCATCTCCTCAACAATGGGATGGTCTAGCTAAGGAGGAAGAGAATGGATACTGGGTGGTGTGTGCCTCACCTATTATTCTCTTATCTCTTATCTTTTCTAGCAGTGGCCTCTTTAGAATCATCAGGAGCTCTGTGCTAGAAGTTAGAAGTAAAGTACAGAAAAGAAAGGTATCTGAGTCAATTATATAAAGAGCTTAAATTCAAGAAATTATTATAATTCTGAGCTTTTATTAAAACTATGGTAAGATAAATTCTCTAGTATACTAAGTAACTCAGTTCTTACTGTGCCATCCATGCCCAGAAAGGCAAAAAGAAACAAAATGAAAGAAAACACCCTACGTGATATGTAGTTTGGAATAACTTCCTATTTTTTTTAATGTATGTGACTAAGCATTATGCTTTCAAATTTATTTGCATTTTTTTTTGTTTTACAGCAAAAATGAAATGTATTAGGGAGAAAAGATAGCATAGAACTAATAAAAAAGAAATCTTTACTCCTCCACAAAATTAAGCAAAAAAATAGAATACTGGTAATTGAATCAGAATGTATGTCCTTGTGTGTTTGTTTTCTAATGCTGCTATGACAAATTATCACAAACTCTGGCTCCAAACCATAAGAATTTATTATCTTACGTTCCTGAAGACAAGAAGTCTGAAGTCTATTTTGTAGGGCAAAAATCAAGGTGCTGGCAGGCCTGTGTTCCTTCTGGAGGCTCTTTCCTCAGCTTTTCTGGGGTTTAGAGGCTATCTTTACTCCTCGACCCATGGAGTATCACATAGCCATAGCTCCTTTTGCTTTCATTGACATATCCCCTTCTCTCTCTGACTCTGATCCTCCTGCTTCCCTCCTGGCCACCACTGTGATTACATTGGGCCATCCAGATAATCCAGAATAATCCCCCCCCATCTCAGAATCCCAAATTTAATTGGGATTAAATCCCTAATACGTGGAAGGTAATGTATTCACAGGTTCCAGAGATTAGGCCATGGACATCTTTGGGAGGCCATTATTCACTCTGCCACAACTTAGAAAATAGTAAAGCACTTATGAAAACTGATTGATCTTAATAAGAAGATCGTGTCAGAGCCAAACTGTTGCTGCTTTCATTTTCCCTTGATCTTATTCACAGTCAAAATAAAGAAACTTCATGATGCTGATTTTCAGTATATTTATTCCCTTTGGCTGCTAATCAGAGCTTTACGTTTTACATTTGCTAGGATTTAGTCCAAAATTCTTCTCAGAAAATTCCCTCATGCACCTGAGTAATCGTATTCTTTTCTGTTTTTTGTTTTGTTTTGTTTTCAGAAAAGCAAGACAACAACACAAGAATCGAAGCTATAAAGTCTCTTGTACAAAAACTCCCTCCACCAAATCGTGACACCATGAAGGTTCTCTTTGGACACCTAACTAAGTAAGTTGTAAAAGTTTCTGGTTGTGTTGTCATATTCTCATTTCCTAAATGACCAATATTTAATTTCAAGTCTCTAGTACAAGAGTTTCTGAATGCATCCATCTCAAATTTCCCCCTCTAGCTGATCTAACTCTTCCTTCAGAACTGGGAAATGTACTTGAGGTAGGAAGGGAGACCTACAAAAGGAACTTTCAAAATAATCTCTTTTCCCTGACTTTTAAACAAGTACATGTTTGCTGACTGATTGCCACAACTGTAGCCAGAGCCCTGGAATGGGCTGGGTTTACTTTGTTATTTTAGTATGATGGCAGGAGCCTGGAATGATTTAGACATGAGTTCAAAACCTAGAGCCATCATGTACCAAGAGTGATGACCACATATAAGTGACTTAATCTCTCTGATAACCAGTTCCTTCATCTATAAGACATTGATGCCAATAGACAATGTGACACCTATGTAAACTGCAGAAAGTGAAGAGGAACTAAAAAGCCTCTTGATGAAAGTGAAAGTGAAGAGTGAAAAAGTTGGGTTAAAGCTCAACATTCAGAAAACAAAGATCATGGCATCCAGTCCCATCACTTCATGGTAAATAGATGGGGAAACAGTGGAAACAGTGTCAGACTTTATTTTTCTGGGCTCCAAAATCACTGCAGATGGTGACTGCAGCCATGAAATTAAAAGACGCTTACTCTTTAGAAGGAAAGTTATGACCAACCTAGACAGCATACTCAAAAGCAGAGACATTACTTTGCCAACAAAGGTTCGTCTAGTCAAGGCTATGGTTTTTCCTGTGGTCATGTATGGATGTGAGAGTTGGACTGTGAAGAAGGCTGAGCGCCAAAGAATTGATGCTTTTGAACTGTGGTGTTGGAGAAGACTCTTGAGAGTCCCTTGGACTCCAAGCAGATCCAACCAGTCCATCCTGAAGGACATCAGCCCTGGGATTTCTTTGGAAGGAATGATGCTAAAGCTGAAACTCCAGTACTTTGGCCACCTCATGCGAAGAGTTGACTCATTGGAAAAGACTCTGATGCTGGGAGGGACTGGGGGCAGGAGGATAAGGGGACAACAGAGGATGAGATGGCTGGATGGCATCACTGACTCGATGGATGTGAGTCTGAGTGAACTCCGGGAGTTGGTGATGGACAGGGAGGCCTGGCGTGCTGTGATTCATGGGGTCGCAAAGAGTCGGACACGACTGAGCGACTGATCTGATCTGATGTAAACTGCTAAGAGAAAAAAAGACAGTGAAAAGACCTAGAGGCCACACAGAGCTTGGTGTGTTTGACAAGCATAAAGCAGACCTGACTGGCTAGAGCCTCATGGATGAGGGACATGGGGGTGGAGCTGAGGTCATAGATGTTAGACCAGTGTAAAACCACATAGGTTCTTGCGGGCCACAGTGAGAAAGTGGAATTCCATTATAAATACAGTGATGAACCATAAAGTGTGTTAAATTGAGGGATTCTATACAAGATCACCCTGGCTGACAGATGGAGAATGATTTCCAAAAGTGAAAGCAGGGAGACCTATACGGAGAAGACTGTGGTAGTTCAGGCAAAAAGTAATGGTAGTTTCACTGGAAGCCTTAAAGAAGTATTTTGATGATGGGTCAAGTCAGATTTGCTGATAGTTAGGATGCAGTGGAGAAAGGAAAGGAGAAATTAAATGTTCCTCTTGGGGTTTGGTTTGGAGCAAATGGAGAAATGGTAATGTTACCTAGATGAGTAAAACTGGGAGAAGGAAAAGGTTGAATAGGAAGAACTAACTGGAGAGCTGTGTTTTGGACACTTTAAGTTTGAAATGACCGTTCCTCATTTGTCTTGTGTTAACACCTTCTTCAGATAATGCAGAGTGCAATATAAGTGATGAGGTTTTAGCTTTCATCACATACATATAGTAATGTTGAAGCCTGATAGATCGGGCAGTTTTGCTTTTGTGAGATTAAATCTCTTTAATCACCCATTCCTTGGGTTGAGTCATTCCTATGGATTATTCAATTAACCCACTACATAATTTTTAATTGTAAATATAATGCACGGAATTGCATACATGAAAAATTTAGGCAACTGTCATGCTTATAAATCAAATTTGCCTTCCAGTCACTCTTAGCCTGCTGAGCAGAAATAACTACACTTCTTGTATCTACCCTTCCAAACATGTTCCTAATCCTAAGGACATGCAAATATACCTGTGTGTGCTTATTTATTGCATTAGAGTATACATTCTACACATATTGTTCTGCAACTATTTTTGCAACTCATGGACAGCTTCCCATTTCATTAAGCAGGTATCTGATTCTTTCTAACAGTGGCATAGTATTCCATGGGATGGATAATCTATAATTTGCTTCACTGTTCACTACATTAGGGAACATATTTCAATCTAATTCATCATATTTCCTTCTTACTATTTCACTCCCACCAGTGGAAGCTGTATCAAAGTTCAGAAGATCCCTTATTTTTAGAATGCCCCTGCTTGTCACGTCCATATACTGCCTTTGGTGGGAAATCCAGTATGGTTTCTTGGTGAAACGATGTTGGGCTTTGAAGAAATAGAGATCTACAGTCAAATTCTTGTTCTATACTTTATACTCCCTTTATGATCTCAAACACGTAAAATCATATTAAATAATATCAACCATATCTTGTGGTTATGAGAATTAAATGAGATAATGCATATAAAAAGTCTGGCACAAGGTAAGCATTCCTCAAATGCTAATTCTTTTCCCTTAGGTTCCAGGCACACCATGAAAGGAATTTCAAGTTGCATGTAAATACTGGAGTGCTTATCTCAGTAATTCTAACTGGACAAAGTCATTAAGCAAATGGAAAAGTATACTCTTTAACGCTATGTAATACCTAGTCTCAGAGATCTTGAGAAATATCCATTACTCAGTCTCAAGTATGCCTTTGTTTTTCCAACTGAAAGAACAACTATAAAATGAAGAAACTGAGAATCAGCTAAATCCTACTTTGAAAACACACACATGCACACACACACACATACACACACACAGTGAAGAGAGTCTATCCAATTAAAAACTTTGAAAGGATAAGAGTCATGCCACACAATCGCAGTATTAGCAATTAGTGCCTGATCATGTCTTATATTTAAATTAATTCCCTAATTTTGTTAGAACTTTCGTTCAATTCAGTAGAGATGGAAATAGATGTTTTTGATGGAGATTTCAGATCGGGTTATTATATCACCTTCACAGCATCCACGTGATACAGGTTTCCATTTTAGATGGAGAGAAAGTGTTGTTTGCTTGCCGCCCACCTTTCTTGAGTTGTGTGACCATATTCCACCCTGCAATGATTTATAAACAGGGTTTAATTATGCACAAGTATGTGCACATGATTATATCTTGTTAAGCATTTCTTGCTAAGTTTTTGATAAACAGCCAATCGTGGCATGTCATCAAAGCTTGAGAAGACTAAATAAGAAGATTGTTTAACGAGAATTTAAATGTATTCATGTTTGAAAGAATCATTAGAATGTTTTCCTTAGTCTTGATGTATTTGGTAGTTCTTCAGAAAATCTACCATCAACACTTGTATGTAGTGTTTATTCCAAATTGTTGCAAATATATATATATTTTGAAGTTTGTTTAGCAAAGGTCAGGGAATGCAATGAAGTGCCAAAAATTCCACTTGACCTACGTCGTACTCTATAGCCAACAGAATAGAAGTCCATTTTTGCAAAGCTCTGAGTTAAACATTCCCTTGAAAGCAGAGCAACTCCCAACTGAGAAAGTTTAATGCACCACAGTTGAAGTAGAAGCTGGATGCAGGTGCTATTCACAAAAGCCAGAATTTTTAAAGGGTTATGATTATATTAAGCATGTGCGTGCATGCTCAGTTGCTCAGTCGTGTCCCACTCTTTGTGACCCCATGAATTGTAGCCCACCAGGCTCCTTGTCCATGGAACTTTCCAGGCAAGAATACCGGAGTGGGTTGCCATTTCCTTCTCCAGGGGATCTCCCTGACCCAGCGATGAAACCTGCATTTCTTGTGTCTCCTGCATCCCCTGCATTGGCAAGTGGATTCTTTACCACTGCATCACCTGGGAAGCTCATGTTAAGCATAAGATTACATAATAACCTCACAGGCTGAATAGTCTCATAGTCCAGAGTCCTCATTCTCAATCATACTCATGGTGAAGTATGTGCTTCTGCTGTGATAGATTGAGACCAGGAATTCAGAATACACTATCATCTCAAAATGTCATCAGCCAGAAATCTTTATTAATAGGCACTTTCACCAATTGACATTACAGTGATAAGCACTGGAAGGTCCCGTGATACCCTCTGAATCATATAAATGGCATGTTCTATCTCTGAAAAATATGTGGCCAGTGCATGTTCCTTCGGCCTGCTTATTTGAAAAGGCAGGCAGGCAAAGTGGAGATGAAGTTAATGGGAAGGCAGACCTAGAAAGATAAGCGTTGCTTGTTGATGGGTAGTAGCTTGAGGTTGAGAGCTAGGCAGCGAGGTTATATAAGAAATAGAGAACTACTGAGACTTCATCTGTTGGACATTTGCATGATGTGCTCCGTGTTTATGAAAGAGTCCTCTAACAATAGAGTGTGGGGTGAATGAGACAGAAGAAGAAAAGAACCCAAGAAGCCACTTGGAGAGGTAGTTAGATTGGAGTGATGAATCTTGGATGGAAAACAACGGTCCAAACCCTGCGACTTCTCAAAGGAAAATTCCACTCAGTTTTTGCTTCTCTCATTTCTTCAACCCCCTTATTTAGTCAGCCATAGGGATAAGTCTCAACCTACTCCAGTACTCTTGCCTGGAAAATCCCACAGACGGAGAGGCCTGGTGGTCTGCAGTCCATGGGGTCCTAGGAGTCGGATACGACTGAGCAACTTCACTTTCACTTTTCACTTTCATGCATTGGAGAAGGCAATGGCAACCCACTCCAGTGTTCTTGCCTGGAGAACCCCAGGGACGGGGGAGCCTGGTGGGCTACCGTCTATGGGGTCGCACAGAGTCGGACATGACTGAAGTGACTTAGCAGCAGCAGAAGCAGGGATAAGTCTGGGGTTTCAATGCCAAGTAATTGTAAAAATAGTTCCTTCAATAGCAGTAAAATGGCAAAAGAAGACACTGTTTAGAAGGGTGCACTTTTTTCTCTATTTTGAAATACAGACAGGGAAAAAGCAAGATGAGCTTAGAGAAGAATAAGGAAATAGAGTTAACTCTGTTTTGTTGGTGTGAGTTGAAACAAGCCCTCTAGATCTGCTGGTGGGGATGTCCCACCCAGCACGGTGGGAACCCATAAATGTAATATAGCTCAAGAATGAAAGCCTTTCAGATCTTATTGCCTTTTGAGCCAATATCTTAATGCCATTACCTATCCTAAGGAATGGTGGGGGAGGCAGGTAGCTTATGCAAATGAAATTTTACTATTTACACGAGTAGAAACTTGGAAACAACCTAAGCATTCAGGGACAGGGGATAGTTATACAGAA
Source organism: Bos indicus (assembly GCF_029378745.1). NCBI lineage: Eukaryota > Metazoa > Chordata > Mammalia > Artiodactyla > Bovidae > Bos > Bos indicus. The sequence continues at coordinate 53,017,096 of NC_091761.1, read as the reverse complement.
CATGGCATATCATATCAGCTTAATAAAATGTAGTTCATAGCTAGTTGTTTTTTTAATTAGGGAAATCCTTGCATTAAGTCAAAGTCAGGGATACAATATTTTATATACTCAAAGAGAGTATAAGTGTAAATATGTGGGAAAGTTGTGCATTTAGAAAAGACTGTAAAGCTGCTTGCTGAGATGTTAATATTTCTTTCTTAGAGTTGTTGAATCATGAAAGAATTTTTTCTTTGTGTGCTTCTTCTTCTCTCCTAGCAGTGGGATAGAAAGAGACATGGGGTTTGAGAGCCGGTAAAGAGAATAGGCTTTGAAGTTAGGCAGAAGTGAATGTGAGCCTTGGCACTGCCACTTACTGGACGCATAACTGTGAACTGACTTAACTCTAAGCTTCCTTTTTCTCATCTGCAATTCAGGATTCATAATAACACCTATTACTGTGGTTAGGAGTGAAAGAAGAATCCTTTGAAAGAATCTTGCACAGTACCTAGCACATAGTAGGTCTTGGATAAGCATTATACATCAACATTTATTATTTTTATTATGTGAGAAACATAAAATAATTCCTAATGAAATAAATACAGGAAGAACTGCTGAGGCTGGGTTGCCAAATTTCCTGACTTCCAGAAAAATTCTTTAGCTCACCACAACATCTTTTGCCAGAACCTGAGTTCCGACTCTGGCCTGACTCGGCCAGGCTCCCCTGGTCCCCATGAGCTGCCTTCTTTGGCGGGCTGACAGACCGCCTGACACCTCCGTGGGGTGCCCAGCCCCTGTGTGAATTCCCTGCACAATTCTGTGCTGTCACCAACTCTCCGTCAACCTGATCTGAATCTTATCCCATGTTCTCAAATCCAGCTGTTTTCACCTTCAAAGTGGTATCCTGCTGATAAGAAAGCCTGGTCCACTTGACTTCTACGCAGGCATCGGGACACTGGTGACAGACACGGGTCCTCCTTCACTTCCCATTCAGAGCCTTCCGTTATAGCAGTATCCTAGGGACAGACAGTCCTCTTGCCTTGTTGTCTAACTTATCAGAATGGTTCTCACAGTGAGGATTTCCTACCAGGCAGGGCAGCACACTGGCCATGTGGAAGCCTAGTAAGTGAGATAATCTGAAGCCAGTAGGGCCTTACCCTTGGCCTCAAATCCCCAGTGTAAACACTCCTAGAATTTTACCAGCTATATGTCCACCTGTCATTGATGCTGACCTTTTCAAGTTCTAGAATTCCTGCTGCTGTTACTATAAATAAACTGTCCTAGCTATTGCTGAAGTCTTTTTTCACATTTTTATTTCCAGGATAAAAATAATACACGAGAATTACAGAAAACTTAGAAGATAAATACAACAGTATTTTTCACTGTTAAACTCGTTAGCCAGATTTACTTTGTGGCATGCATTTTGGAGGCCAAGACAATCTCAAATGTTTGAGGATGGGTAGGGGAAGATATAAAAGAACATTCAATCCCCAACGAGGTATACATCGTCCAGAGAAAGTTAAAATATCTCAGAAATGTGTAGCATTTAGAGGTGCTTAAAATAATGTCATTCACTGATTTTCAAAAACAGCTTTGGAAGAATATATTTGCTGAAGATTTTAGGTGCAAATAAACATTGTTGTAGGAGACTTGCACTTTGTAAAGTAGGCTAAGAAAAGCGTCCAGCTGTTCTTTGAATTCCAAGGTGAAAAAATGATATGGCTGAATAGACAGATCTCATGGAAGCATGCCAGTTGAATGCTTCATTGAAAGGTGAAACTGTTGAGCTGTGGCTATTTTGTGCGAGTAAACTGATATTTAAAGCTTCTCTGTGATCTTCATGGATGTTAAATAAAATATTCTACAAAGGCATGTCAGAAGAACTCCAATGACGATGACCTAGAAGTATAGGGATTGTATGAGGAAATGATGCTGAGGAAGTAATTCATCTACCCAGCCTGTAAAATGGTCCTGTGGGTGTTTCTGAGCTTTTGGGAGGGTGGGGGGATGAGGCATAGCCTGAGATGGACTGGAAAGCCTGTGAGTCCTCACCCTTCTCCCTGTTAAAGAGTGATGGCTGGTGAAGCTCTGCCTCCCATCAAGGCCTCTGAAAGCTCTGCTCTGGTGTGCCTTGGAGCAAGCTGTGTTTTCCTGTGCTGCCTTCTGGCACTCCACCCTTTTTCTGTACACTTTGGTCTCTCACCCAACCACAATACCTGATATCCAAAGACTTGCAGGCCGTGGGTATTTTTACTGGAAAATAAAGAACCTGAGCAAATTGTTATTTTCCCTTTTTCTCTTTCTTTTTTTTCCCCCTGAGAAACAAGGGCTGCAAGTTGTTTGAAATAAGCCAGAAGCCTAATAGCTCCTTTGCTTGTGTGTTTGAAATGGCACCCTAATCACTTTGAAGAGCTAATGTACTTCCTATGGGTCTGAAATTTCTCAACTGGACTCCCGTGGCAGAATTTGGCCTGGTAGTTAAGAAAATTAATTACTCTGATCCTGAGGATGAAGCAATAGTTCCCAACTCCCTGTAGTAATCATTAAAATGTCATCTACTTAGGAGACATCTTGGCATGGGATTCATAAGGTTTGTGAGCATGGGACTAAGGTTCAATGATCCTTCCACTGGTGGATCCTTGTTCTGCAGGAAGGCTTTGGGAGATAAGGTTTTTAAGACGGGAGTAAAATGACTTTAGATCTTTTGATTTAACATTTGAATGTTAACATTAACCACTGAATAATAGAAAACAAAGCAAAACTTAACATGGCTACTGCCCATTTATCACTGTCTTCTCGACTATTAGTGATGGCCCATCTCATGGGGTATTTCCCTCCTAAAAGGTAAGTTTTTTTAAGCTGTCCCAGCCTTCTCCACGATGAATCTTAGCCTTTTACCTAGAGGGAAAGACCCAGGGATTTAGAATCAAAAGACATAGGCTCAAATCCCAACCTCAGCCCTTAGAAACTGTAAGCCACTCAGTCATGTGTGACTCTTTGTAGCCTGCTGTTCCCTCTTTCCATGGGATTTTTCAGACAAGAGTACTGGAGTGGTTGCCATTTCCTACTCTAGGGGATCCTCTTGATCCAGGAACGAACCCAAGTCTCTTGTGTCTTCTGCATTGCAGGCAGATTCTTTACCCCTGAACCATCAGGGAAGTATAATATTAGGAAAGCCTTTAATGCCTCTAACCCTCCCTTTTACTTATCTGTGAAATAGGTCAAGTAAATTCACACTGTGAAAATGTTAACTGTGGAGTCCTATCCACTCATTCCTTCAGGAAGTCTTAAAGGAGTGCCTACTGTATTCCAGGTGCTGGACTAGATCAGAGATTGGCAAGCTATGGCCATGGATGACACCCAGCCTGCTGCCTATTTTTATCAACAAAGTTTTATTGGGAAACACAACATACTTATGTGTTTATGTATTGCCAGTGGCTGTTTTCATGCTACAGTGGCAAAAGTTAAATCACTGTAACAAGTTGCACAAGGCCAAAAATAGTTACTATCCAACCCTTTACAGAAAGTGTTTACCTACCTTTCAATTGAATACCAGGGGCACAAGGAAGACTCCTACCCTCACTTATCCTATGGTTTCCAAGGATTGATAAATGAGTAAACAATTATAATAAATACAGTGTGATATCACAAGACACTATGAGAGCACCAAGCAGGAGCTGACGTTTAGCCAAGAGAAACCAAAGAATGCCTCCCAGAAGAGAAGACATGGGCTATTTTTAAGGATGTCATTTTGGCAGACAAAGGCCTCTATAGGCAGAAGGAAGACTGTGTACAAAGCGGCAGGAAGAAGGAGAATTACAGTACGATAAAGACATGGTGACTCCTCTGGAATGATAAATTAGGAACCATAAAAGAGGGGATAGGACAGAAGCCCAGAATGTAGTAAATTAGAGCTAAATTGTGATGAACCTCATATGCTTTGCTAAGGAGTTCGAAATTCATTCATAGACACTAGGTAAATCACTGAATGATCTGAAGCAGGCAGAGATGTGATTTGACTTGTATTTATAAAGATCACAATCTTTTTAAATGTGAAGAATAACTAGTAGGAGGGCAGCACTAGATGTAGTAGGAGTAGTTAAGAGGCTGATACAGTGTCTAAGTCTGAGATACCATTCTAAGGGAGTGACGGGGAGAGGAGGGAAAGGGATGGCTACAAGAGGCATGGAGGAAGTAGATTCAATAGAACATGCTCAGTGAGTACATGCAAGAGGTTAAGAGGAAAGAAGATTCCAGCATGGCACCCAGGAACTAGCTAAATGGTGAAACCCTTAACTCAAACAGAGCAAAAGAAGAAAATTAGAGACATGAAAGAAGTTGAAATCTTTTGGACATGATGTGATTTGGTCATTGTTTATATTCTATTAAAGAATAAGAAATCTATGTTGGAATGCAGGAAAGCTGATTGGGATCTAGGTATGAATCTGGTAGTCTGGTTTAAAGATAGCATTGGGTGAGGTCATGAATAAACCCAAGGGAAGGTGTGAACCTAGAAGAGAGCTGAGGAAAGACTCCTGGGGGTGTCCCTATTGAAGAAGCGGCCAGAGGAAGAGATACTGGGAAAGGAATCTGAGAATAGTAGACCTGGTTATAGAAAGAAAACTTGATGGAGCAGAGGTATTTTATTTTGTGGCTAAAACTACTGCTTCCAGAAAAGGGACCTAGACATTTCTCATGGTAATGGGACATTGAGCAGATATTCTAGTAGTGCTGCTGCTGCTGCTGCAGCTAAGTCGCTTCAGTCGTGTCCGACTCTGTGCGACCCCATAGACGGCAGCCCACCAGGCTCCCCCGTCCCTGGGATTCTCCAGGCAAGAACACTGGAGTGGGTTGCCATTTCCTTCTCCAGTGCATGAAAGTAAAAAGTGAAAGGAAAGTGGCTCAGTCATGTCCGACTCTTAGCGACCCCATGGACTGCAGCCTACCAGGCTCCTCTGTCCATGGGATTCTCCAGGCAAGAGTACTGGAGTGGGGTGCCATTGCCTTCTCCATCTAGTAATGATGATCTCCTATTCTAACATTCATCCTTTGGCTCTTGAAAAATCACGGGAATGAATATATAATAATCCAAAAGGAAAAAAAAAATTGTTCTATAGTATAGTGAGTTCTTGGAAACATTGGTAAAAATGGAAATTATGACCAGGTTCCTTCTACCATTAGCACATGGGCTTCAGGAGGGCAGGAATTTGTATCATTTTGATTCTTGCCACATTTCAAGAGCCTACTACAGTGTCCCACACATTGTGGATACTCAGTGATTTTTGTTGAACAATCACATGACCTCATTGAAGAGAAGAGGATCATTGAAAAGTCATTGATAGTTCCAATTAAGGTCAACTTCTTAAGCCTGGAATCTTAGAAACCTGATATAGACTAGGACTAGGGAATATTCCATTTCGAGGATATTGTTAAGTGAATTGTTTTTCTCAAGCTTCTGTCTCCTCACCTTATGTTTATCTTTTCATCATGATGAAGAGAAGAACAGCTCTAATTAGAAAAGAGGCAATATTAACATTCATCATGTTAGGAGGTCCAGAGTATAATGATCAATGGGTGCTCAACAAAGCTGACTTTGCTAAGTCTTGATCAGGGACTCCGTGACCACCCACCAGTGTTGGAGCCTTTTAAATCAATCACTACAGCCCAGAATGGGATTGCCAGTTCTTCTAGTTGCTTGATTATCTCAGATTTGTAACAGATCTTGGAATTTCAAAACTTAGATTTTTTTTTTTCTCCTGTCAGTAGTCTCACTACTCAATTAAAGAATCTCTATCTCTCTTGTCTCGTCATATCATCCAACCTTCCTGTCCATCTTTTGTTCCAGATCCAATATTGACTTCCTATTACCTTGAATTATTTAGCATCAGGTAAGGAGAAAAAATTATTATTACCAAGGCTTGACCTCTGCTTATAAGTGTATAAAGAAATTCAGTTCCCCTGTTTTATGGAGTGGAGACACATAACTTCAAAGTAGAAGGGGGAAAAAAATCAACCAGACCTCAAGTCACCTGATTTCCAGTCCACTAGACCACACTCTGCTTCCTTGCCAACACCAATACGCGATTGTTTCCAGGGAAGAAAGAGGGAGAAAGACCAGCCAACTGTGATAAAGGCACAGGCCCATCACTCAAATAACCTGTTTTTGCACATCAGCTATAACCCCAACCTTTTAAATAAAATTACCAAATTATTTAGTGGAGTGACATATTAAAATAGGGGTTTCTTTGGTGTCTGTCCTTCCGTCTCTCTCTCTCCCTCTAACACATTGCTTTCCACCTAAGAAACACTGGCAAGTTTTATCTCCAGGGGTCCTTTTAAAAAACAAGCAGAAAGAAGTAGAAAGAACATATTTTTTTTAAAGGTGGTGATGGAGCTGTCTTTTGCCACCTTCTTTCTCCTCCTTAAATGGAAAGCACTGAACCCAGATGCCCAACCACGGAAGATACTCTTCCAGAAGCAGCATCTGGCTTCCTGGCAAGCCCTTCAGGCGAGTCGTTTGGGAGCTTTGCAGTTGTCTTTTGGTCTGTCACGTGTATCAGATACCATGGCCTCTCTGGCTGGCATGTCCAGGCAGCTGCCAATTCCTTTTGCTTCACCTTTAGTTCTGAGAACTAGCTTCCTCATTTTCATTTCTTACTGGACTTATTTTTCTCCCCACTGCCCATAAGAATTCCAGGACAAGACTAATTTCTCACTGCTGTCGGCCTGTCAACTTCCTCTCCAGGCTTCTGTCTTTTGAACCCGAGTGAAATCTTCAGCCATTTAGTCCTACACTAAAATAGGTTACTTTGAATAATATTTCTTAGCCACTTCTTGTCAGCGTAGTTCCTTGTAAACTAGGGGTGGGGGGTGGGGGGAGGTTGTTCCCTGAAAAGAAAAACAAAACATTCCATCGGAGTAATTTATTCTGGTCCGTACACAAGATATGAAAGTATTCCTGGCATTTGTGTATTATTTAGTTAAATCATATCGGCTCCCCCACATCCTTGTCACACCACGAACAAAAGAGCATCTCAGGACTGCAGAAGAGGAGACAACGCGGCAGCATTTTACAAATAGCTGCCGCTTCAGGACACTAAAATTTTCTTTTTCTCTCTCTCTCTTTTACCTGTTAATGTAAATACATTTTTTCACTGGTGAAGGATTCTGTGGGGCTTTTTTTTATGGATAATTGTTAAGAACACAGAGTCCAATGGTAGCCCACGCACCAGGAAGCTGTGACAAGGTGCTGACAAGTCCGGCAGCGGCACCCAGAATGCAGAGGAGAAAGCAGAAATTAGAGCTGCAGGGTGACATCCAGGAATAGTTAACACGGGGTAGCTGCACATTTCCACGTTGCTGGGGGTTTTGCCTTGTGCAGGAAAAAGTGCAGCTTGTATACGAGATTTCAGATTTCAAGACTGTGTTGTCTGGGTTGAGAAAAGACTGGGCTTTAATAACGGACAGAAGGAAATCGCAGACATAAGTAATAATTAGTCTGTGGCCAGTGGCAGATTAAACCCATACTTGACTTTGAAGGGGTATGCAACTAAAACCCAGACTCACCTGAAATGACAGCCTCTGGAGGACAAAGAAATGAATTTAAGAGCTGTTCAGATCAGGACATTGGGAAGATCTTTGAAATCATCTATAAAACAGTAGAGCTCAAATTTAATATTAGGATTTTTAAGGCTTTTTTAATCTCTGTCTCAATAATATTTTGTGGTCTTTAGTTTTTCCTCAGGTTAATTTGTTTTCATGTGTACAGAGGAAGTTGGAAATAACCTTCAGAACTTAGAAGCTTTATATGAAATACGGCCTTCTATAAACTTTTTCTCACTTCTAGTAATTTCTTCTCCTCTGTCATACATTCTTTTAAACCAGGCTCTTTACACTGACAATTTCCCCTTTCTTTAGTTCTGCCTTTTGTCCCAATATCCTCCTCCTCCTCAAATTCTTCTTCCTACACTTCTCTCTGAGAACTGTCTTCACTTTCAAAGCTTTACAGATACATCATCCATTTCCCCATTTATTCTTGATACAAATACAGATCAAGTGCCTATCATGTGATAGATGCTGAGCTGGAAATAAGGATAATTTTACCAGGAAAACAATCAGTTCCTGGGATCTGGGAACTTGATTCAGTTATGTTATCAGTCTCTCTGCCCTTATCTGGGAATGTTCATGTCCCTCAATCTTGACTTTAACTCCCAACTTTCTGACTCTTGCCCTGCCCCTCCTCTCCTCACAGAGATATGCAAGCCGGCCTATCTGTTGTAGGCATTTAGTTAATCCATCCATGTGATTAGGAAGTCCCTGCTCTTCTTTGCTTTCCCACTTTCAAAGAGAGAAGTACAGACACTTCCCTGGTGGTCCAATGATTTAGACTTTACCTTCCAATGCAGGGGCAGAGGGTTCCATCCCTGGTAAGGGAATTAAAATGCCTTGTGACCAAAAAAACCAAAACATAAAAAAGAAGCAATATTATAACAAATTCAATGAAGACTTTAAAAATGGTCCAAGTCAAAAATATCTTAAAAAAAAAAAAAAGAGTGAAGTAGAACTTTTAGGAGCAAGGCCACAGCAAGGAATAGGCAAGATACAGTTGCTGGTGGTCGGGCAATAAAAACACTTTTTTCCTACCCTCCATTTAATGTCAGTCAAGACGCACCTCTTAATAAATCTTTTCCCTTTATCAGTGAGTTCACTTGCTCATTCATTCATTCGTTCATTCATGAATTCATTTAGCTCATAGTGTTTGGGATACGAAAAGATACAAGAAACTACCCCTGCTCTAAATGAATTTTTATCTAATTAATTCATGTCTCTTAGACATCAAAACCGAATGAGTGTTCTCAAACAGGGAAAAGACATGCAAAGTGTGATACTTCACTTAAATCTTATTATTTTCCTTTTGAACACTTTTTGAACAATCATTTTACATTCCAGAAAAATCCCACCCTCAAAAGCATCTCTTCTCTGATTAGAGCACAACTCTGTCCTCTTGGTTCCAGGCTCACCCACCTTTTCCCACTTCTCTTTCATTTCCAGCTGCCATTCCAGAGCTACAACTGCTCTTTTGGTACTGACCTTTGAGTCATCAGAAAGAGATTCCATTCACTCTCCCAACGCCACATTTCCTGTTTAGGGTCAGACATCCCCCACAGAGATAGTGAGGTATTTTATGGGTGGTTTACACGTCCAGCTATATTTTTTTACCTAATGGGAAAGGAAAAATAAAATGCATGCCGCATTCTCTTTGCCCTGACTTTGAAAATAACCACTAAAAATATTTTCATATCACACTGAAATATAAAATATTTTCATATTACATTGAAAATAACCAATTCCTAGGGAACCAAGCTTTTAAAGTAATTCATACTTCCCTGGCAGTCACAGGCATTTACCCTTCTTCTCCACAGAGGCAGGCCTGTTTTATTCACCCCTCATCACATTCTTGCTATTCTGTGCTTGAGTTTCCCCTCCAACACTCTATAGTAGGCTAGGTAGGCTAAGAAGCAGGTGACTACATAAAGTAAAGATTCACTGCCACATTCTAGTCATTTCTGATCCCAAAGCACATTTATCCAAGAAATGTTGATATAGAAGAAAACAGACATGAGGTTGCCATATAAAAGAAAATGGACTGTGGCCACGGAGATAGTGGGGGCAGGGAGAGAGATAGCCAGAGAGATGTTCTGTTCATCAGGAACGCAGCCACCTGAAAAATACCAGCTAATTAGCTGTCTGTAGCCACAAAACACAGCAGTTTAGTGCAAGAAGTGAACAATACTTTACCTAACTGAAACTACAGAGCGGACTTAGGTAGGCTGCGTGCAATTACAGACACTGGAAGTCAGCCAGGACACTGAGGTTAACAACCCCTTCTCACAAAAAGCACCGCGGGAACATCAATGACCACAAGTGGTAAAGGCCGGCATCCTGCGGCCCATCCAGAAGGCCTCACCTCTCACAACCTAGGCTCCATCACAAGGGCGTAATGGTGTCAATTAACTGACTGGAAGAAAGAGTGCCCTCTATCGGTGTGCCTGGGCTCGGGGTGTGTGTGGGGGGGTATGGGTGTGGGTGTGGGTGTGGGTGCGCGCGCATGCGCGTGCACATGCTCAGTCATTTCTGACTCTTCACGATCTATAGACTGGGCCCTGTGCTGTGTGACTAATTCAGCCTTCTTGGGAAGCAAGCTTTGAAGAGGTAGAATGGAGGGAGATTTAAATAATGGACATCCCAGGTGTCAAGTGGTAGACAAGGGAACTGTGAGGGATCCACCATCTGCTCATCTCGCGGCCAACACAAAGGCTGCCTACCATCTCAGAAAGTTCTAGTTCAGAATTTCTCAAACTTGAAGGTGCTTGTTGATCAAATCACATAGAGATCTTGTCAAAAATGTAGATTCTGATTAAAGAGGTCTGGAACAGAGCCTAAGATTTTGCATTGAGGACAAGCTTCCAGGTGCTGCTGTGTGGGAACCAAACTTTTAGAAGTCAGGGCTTGCAGAAAAGACAGCAGAGACTGGACGAAGAGATTGAGAACTTTAAAATGAGATTTAACACCCACAATAATCAGGCTCACTTTCATTGGTCCTAGGAACCAAAGGAAGCAGAAACAGAAAGAGTTCAAACTATAAAGACTCCAATCTACTCCTAAAATAACTTTTACTATTAGAGGATGCAAGAGGCACAGATTTTGTTCCTTGAACATGTTTCACGAATGACATGGCTACTTTAAACAGTATAGAATTTCCCACTCACTGGCTGATACTGTAGCTGAGACACCCCAGCCAGCAGTGGTCTGGGATGACCTCCCAAGAACTAAAACTGTCTTTTAAGGTGAGTCAAGAGAACACAAGATGGCTGAATACAGACCCTCAAAACTTGATCAATGGGCAGTAAAGGGAGTAATAATCTTCCTCCAAAGCCTATAAAATACAATCAGTGTTGGTGACAAACATCAAAGAATGGGCCATTTTAAGCTTATATTATGCAAACTCAGTTTATTGCTATGTGCTGTGAAGCCTTTCATGATAAAAGCTGCAAGTACTATTAAAGACTTAATTGATAGGTGGATTAATGATTATATTCTTTATCTAGTCATTTCCTAGGTGCTTTTTAGACTAATATCTACATATTTTGTGACTGCTTAATGATAGAATTCACTTTAGATATATGGAAACATGTACACACAGATATACAAACACATGCTTATAAGCAAGACCCAGTTAGCCCCTGGTGAAATTAGTATGGGTTCCTACATTTAGACATTGCTGTGAACAAATTTTAAACTAGATAAGGCTAATGTTTGAATATACATTTATCCTAATATATAGCTTGTCAGTATGCTACTTGCCAAAGATATATAAATTTAGGATAAGATATATATATATATATATATATATATATATATATATATGTAGAAGAATGTAAGCATCAATCAATGAACCAACAGTAGCTCTGGAGTGCCCACTCTGTGTTCCACACCACACTAGGGAGGGTTGGGAAGATAGAAGATGTATAAAGTTCTGCCAATGCAGAGCTACTAATCTGAAAGTGGACAGAGCACTTAGGAAAAAGAGCAAAGAACAATTAACTGTTAAACAGTACATGAAGGAAGAAGTAGAGTAAAATAGTTAAGTCTTCAATGAAAGGTGGGGAACCATGAGTGAGGCCTGGCAGGAAAGTTGGAATCTGAAGTCTCAGACCATAGGGCCCCAAGGCAGGTTATTGAACAGTTGAAGAATAGAAGTTTTGCTTTTGTTTTGCTTTCAATATCTCAATTTATTGAAAGGTCAAGTTTGAAATTGTTTTGGAGATGGAGAGGCTGAAGGAGGAGGCTTGCAGTAAGGCTGGAGAGCAGTTAGTTTTGTGTTGGTTGAGGAACTCAGCAGGAAGAAGGGAATTGCCAGGGAAACTTTAAAGTGAGTCAGGTGTATTTGCTGATAGGTTTGATATGATGGATAAATGACCGGAAAGAGTCTGAGACAATGCCAGAATGTCCCATCTGTAGACAGAGTGATGATACCACTGATAGAAACTGGGTTATCATGAACTTTGAGCACCAACTCTGTGACAGGCACTGTTTTAGAAACTCAGGTGTGCTGTGCTGTGTTAAGCCACTTCAGTTGTGTCCAACTCTTTGCAATCCCATGGTCTGTTGCCTCCTGGGATCCTCTTTCCATGGGATTCTCCTGGCAAGAATACTGGAGTGGGTTGCTATACCCTACTCCAGGGATCTTCCCAACCCAGGGATCGAACCCACATCTCCTACAGGATGATTCTTTACCACTGAGCCACCAGGGAAGCCCCAATAAACTTAATACATATAATATAAATGGATAAATCAAACAAATACACATAATAAACAAGGAAATGCTACAGTATAGTACAAGATGATAGCTGCTGAGGAACTAGAAAAAATGGAGCAGAGTAAGGAGGGTCCAGGCTGCTGCAGGGGTAATTGAGTCCAGTGGTTTGCAGTCAGTGAGAAAGAACTGACTACAGAGGGGAGATCTGAGAAAAGACTCGAGGGAGGGGAGGGAATTTGTCAGATGGATTTGCCTGAAATCAACGCATTCCAGGCGTAGAGAACATCTAGACTCTTACTGTCTTTGAGCTACAGCAAAGCAAGGAGGCCAGTGTGACCTGAGTAGAGGGAGGGTGGGGAGAAGAGGAGAAGAGTCACCTAGCTGACAAGGCCATGTCACATACAGCCCTCTGAGGCCAATGTGAGCACTTGGTCTTCTACTGAGTTCAAAGAAACGGGGAGCCAGTTGTAGAGTTTGGAGCAGGAATGACAAGAATTGATTTCAGTTTTAAAAGAATCACTGTGTTGAGGGTACATTCTAGGAGAATAGGATAACCAGATAGAAAACTATTTAACTTATACAGTTACCAATCTAATTAGAAAGAGTTATTTGTGGGTGGGAAGTTCTTTTCATGCATTTGCCTCTGATAGGTTAAAAGAATATAAAGAACTAGATTCCAGCCCCCTTCTTGGATATAAGTATCCCAAATAACTTAAGGCCTGTTAAGCTGCTGCTTTATCATCTTTAACATGGGAATAACATTTAACTTTATCTACCTTGTAGTGTCTTTGTGTGTGTGTGTGTTTGCACATGCCACATCTAAGGAGATGAAGAAAATGAAAGTCAAGATTATATACTGTTACTAGAGTTTGACATGGTTGGAAATTCAAGTGGAGAGTCCAGACTATACACTTGATCTTGTGCTGAACCCAAATGAAAATAGAGACAGCACTAGATTCAGAACCACAAGACCTGAGTTTGCATCCTGAGTCCCTGACTCCTTAAACCTGTCACCTTGGGTAATACAGCTTCCTCGGTTTCCTCTTCTCTGTTAGAGGAGATTATAATACTGATACCTCAAAGGACTTAATCCACAGTCACATGTGAGTACAAGTCCAGTTATAAACTGTAAAGCACCAAACAAATGAAGCTCCCCAAAGCTCCTATTCCAACTGTACACAGCTCTACTCAGCCTGTTAAAAAATCATAATTAATCCTTCCATACAGATAGCTAACTTTAATTCTTCACGTTAACTGAAGATTAAGAATGATTAAGAAATAATTTCTTCCTCAGTGTCCCATATAACCAGTACCACCCATGTAACCAGGGTGGAGCAGCAGGAGGATTTAGCAGATCATTTTAGCAAGGGGCTAAGTAAAGGTGTGATACTAAAGAAGGAAGTGTCGATTTGGGAATCAGATTTTTGTAGAGTAAATATTCCAAACAATTAGAGTGGATACATTCACTGAAAGAATTCAGAGCCTGAAGAGACAGGATGGAATTAAATACCACACTGGTGACCAACACAGTAAGCGTCACTAACCAGAAAAGAGAAACAACACAGAAGATAAACAGATACAATAAGAAAGAATCATCAGCATGATGAAAATCTGAAGAGTATCATCAACTGGTATACGTTAATAAATAACTTCTGCTCAAAAAGGATCCAAACAAATTTCAATTAGTTGACATTTCACCAGAAATCCCCCTAATAATCACCCAGTTATCTAGTAACCACACTCTAGCACAGAGATAACTGAAGTTGCTAAAGAAAACATCACAATTCAAAAGTTCCTTGTGAATTATCAAAGGACAATAATGTCATATCCATTGTAATTTTAATATTATTTGTGTTGTTTGATTACTGCTAATCCACACATGATGATATAATGTGTTTTTCACCAGAGCAGTTGCTTAATCAGAACCTATACTGCCCAGGCCTTCTAAGTAAGGAAAGTATACAGGGAATAAAGGAAAATGGCACATAAAACCATGTTTCCAGTCTGTTAAGTACATATTTACCAAGCCATCTTGCAACATACCTAGCCAATAATTTCCATCTCCTCTCTAGGGCCCTTTTTTTTGTATCTTTTTAACTGACATTTTGGAATTCACCTGAAAACACCAACACTTTGCCAAGACAAAACTTGGCCTGTGGAGAAGACACCATATTCAATACCAATCTGGAGAAAACAACGTACTCAGTTCTTTTATTCATTATGATCGTAATATTTATTTTAACCATTATCACAATTTGAAGATTATAACTCAGTCCTAAGAAAACTGGCCTCCAAGCAGTAAAGAGTTAAGACCAGAAAGTTCACCGCCTGGACCCTTTGGTCCATCTCCTGATTTCAGTCCCTCCTTCCCTGTGATACCACAAAATGAATAATGCCTTAGACATAGGTTTTGCAATGCTAATATTTGAACAGTAAAAGATACCTTAAGACCTTCATCAAGATTTTTTAAGGCGCCGTTTAATGTCAGTGTCAAGGTTCTGTGAGGAATAATTAATATAACAAAACAAGGCCTATGTGCCCATCGATTGCTAGGGGATTTATGCAGGTAACTCATTAATGCTTCAGGGGGTTCTGCATGTAAATCCCGAAGCCTTGATAGGGAAATGGGACCCAATGATTTTTCCCCCTATAAAAAACACAAACAATGACAAGTATAAAAGCAGATAACCTGAATATCTATACAAACAGCAATATGGCTTGTAAAAGTTTTCCATTTACATCCTGTCACCTCTTCTTTTCACATGTATAAAAGATGGGACAATTATTTCAACAAACCTACCCAGATAAATCAATGCAGTTTTGCTGTGGAAAGACTGGGTGTTTAAGGAATTTAATATTTCAGCATCACCAGATTATCACCAGGATCCATTTCGCTTTGCGGTCAAGGGCATGATTAGCGCTGTGACAGGATATTGGCCATTTTCGTAGGAAGATCTGCAAATCCTAGTAAACAAATACCAGTTGGAAAAATTAAGAACAAGTCTGTGGACTGGAATGCACCCTACTTGTAATGGGAACAAAAAGCTGGCAATCAAATCTAAAGAAAAAAGCTAAATCACAGCAGAATGACCTACTTTAAGGCATTTGCCAAAGAGGCAGTGTTTTTTAGACAGCTCTTCTGAAGTAGCGTCTTTCTGTCTATGCCATCTGCAGATTTATTACTGCCTGAGAAAAACAACCAAAAAAAAAAAAGAAGCTGTATTTGAATGATACTAGGAGCCTGGTCTGGGCTATAGGAAAGATTCCAGTATTGTGGGCACCACACCCACACCTACTGATGTGGTCCAAGGTTTTGCTTTAGAGGCACCTAATTAAGAAACCCTGACTCATTTACATGGAGACGTTTGATCTAAATTACACTCCAAACCGCACCAAATTGGGAGCATCTGTGAATGTGAAATGTTTGTTCCCTGTGACGGCTAGAACAGGGCCAGCTCTGGACGGCACATGTTCAAGTGACGAAAAATATTTCACATGTAACGTACTTCTGAGACCCACTTTTCCACTAATAATTCATAGTGATCCTAACCAGTATCTGTACTTCCACAATTATTTCAGGCTGTGAAAAATTATGTCACTTTTTTTTTCTGCAGCTAGAAAGAGGTAGAAGGCCACCTACTTTGTCTGTTGTCATCAATAAAAGGACTTAAGTGCAGCCAATAGCAAAAATGCGAAGCTGTATGGTGTAGAGGCTGCTCATTACATATATCTCTTAACTGGGGGTCCAGAAATGCAGAGCAGCAATCTAAAGGAATAAATCTCAAGGCTGACCCCCCTCTCATCACTGGCTTAATAACGTCTCTAGTTTTCCACTTGGCTTGTTGGTTCTCAGGAAAGTTTTGCTTCTCAAATCCTCTGAAGCTATCTTTGTGTTAGATGACACAGCCCATAAAAGCAAGAATATCGATAGATTAAAAGTCACATTGTCTGCAATTAAAGGGCATTCAGATACAGTCCATGTCACTTCCATCAGGTAAAATGTCTTAAGAAAATTAAAAGAAATTTTTCTGCCATTGGATGCTAAGAACAGTACTCAGCATATAATTCTCATGAAAGTATTGTATTCCAAGTACAAGCAATGGTGTTTTATAGATGCATTCAACTCTGTACTCACACTTGTGGCCAGTTTACCTTTTTAGACTGTATATCACTTATGTTTCAACTAGAGTCCAAGGAATAAGAAAGAAATTTCTATAAACATTAGAATTCTTTTGTCTAAGAAGATACTATGCTGCATGGATCTGATGTAGCGTTTTTTGCAGTAGCTAGAGTGAGATTTGAATATATTAATAGTTCTAGCAGCAGAGCCCAGGGAGTCTAGTTAATAACTTATGCATGGATATATAGATATATTTCAGACAGAGGTAAGGTTTTCAGCTCTCATGTTGGTAATACTTAGAGGGATCGAATGAAAGGGGCTGTTCCCCCAGAGCCTTTGTTGTGGGCATGCATTGTGACAGTATGGAGCCAGAGTTCTTCTGGTTGTCTACACAGCCTGGATTCAATAAACTGTTATATATGCATATTATGACAATGTGGTCAAGGAAACCAGATTTTTTTACTCTACCTTCCAGTGCCTATATAGCTTAAATCTGGTGTTTATTTTTCTTGTCCCCATTCAGTATGTAAACATATTCATAATTTAATACAGGTTATGTGCATTTTATAATTAACATTATGGACTTAGTTGGGAAAGCACTCAGACCACACTGTATGAAAAATATGTATCTTTTTCTATATTAGACTATATGGTTCAGTGTGAATCCTAAAGGTGGATAATCCCAGATTATCTTACTTTGCTGGGACTACTTTAACAAAATGCCACAGACTAGGCTGCTTAAACAACAGAAATGTATTGTCTCTCAATTATGAATACTGTGAGAATCATTCCATCCGTTATGGAAGTGTGGGATCAAGGTGTCGGCAGGTTTACCTTCTTCTTAGGTCTCTGTCCTTGGACGGCAGAAGGCTGCCTTCTTACTGTGTCCTTACAGGCTCTTTTGTCTATGTGTGCACATCCCAACTGTCTTAGTCCCAGTTTCTTCTTCTTGTAAAGACATCAATCATATTGGATGAAGGCCCATCCCAACAGTCTCATTTTAACTTAATTACTCAAAGCCCTATCTCCAAATATAGTCACATTATGAGGTACTGGGAGTTAACATTTCAACAGATGAATCGGGGTGTGTGTGGTGAGGGGTGGGTAGGGGATGTAATTCAGTCCATAACACAGTCCAAGAGAATACCCATATCCGGGCTACTGCAAATATGATTCTCAGCCACTTCTCCCATCAGGAAGAAACAAGGCTGACTTTCTAAGGTTTAGGGGAACGAGCAGCAGCAAGACTCTTCTCCTGCCTTCTGGCTAGACTGGAAGGAAGCAGCTTCAGAGTACAGTAAGTGTTACCACAGTGCCCGCCCGAGCTCCACCCCGCCTTCAGGGACCCCTGGTCTGGAGGCATAAGTGCCTCCCCTCCATTACTGCCGCCCTCCATTAGGAACAGATAATGCGAGAGATATCACTTTCACAATAAAATGTTGCACTTACACCACACCTTTCAACTCAGCATTTCCAAATGCTTTAAAAATCATTATTATTTTTATTATTTATCTGTAGAATCCCAGCAGTCTACTCAGCACTGGGAAGTGCAGTCAAAGCCACAGAGCTATGGTCTCAGTTACACAACCTTAAACCAACGCTCAAGTTTCCCCTCTCGATGTGCCAGTAAAAAAATCTGAAGGTGGTTGGGTGTGTGTGTGTGTGTGTGCATATTCAGGGGGGAAAAAAAGGAGAAAGGAAACTTATCTGAGTTACCCTGCTAGCTGAAAAATTTAGAAAAGAGCCATTCAATAGTGTTGCTCTAATAAACTAAGAACCACACTAACAACAAAAAAAAGCAACAGAACCAACAGTTTTGAACCTAAGATTCAGAAAATGGAAATGAATTGCCCTAATCAAGGGCAACTACAGTAACACTTTTAAAGGGTTATTAAGCAATGCAGGAAGTAGAAATCAATCATGTTCTGCATATTGTTCACTGGTCATTATTTCCTAGGTCAAATCTGCTAGACATTCAATTGAATACAGTCTTTCATCAAGTTGAAAAGCCCTGGAGAAACTTTCATTGGCCACCCACATTTTCCAACAGGGCTGCTGCCTAATCCACCTCATTTTTGTTTCTGACTTTTTATCGTCATTGCATAGTCTATCTTTTCCTGCTGAAACAACACTTCTGCTTTATATGACTTCCACGGTGGTGCATATATGCTGGCCATTCTGGAGAATTCCATGTATAGAAGAGTCTGAAGGGTTGCAGTCCATGAGGTCACAAACAATGACTGAGTGACTAGCACATGTACACATTCTTATAATGCTAGAACCTGGTCCAGTGTCTGGCACTTATGAAGTGAAGTGAAAGTGTTAGTTGCTCAGTCGTGTCTGACTCTTTGTGACCCCATGGACTGTAGCCCAACCAGACTTCTCTGTCCATGGAATTCTCCAGAGAAGAATACTGGAGTGGTAACCATTCCTTTCTCCAGGGGGTCTTTCCAACCCAGGGATCAAACCCAGGTCTCCTGCATTGCAGGTAGATTATTGCTTAGTAATTGTTTGTGAAATAAATGAACCAGAAATTCTCATAGTACTCTGAAAAGCTGTCTAAAAGTGTATTTGACATATTCTGCTTCTTCAATAAAGTTATAAGCTAAGACAGATCACAACAAAGAAGAGACAGTCCAGATACAGATTAAAAATATAATGAAATAAGGATCTAGATTGCTTTAAATCAAAACAACCAAATGCATTTGTAGAAAGTATATGTTGAAAGTTATCTTGCCTAGCCTTGAGTTTAGTCAGCAAAGGTTTTCTGAAAGAGTATGAGTTCAGGATTTTTTGTTATGGTGGGAAGGAGAAATCATAAACTGGTAAATGTTCTAGGATTGGGGGTGGGGCCTCTGGGGAACACTAAAAGTAAAAATAGATGTCAGTAATTGGACTTAAAATGTCAGGAGAGACAAGAGTCAGGGAGGTAGAGGAAAGTGAGATTACTAGGAGTGTTCTAATGAAGGGCTTTCAAAGAAGATAAACACCCCCAGGTAGAGAGAACTACTTTGAGGAGATTGTTAGTAACATAGGAATGTCATTAGTAACAGGATTGGGGATATGCTAAAGTAGGAATTCAGACAGTAGGAGCTGCCACAATGCAGCCAGAGTGAGGAGGATGTTTCTTGGGTCCTCTGCACTTGGTGCCAGCCACCACCCCCAGCAGTTCTGCATTATCCCCAGGCAGAAAGCTTAGAAAGGACCTAAACACACACTATAATCACACGTCTTTGTCAGTCTACATGGGGAGTGAATCACAAAAGGGCATTTCCTGTGCTTAGGAAAAAGTACACAATATTTGTCTTTCACCGTCTCAAATTGGTAATGCAAAAAATACTACATATCCTTCTGTATTGGGCTATTTTGAGGCTTAAATAGCCCCAGCCCCTCGGAGCAAAGATGCTGCAAAGCAGAAGAAAATACGGGGCATCTTCCAAGAGAGTGGACTAAGTCACTGAGATGAGGCTGGCCTCATCTCAAAACCTACCAAAGAATAGTAGCACAGCTAGAAATGAGTTCAGAAGTGTGTGGCTTGGCTCAAGCTGCTCTATTGCATTTTGTATTTAGATGTCACATGTTTATATTCCAAAGTACAATGTCTCTTTAAAAATGTAACTGTTAAGACTAAAATCAGGAAGGAGTAAAGTGACTTCACAGAGAAAAACACAGGAAGTCTTTTTCTTGGGAGGAGGGGAAAGGAATTGATTTTGTTTCCAGTTCTGTGGAATTTCAATCTAATCAACACCTGGACCACTCCTTTTTAAAAAGAAAAAAAAGGAAATGAATTATTAAAAAAAAAATTTAATGTTTGAGCATGCAGAGTAGTCCTAACACACGTCTGGGAGTTTTAACAGAGACGTCCAAAAGGCAAGTTGAGGTACAGCAGCAGTAGCAAGCATCTGACCTTTATTCTCATTTTCAAGAAGAAAAATGGTTTATAGGTTTTTGAGGTGTCATTGCTGGAAGGGAAGCTTGCCAAGCCTCTCATTTCGAAAATGAGCAAACCTGGGACTTTCCTAGGTTATCTAGCCAGTCTGCAGGTCCAGTAACCCAGATTGACCTTAGTGGTAAAAGGAAATTAGAAATATACTATGTCAAAGGCACTTAAGCTCCAACTGGCTGATTATTCTAGCTGGTTAAATACAGTTAAGGTTCCTAGATGTTCAGTCTCCAATGAAGGTAATTTCATTACAGCAGTCTCTTTTCTAGAAAATTGTCAGGACTTTCTCACTGTCTTAGCTCTACCTGGAACTCTAACCCTTACTTCCATGAATGAATGTGTCACTTCATCAGATGAATGAATTTTCTCATCATCAGCTCCAACTGTACCTCCTGCATCCCCCCTTTGCAAGGTATGGCCCACAGTCTTCTCTTCCTACTCAGGCTCCTCTCTATGTTCTCTGCTCATTCCAGATTCTACCACTTCTTTGAAGAATCTGACTCAGTGTCCAGATCTATTCAAGATTTGCTTGATCACAGATCTGGCCCCATCTGAGGAGACCGTTCCCTACTCTCAGCTCACAGCCCTTTTTTTATATATATATATAATTCCATATATACATTTTTAATTGAAGGATTATTGCTTTACAGTATTGTGTTGGTTTCTGCCAAACGTGAATCAGCCATAGGTATGCCTATGTCCCCTCCGTTTTGAACCGCCTTCCCACCTCCCTCCCCATTCCACCTGTCTAGGTTGTTACAACATGGAAACATACATTACCATATGTAAAATAAATACCCAATGGGAATTTGCTGTATAACTCAGGGAGCTCAAACTGAGGCTCTGTAACAGCCCTTTTTAGGAATAGTTGTGGGGGGTAATTTGACACATACATAGAACACAGTGACTATAGAAAAGAAAATGTGCAGCTCTTCTTATTCTTTTCTGATTCTTGCAAAGTGTCTAGCATGAAGAGACATAATTTATTGAGCACTAACCACATGTCCCTCAATTTGCTGAATATTTAAAATATATCCTCTCAATTCAGCAACCATGTAAAGGAGGTATTGTTCTCCATTGATGTAGCCAATATCTAGCATCTAGAGGAACCGTGATGTTTTCCTAAATCACTCAACTAAAACGTAGTAGAGCCAGCATTTGAATACAAGTTTTTCTTAATCCAAAACCTTTATATCTAACCTCTATGCAAAACTGCCTCCCTTCTCAGAGTAACCTGCACATAAGTCACTAAATATTTGTGAATCTAATGAATGGGTAAATTAAAAGATAATATGGAAACTGTCCCCTGCTCCAATCTGACTCGAAATCAAATATTGGTTCCTCTCAACAAACATGGTCACACAGATAGCACAAGGAAAGCAGAAATACTCTCAGAAGTTAACAATTAAGTTGTCAGTGGCAGCCTAGCTGGAAGTGATATGACTCACAGGGAATAACAAGCCTCAGGTCAAACTTGGCAAGTGTTTGCAACTTTAGAGCCTGCCACCTAAATACTCTACTCACCTCACCCCATATTGTCCCTTTACCCTTATTTTCTTACTCATTTTAAATGTATTTGAAACTTTTATATTGAATTCATTTTATACAGTAAAATACATTTATTTTATAAGGTGGAAGTGTAAATAAGTTTAATACATAATAAAATTAATTCATGAAATAAAATTGGTGCTCAAATTTAAAGAACAAGTTCAGAAATGTTCACTGGCTAGAAGTGGGTGGCTCATGGCCTCATGTATTATTTCATTCAAGCATAGGGCTGTAATTGCAATGTTGTGTTTTAGGAAAGATTTGAAATGTGTGGGTCTAGAATGTATTTAAAGATACAGTCTATCAGTACTAAAATCAGAAGAGTTTAAAGGCCAATGGAAGAGATATGGGATTTTCATAGAATTCTTTTCAAAGCTCACTAAACAGTACAAAGATCTCTGAATTTGAAAATTATTTTGTACTCAAATATCGTAACGTTTGCAAACTGATATTTTAAAACACAGAGGGGAGAGTTGACTAAGACTGAAAGATATGGTTTTCTTGAAGTTTTTTTGCTAAATGAATATCAAGACAGTAAAGAGAAGCTAATTTGATTGCAAATTCTGAGGCTACCAGATGGTATTTCTCTCTATTGCCATCACCAACCCTTAATTGTTATTTTCTAATGATAAGGGAGGCTGGGAACCACTGATCTACTTCAGTCATATCACATGAGTATCTCAAGTCTCATAAAGACATCCCTTGTCCAGATTTTTCCAGTTGTGGTAAAGAGCTGTGATGTTGAGGCGACTCTCGTGGGAACCAACTTACTTCTGCGACTGAACCATGCGAAGGAACTCAGAGAGAGGGAGAAAGTATTTCTTAATTGTCGTTGCCCTCTGCTCTGTCTGTGGATGTCTTTGTCTACTACAAATTCTCAAGGACCTCCAAAGAACAAGTCAAGCCTTTCCTTAGAGTGTTGAAAGGATGGGTATCTGGTTGGTTTAAACTGCAGGCATGTGTGTGACCAAATAAAGCAGATCCCTGAAGAGTCTTTTTCCAGATGTATATATGACATTTGTGCTTTATTTCGGCTCCATTTAGAGAGTGAAGGCCCTTCAAAAGTAATATAATCTGTGTAGAGTGAGGGTTTACTCTCAAGAAGCCAGATACTCAAGAAGCCAGATATCAATTCCCAGTTATATCAG
Source organism: Bos indicus (assembly GCF_029378745.1). Taxonomy (NCBI): domain Eukaryota; kingdom Metazoa; phylum Chordata; class Mammalia; order Artiodactyla; family Bovidae; genus Bos; species Bos indicus. The sequence continues at coordinate 52,994,042 of NC_091761.1, read as the reverse complement.
TGAACTATACCTTCAGTTACTGATTTTAACTATAAGATGAAAAAATAAAAATGGACCCAACTTCATTTTTCAAAAAATATTGTGCAAATTTAACAAGCCCATTTCCCAATTCATGTGTTATGACATGCTACTATACATTTTCAATCAGAAAGTGTCTCAAGATTTATTCAGAGACTACAATTAGTTTCCTTTTTTATTTGCTCAGTCAATGAAATTATGAATCAAGAATGTTCTTTCCTCTCTGTTAAAGAATATTGACACCTATCTATTAAAGACAGGGGGTCAGTGTCTGAAGAAGAATTGGGGGAATATGTACAATTTCTAAATTTGAATTTTCAAACATCTCTAAAGTCTTTAACAGGCATCATACAAATCCGAACTATTAAAAAAGAAACCCAGTCTAAATTTATTTTTACAAAGATTGAACATAAACGAACAAAACCAGTAACTTCAAATAACACTTCACTCTAAATTTAATTTGCTTTTATACAGGCCTATTACTCTCATTCATGTTAACATTCAATGTAGGAGCTTTATCTTTTTGTGAAGTGATCAACCTAACTAATTTTGGATATGAAGGCAGTGCTTACCTTGGTTTAGATGTGCATGAACACTGACTCCCCTTCAAACACAGTCCTTTTTCTCATCAGAGATGGCCGGGAGCAGTAGTATAGGATGAAGGAGATCCATCATGAAATGTCCAGTGTCAATGTGTTCTCCCAATTTACTTCCTGACCTTCAGCATGCAGCCACACTCCTGACCCTCATGAGATGGAGCCTTAAGGGGGAAATGGCACTGAGTACCAATTCTGCGTTCTGTTGTTCTGTGGTCTCAATTAAGTGCTAATTAATTACCACTGGCATCTTTGGCATTGCTTGTCAAATTGCATTTAGGAGTAGCTTTCCAGTGTTTAAATACCAGTAATCCAAAATCCACAGCGAAAAATCCCATGTGTTACTATGCCCCCCCATGTTTTTCCTTTTTAAAACTGATTTAAAATTCAACAGTTATGTCTATAACTGAAGGTAGCTTTCAAATACAACAAAGAGGAATTGGTATTGTCAATTTTGATTAATAGTACTTCATTAATAAACATCCTGTTATTCAGTCTCCACCTGCACTTGCTGATGTTGCCTGGAATCAATTAACTCATATAATTTGATTTATTTTACAAAGACATTTTGGGATGTGCTGGGCTGATGATAAAGGTCCTGTTTTAGCAGTTCTTGATTGCAAGTTAGATTGTACCTGAATGGATTTCTGTTTCTGCATGGATATGTATACACAAGTGTGTGTTTTGCAAGTGAGTTGGAAGAAAATGCTGAAGAAGTTTTGAATTAAAGAATTCACTTTAAAACATCATGGGGGTGGGGGTGGTTATCCTTCCTGAATATTCTGACTTGATCTGAAGACTTCCAAGAAATGCAGATCTTGAAATGTTAATCTTGTCTCTTAATGAAGCCATTTTACTTAGCAGATTAGTGAGTCCTCTTTAAAATCAAAGAACAAAACAGTGTCACAAAGCACCAAAAGTAAAACACCAGCTAGGGCTTAGATGTTAGAGCCAGATATTAGATTCAGCTTTATGTATAATTTTGTTTCACTTTGCTTTGTTAGAGGTTTAATTTCTTTTTCTCCTGTAAATATTTACAAGTCATGGTTTCCAGATCAATCCATTTGATCCCAATTATATACTCTATGAAAACATTACTTAGGCTTCTATAGGTTCTTGAATGCTAAAGTTTAGTACAAGTGACAAAGGCCAATTCAAACTGTTTAGGTAGAAAAGAGAATTTATTGGATTCACATGAATGTATGCTCAGTTGCTTCTGACTCTTTGTGGCCCCATGGACTGTAGCTCGCTAGGCTCCTCTCTTTGTCCCATGGGATTATCCGGCAAGAATACCCAAAAAATGCTCTTACCAAAAGAAAGAAAAAAGATGCATAGAAGGAAAAAAATCCTCTTGTCCACAACTGTAAATTGTAACTGCAACCTCTTATTTCCCCAACACAGCTGTCCTACCTCTGAGTATAATAGTATTTCAATCAATCAGAGAGGAAAATGAAGGCTAAGTCAGAGTAAGGAGCACTGTTGTCTATGAGTAAGAAAGGTTGCCTAGCTTTCTTTCCTGCTCTCTGGCAAAGAGGCCTCAAGGCCTATGATGCAAAGAGTGGCTTGTCATTTCCTCCTCCAGGGGATCTTCCCAACACAGGGAACAAAGCCACATATCTTGCATCTCCTGTATTGGCAAGTGAATTCTTTACCACTGAGTCACCTGAGAAGCATTTATTGGATTACATAACTGAAAGTTCTAGGATGAGATATGACGCTGGGCATTACTAGATCCAAGTGCCAGTGTCTTGCAGAGAATTTGCCTCTTTCCATCTCTGTTCATCTTTAGGTTAGCGTCATTTTCACTTAAAATCTTTCCTCCTGGCAGCAAGATGGCAGCAACAGTATTGTATTGTATCAGCTTAGCATTCTCAGAGGCAAGTAAGCCTCACTTTTGCTGTGGGAATAGAAAATCCCCAGAACAATTCTCCTTGGCCTGGCTTGGATCCCACATTTATTCCATATTTGTTTTTCATCCATTCACTGTGGCAGAAGAAAAGGCATGGCTCTCATTAGCTGGACTTGGGACATAAGTCCACCTCTGGAGGCAGGGACTGGGTCAACTCCATTCAAACTGGGAGTGGAGTTGAGACTGGGAGTAGAGGACAGGCAGTTTTCCCCAAAAAATGCTCTTACTGAAAGAAAGAAAAAAGATGCATAAAAGGGAAAAAAATCTACTTGTGCACAACTGTAAATTGTAACTGCAACCTCTTATTTCCTCATCACAGCTATCCTACCTCTGAGTATAATAGTATTTCAATCAATCAGAGAGGAAAATGGAGGCTAAGTCAGAGTAAGGAGCACTGTTGTGTATGGGTAAGAAAGGTTGCCTAGCTTTCTTTCCTGCTCTCTGGCAAAGACACCTCAAGGCCTATGATGCAAAACTGAAGGAATATCCATCCATCCATCCATCCATCCATCAATGCATTCCTTCATCCATGTAACACTGATGAGTCCCGACAGTGAGACAGGCCCTGAACTAGGCACTGAGGCTACAAAAATAAATAAGGTGGCTCCTTAAAGAGCCCCTATGTGGCAAAAGTAGTAATAATGTAGTCACAAGAGATAGGATTTTGGAGTTACATGAAGCTGGGTTTCAATCCCGGCTCTTTTACTAATTAGGTATGTGAGTATAGACAAAGTTTTCATTCCTTCTGTGTTTTAGTTTTTGTATCTAAAAATAGGTGTATTGTAAGAATTAAATGTGTAATATTTATAATTTGCTCAACATAAGACCAGGCACATAAGGTCATTGTTCAATAATTAATAGTCATTACTGTGTTTATCAAATGAGATAATGCAAACAAACCATTGTATGCAGTGCCTGGCACATAGTAAGTGCTCAGGAAATGGTAATTGGCAGCTATTATCATATGAAATAGAATTAGGGACTAAATCCAAAAGGAAACAAAATTTAAAAATCAAGAAATAGCTATTATGATAGATTTGGAAAAAGCGTTGAGAATTCATCCAGACCTACCCCATCTTCAGAGAAAACACGTTAGTCATTTTAGATTTAGTAGAATTTATCTTCTCTTCAGAAAAAGTGCTCCCCAAAGCAATTGTCTTCCTTTTTTGCTCTCATATTTCATCAGTTTACATAATATTTAATTAAATTACATAATTATAATAATAAGTACAACTGGCATAAACTTGTTTGGGGCTCTCTCCTGGGACTTCCCTCTAGTGGGAACAGATGTGCACAGTTGAGAGTCATTAACTAGCCGCAGACATTCAGTGTGTTCTGGGCATTGGTCAGTATATTTTACAGAGAAAATAGAGAGCTGGTTAAGTAGAAGTCAGCCACAAGAACCTTTGCAGTACTACGGTGGTCTTCTGCATACTCTTCATCTTAATGAATGCCACTGTTACTTAAAAGTGTACCCCATATCTACTTGTATTTAAAACTTCTATAAGCGATATAATCAGAACTTTATAGCCAGAATTTTAAGCCTGCCTTCTGGAATCAGTTTTCCTATAGTCACAACTATGTATTGGGCAAAAAAGCAGTGCTAATAGAAAATGGTAGAACATGAAGGATTAATACTTGGTACTGTTCTAAATCCATTCTAACTCTAATCTTAATAAATCTAAATTCATTTCTAAGAAAGAAAAAAATAGAAACTTGTCTCACACATTGAAATGACAATAACAATAAGGTAGAATCTAAAAGAAGATTCAAATATGCTTTTCACTTCTGCCTGTCCAAATGCAGGAAATTGAGAGATTATTCTTTTAATTTTTCATGATGATCTCATGAAGATTTTTGAAACTTATTTGTTTTTTGACTTGCAAACCTCAAAATCAGAGTGCAACAAAAGTGAGAAGCCTTGGAACATCTGTATTTTAAAACTGGCAGTTTGGGGGAGATTAATGACTCTGTTTAAAAGTAGTAGTCATTCAAAGCTAAAATCTAATGAAATTCTTATTTGTAATCAGGTACTCCTGCTGAGTATTAGAAGTAGTTCAATCTGTGCCTCAGGAAGTTAAAATTTTATGATCAGAGTAGAAGCTATCGTTACTGCTGATTCTTGATCAATGGGAGAGTGACAAGCCAAGTAAGCAGGGCCAGGGGTCGGGGGTGGGAGGTGGGTCTTGGGGTAAGTGCTGGAGTGGCTTAGCCCCAAGCAAATAATTACAATATTAATAAATATCAATAGTGGATATTTTAAAGAAAGAAAGAAAAGAAAAGTTGTCATATAGGATTGGTCACATCCAGAAGACACATGCCTTTCTCTGGTTGTCTGTGAGGTAATTAAGAGTCCTGAGCGTATATGCGTGTGCCGGTACACACACACAAACATACACACATACGCACACACAAAATTAAAGGCATCTTTCAATCTTCGACTGTTTTAGACAACTTGGATTTTTCCCAGGTAATCACTGGCCACTTGGCAGACACTGACCTCATGTAGAATGGCTCCCTAGTGAGAGATGACTTGAACCAGATCAATTCCTTACATTTGGCAACCTCCAGGTCTCTGAATATTATGGAGATCAACAGATTTTACTACTTATTTATGTGAACTAGGTCATCTGTAGTCATTATAATTTCAGACATTTTGGTGTAAATAACAATTTAAAATTTTATTGCTACTTTTGGTGAAAGAAAGAGTCTGAGCCAAAGTACTTTTTTTTTTCAGTTTTTTTAAACTCTATTTCTTGAAATAGTTACACAATCCAAATTGCATGCTCTGCTCTGTAAAAACTTTATATTAACAACCATTGATGCTGCTGCTGCTAAGTCATTTCAGTCATGTCCAACTCCCAGGCTCCCCCGTCCCTGGGATTCTCCAGGCAAGAACACCGGAGTGGGTTGCCATTTCCTTCTCCAATACATGAAAGTGAAAAGTGAAAGCAAAGTCGCTCAGTCGTGTCCGACCCTCAGCGACCCCATGGACTGCAGCCTTCCAGGCTCCTCCGTCCATGGGATTTTCCAGGCAAGAGTACTGGAGTGGGGTGCCGTTGCCTTCTCCGAACAACCATTGCACAAACTGGAATGTCTTTCTTCAAATCAAATTTAAGGGCTGAGAAAGGTATTCTAGTTGGTCCCATTCCTTGATTCAAGCCTCCACCTTTGGCCCAAACAACAGTAACAAAACATGGCCAGGTTTACTTTCTTGAAGAAAAAGGAATATCCTGGTGAGTTTTGAGAACACTGAGTGAGGCAAATTGGAAAAAGACACTGGACCCGTATTATGAAAGGGCTAGCATGTCCAAGTAAGGAGCCAACAGATTCTTACCTAACAGATAACAGAAAACCACTGCTGGTTTTCAAGTCAAGGATATTGACCCATATGATGAGACTAGAGGAGTCCAGGTACATGCAGACTTGAAAAGGCTCTATAACCTTCCAAGATGGGAGGGAAGCAATGCTGGTGGTTCTGATATACTTGGGAGAGCAGAAAAAGACAATAACCTTAGCAGAAGGAGCTGGCAAGCAATAAGTGAGAGAGTCAAGTGTCTGAGCAGTCCCTCTAGGGCTCTTGGGGGGAAACTGAAAAACAGAACCAAGTATCAAAACCACAAGTGAGACTGGGCACATACGCCTCAGTCCTGCTGCATCCTAAAATCAATGAACTAGCAGGATGCATAGGCCCTTTAGAAGAAACTTTTGTACAGTTGAGGCCGACAAGAAACAGTACCAAGAATCTCAGGAAAGTATCTTTTGTCATTCTACATCATCATTTCTACTAAAATTAAAGGAACATGTGTTCAAACTTTCAGTCCTTATGAAATTAGAAACCCAGTGTCTCGCAGGTTATCGCAAAGGATTTATGTTTCCTCTAGTTGTTTTGGGCTTGATTTCCTGCTTCAGCTGAACCCACAAGTCATGCACGCCTGATCACTTGCCAGTGCTGCCTCATCTTAACTTTGCCTTGTTTCTAAAAGCTCACTCTAGGACGTAGGACTTAGACATTTACTGAAGATTCATGGAGGGTAGAAGGATTACATCTCACCCAGCCTAGCAGATAATTTAAAATTTAAACTTCAGTACTAGGCATTCCTATTACTCCCCTTCTTATTCTCCCTATGCCCTCCACTGGGAATTTTGTGGGGTGTCTCTTTCATTTAGCCCCCAATTTCCCACCATGTAATTCTGCCTCAACACCCTTCTTTCATATTCTTTCTTTTTATACATGACCTTCATAAGTCTATTTCATGTTTTATAGAGAGAATTTGGTTAGCTCTTTTTCTGCTGTGTTCTAAGGATTATCTTTCCACAACCAAAATGCTGTGCTAAGAAAGAAAAATTATTTTTTTGCCCTTCAGAGGAATTCTGCTACCAGCTATTAAGTCAGGCTTTTCCCCTAGTATACTTGAATCTATAACTTGAGCATAGTGGTACCTCTTTTTTACTTAAGTATGGATTAGTATATCTAAACTGACCTGCAGATTCGTCTACTGGGATACCCTGTACTGTGCTGGCCTTTCTGGCTATCACTGTCTGACAGCATATTAGGAACACCACTCATGTCAGACCCTACCCCTTGCCTTTCCTCTTGACAATTTATAGATCCAATGCTATTTAGACAGGTGGAGAGGTAATCTCACCAGCGAGGCAATTCCCTTGGGCCATTATACATGCAAGATATTTCCTCAATTCAAAAATGCTATTGGAGGATTTCACTGAACACTCCAGTAAAGAAATTCCTGAAACTGCAGTGTTGAAACTAGCAAAAGGGCTCTGCTATAAGAAGTAATATTCTCACCAAGCTGTTGATACCATTTGAGAAATTTACATCTTGAGACAGTATCGGATGGCAGTGATAACAAGCTCCTGTGTCAACGATTCTCCATGTCTGTCAATTGATCTCATCCCAGGTAAAGCAGGGGCAGTGACTGTCTTATTGCAAGATAACTGCAGGCCCCCAAACTACCAGAAGCACCCATGAACACTTTAGTGCCTAAAAGAGAGTGAAATCCTATCAGAAAACAATGAACATAGGTTCTGTTCAGTTTCCTTTCCAAGGACCATGTCTGTATGCTTGGGAGTTGATTTAAACTGCTTCTTGTTTTTCAAATACTCAAACTGTCCTACCCACTTGGGGAGGAAATATTGAAGTTATCGATCATTGAGAGAAAAAAATACAACAGGCAAGGATCTAGCAGCTATATTAATGTACATATTGCTGTGGAAGTGCTTCAGTGTCCTGTCCCTCAACCTCTCCCCAGTGTCTGAAAGTGAAGTGAAAGTGTTTGTAGCTCAGTTGTGTCCAATTCTTTGCAAGCCCATGGATCGGACCCCACCAGGCTTCTCTGTCCATGGGATTCTCCAGGCAAGAATACTGGAGTGAGTTGCCATTTCCTCCTCCAGGGGATCTTCCCAACGCAGAAATTGAACTCAGGTCTCCTGGATTGCAGACAGATTCTTTACCATCTGATCTATCAGAGAAGTCCCCAAATCCCTGAACCCAACAATGACAGAGCTGTGAAAGACCAACACGACTCACCCTCACTGAGTAGTGGGGGTCTCTTGGCAACCAGGGTGAAAACATCACCTTAGCAGGTGACAGACACTTGAGCCTTGGCTAGGGCATTAATGAACAATATTAATAAAGACTAATTAGATAGTGTTTGTTGAAATGTTTCCAAAGTGATGAGCAAAATAAAGCCAACCTAAAGAAAATATTGAAAAGCCTCCCACTGAGCATGCTCAGAAAGAGCATTTGAACTTCTTTTATTTTTAAAATGCTCAACCATTTTCTTCAAAAACTTGGCTTGATCTTCCTGATTCAGTGATAACTGAAGTCATGCCAACTTTGATGTTTTTAGCTTCAGCTGTTTTAGAGCTATATGTGATCCCCCCAAAAGGTTGGAGTGATTTTTATTTCTGAGTGAAGAAGGAAGCATATGTTTTAACCCTCATGTGCCTTTTTTGAGAAAGGATGAATTAACATCCTATAATGTTTTACCTTTGGGCTTAAAATAAAGAGTGTGGTTTGAAAGTCAAGGATACATTTTTCAGAAATTAAAATGGAGGCTCCAGCCTTCAGGATTAAGTCCATGGATTTTTGTCTGTTTTACCAAATACATTTGGTGAATTGCTTGTCTGCTGCTATTGTTTTAAAATGGCAGCAGAGACAAGGCAGTCTGGAGACTTGAGCAAGATGGACCACACACAAACCTAACTTCAGGACATCAAAAAAACATGAAACTAATATGCAGAAACACTGGAGCATCTTGAATACATTTTTTTCTAACCAGATAAATGACAGAATGGGGAATAAAAATGAATTTCAAAAGCTTTAATCCACCTGACAGTCTAATTTCCCCTTCTAATTATAGAAATAGGAAGGAAGGAATAAATAATGAGAATTTAGAGGCCGAGTGATACCAAATATAACTAATCCCATTGAAGGAGAAGGAATGTAGAAGACAGGGTTGTCAGGGTGGCTTCTAAGAGCCATGCCTACATTCTTTCCCATTTTCAACCATGCCAAGACTTCCCTCAGATTTCCCCTGGGATCAGTTTTTCATTGTGTCTCCTTAGGACACACCAGAGATGGTGAGGTAAAGAAATCACGGTAATTACGGCTGATACCGTTATTAGCTAGAAAGTTAGACAACAGCCCTAATGATGAAGCTCGGATGTGTTAAATGGCTCCCAGCAAACCCTAGTTGGTGTAAAACTTACATGAGAAGTTTAGGATCGGGCATTCCCTGGGTTTCTATAGGTGGAAACACTGGATGATTCTGGCACTTCCAGATCAGACCTAGGTCATTTTTGCCGATGATTACACAATGTCATCTAGTAGTATCAAATTAAATTTCACTAAATCACAATTCGCCCTATATCCTGGTATGTACCCGAAACTCTGGAAGAACAACAAAAGGAAAGAATTGGTAAAGAAATGACAAATGTCTCACTCTCTTACAATGTCAGAAAAACTATGGGCAGAAAAATTGAAACCAGAATGAAAAGAAAGGAAATTGAGTCTGTGTTTACAAAAGGATTCCAATTCTGGGTGAACTGTCCAACTCAACCAGTGGCTTTGGAGAAACATGATTAAAGTGATGACTGAGGTGTTTTGTGTCCCAGCCTCAGTTTCCTTTCGTCCCCTCTGAGTCCCGTAACAGCCAATCAGAAAGGAACCTGGCCCGGAGGCTTGTCAGTGATAATAATTGAAAACATCTGTCCATGTAGCAAGTGTGGGAAGCCAGAGCAGTTCTCTGACAGAGGGAGTTCTCAGACAGCAAAGCCATAACCACGACTGCGCTCATATTCTCCTTCACAGGATTTTCTCACTGCCAGCTGTCTTTATTCTCCTGCCAGGAAAGCCAGGGGCCTGGGGCTCTTACCCGGGCTGGGGTTAAGTGAGCTGGGGCCAGGGGAAGGAGGGGTACAGGCTGGCTCAGAGCTTTGGGTATGGAGATGAGGGCTATCTGATCAGGAACTAAAGAGACCCAGGGCTGGGGGAGAAAGAGCAGCAAACAGAGAAACCAGTGAAGTATAAGGAGGACAGAGGGATGATAAGAGAAGAGGAGTTCCTAGTCTGCATTCAGAAGACCTGTCTTTGAATCTCGACACAACCACTTCTGTGTGACACAGGGCACCTCCCTGAGCCTCAAGTGTTTCATCTTTGCGTACTGAACTGTGCTTAGTCGCTCAGTCACTTGTCCAGCTCTTTGCGACCCCATGGACTGTAGCCCACCCAGCTCCACTGTCCATGGGGATTCTCCAGGCAAGAATACTGGAGTAATAATGCTCATAAAGCTCTCATAAAGCTGTTGTCAGGAAACAATAAAATGATGCACTTGAGTGGCACAAAGCAAGGGCTGAACAAACATTAGCTTCTTTATCAGAGAGAAGATGGCTTACCATGCAGCACTTGAGGTTTAGAAAAACAGAAGCAGAAATTCCTACTGGAGGGCCTGATACCAGGGTCATGAGCTGAGATGTTCCTGCTGATTGTGTCATGTCGTCTTAGATGGTAGCAATGTTGTTCCTACAAATATGGCTCATCCCCTGGCTGTAGCCTTTGCCAACCTGTGTTGCTTGGCCTTTTGTGCTGACTCTTTGTTGTAGCTTCTCTGTGTCCCTAGAGCCACGTTCTGGGCTGCATCAACTTCCCTCTGATCTAGCTGGCTTCACCACACTCCCGATGTACCAATGTCTCATTCTGTTGGTCCCAGCAGTTTGCCAGGTCTTTCAGCTTGGTGCTGAATCTATCAAGGGAATATCTGGCCAGAGCAATGCCAGTAAAACATTACTTCAGCCAATTGAAGAGAAAATTCCAAATTGTAGGTTAGAGAACATTTAAAGCAAGGAAAGTTGGAGCAAGGAAAAGAAAGAAAATAAAGTTCTTAATAGGAAGATTTAGATGTTTTCCCCTGCCTACAGGAAAAAAAAAAAAGTTTTCATTGAAAATATAATAAACCAATAGATTCAGAAGGAAAAAAGAAACAAAGGATCTTAAAGGGAAACATTCAAAAACACCAAATTATCCACATCATTTCATTGCTTAAGATACCCTGTACCTAAATGAACCACCTCTGAAAACTGCATGAATAGTCACATCAGCACAATTGTATGTATAACTAACTCAGTTATATGATGTATGATATTCACTTGGAAGCTAGAAGGAATAAATCCAGCTTGCAAAGAAGCAGAACTTACTTTTGGTGAGGGGGTGCTTAGGTCCTGAGAAAATCTTGCTTAACACATGGGTGGCAAGAAATAATACAAAAGGAGAAACTTGGGGAGGCCAACTTTGTATCATTAGTTAAGAACAGTTATGTATTGTATATGTATCCAACATAAACACTTGGCTAAGGATGTTATTCTACTGACAGTGTTTGCCTTTCCTTATGGTCATCAGCTGGTGACTACTGCTACTTGGCTGCAAAGCACTTCATCCATAAAGAAAAGCACCATAAGTAATAATGAGTGTGAGTTTGTGTTCATTGCAAAGCAAGAATTCAGCTTCAACAAGAGTTTTTTTATCCAATTGAAATGAATCAAACTGTTTAACCTAATTGGGCTTCTATAAATCAGGAGTGTTGTCATATTAGTAATCCTCCCAGATAAGGCATTGCAATGAGGCGCCATGCAAAGAGTACGAATGTATAAACACAAAATGAATAGAATCCATTGACCCTCTGCTATTTAGAAGCCTTGTACGTCTTCCCTCTATTATCACTACTTAATAAAATTACTACTTAACAACTGACATTAGTAGACCCTTTTAACCATTGAGAGACTGGATTTTTCCTTTCTGTGACTTTTTTCTTCAGTCTGCACATACAACCACAGAAAACCTCATTTTTTGATGATTATAAGGTAATAAAATATACTAGTAAGGTAGGTAATGTACATCCATTGGAAACTGGGTTTTTTTTAAATACAGATTATATATGTTGTATAATTTCTTCTAAAAAATGAAGCAGGTATTATGTTCTAATTTGAAAGGACTACCGATTTATATCTCATTATAGATATATTTCTTTAAATGTCTTGCAAATAGTTATCTTTGCAAATTAAATCTAATATATATCGGAGAAGGCAATGGCACCCCACTCCAGTACTCTTGCCTAGAAAATCCCATGGACGGAGGAGCCTGGTAGGCTGCAGTCCATGGGGTCGCTAAGAGTCGGATGCAACTGAGCGACTTCACTTTCACTTTTCACTTTTATGCATTGAAGAAGGAAATGGCAACCTACTCCAGTGTTCTTGCCTGGAGAATCCCAGGGACGTGGAAGCCTGGTAGGCTGCCGTCTGTGGGGTCGCACAGAGTCGGACACGACTGAAGCGACTTAGCAGCAGCAGCAGCAGCATATCTAAAGTCACTATTTGTCTACTTTGACACTTCTATGCAGCTATAATTTTCCCTTTTTTTTTTCCTATACTCACTTAAGGGTAGCTTGGTTCAAATGCTCCCAGCAGCTTGCCTCTCAAGTTTCCAGATTCCTTCTCATCTAGGAAGGCTTTGTAATACTTCTATAGATGTATCTGATTTCCTTTTGAAATTACTTTTACCCTGAATGGCACATTCCTGGCACATACACCACCATTTCTCATCCAAATCCCATGTAGACATTATTGATTGGTCACATAGCTCTTTCAGCTTCAGGGTCGTTCCCCACAGAGCAGACAGCCACCATCAGCCAGGTAAAGCTGTGTCATCTCAGCCAAAGTGGGTCTCTTGGTCCATTGCCACCATTCTTTTATAGGTGTTATGAAAACAAAAATGCAGACTACAGACACACCCTTATGCTTCCAAGAGAACAGGAGGCTTGTGTCTGTTTCCTCAAAAATTCCCTAAGTCTGCCTTTTTCTTTCAATCTTTATTTTAATAAATAAATATAAGCCTTATAGTGAAGATATCCATGCTGTCCTGTGCTTAGTCACTCAGTCGTGTCTGACTCTTTGAGACCCCATGGACTGTACTACCAGGCTCCTCTATCCAGGGGGATTCTCCAGGCAAGAATACTGGAGTGGGTTGCCATGCCCTCCTCCAGGGGATCTTCCCAACCCTGGAGTCGAACTGGGGTCTCCTGCATTTCAGACAGATTCTTTACCTGCTGAGCTACCAGGAAAGCCCAAAATATGCATACATACCCTGTATGTGTCAATTATATGTAAAGCATATACGTACATAGGTAAGACATTATTACAATCCCTTAAATTTTAGAGTTTCTTTATTTTGCTGTTGAGAACTGTGCTTACCATGTGTTTCTGAGCTTGTCAACTTTCCTTACCAATCATTTCAAATTTGAGGAAGGAAAAAAAAGAGTTTAAACTTTGCGTGTATGTATTAAATTGTTGAACAACAGGATTTAGTGCACAAATTAGAACTCCTCTAGCCCAACTGTCTGATTTTCCAAAAGAGGAAGCTGGGGATGAGGAAGATTAAGTGAATCTCCAAAGTCCTACATGCAATAAAAAGTGGAGACAGGGAAGAAACCAGGCTTTCTGTGTCTTTGAACAATTGATCTCCCACCCAGTCATTAAACTGTGCATGTTTATTAGACCAAAACTTCCTTACTGAATCAACTTTTTCTCCAGGTTCCTATGGTGTACTGGGTCAGTAGGCCTCAGGGACATCTACAGAATACTCTAAGTCAGTTCTTTCTCCTTTGAATGATGTAGACATTTCTGTAAAAAAGCAAAACTTATCAACACAATCCTCACAACTCCTACATTCTATTTCTGACACCTTAACCTAAAGTAATTTCACACTACCTCATAAAAACCCTTGAAAACAGAGCATCCAAGGATGATATTTTGCACCGACTGAATTCTCTTTTCCAAAAAAAGCCTCTAAATGTTACATTAAATTGCTATATTTCCAAATTCTATTCTCCAGTCATCCTCTGTGATTTTTTTCAAAAGAAGCAAAAAGAGAAGACAGGGGAAAGGAGAAAGGGAAAAAGGACTGACATGGAAAAGGACTCAAGGTCTTTGCTGATCATCTTGACTTGCCCTTCTGGACTTAAGAAAAAGCAGCTAACAAGAGTATCTGTGGATAGCTTGGCTCTGACTGTAGCTAGACAAGTATTAGAGAGTATCTCATTTTTGTTCAGTTCAGTTCACTTTCTGTTGGAGCAAAAATGCATCTGAGTGAGGAAAAACTTAACCTGCCAGTGACCTGTAAAGCAAAATCTATTTGTAATAACAGGAAGGTATAGAATGCCCAAATTTCCTACTGCAGTGAAAATAGGAGTAAAGTAGAAGGTAACACACCACCTAAACTCAAAGATTTTGCAATCTAATTGAGGGAGATAAAACATATGTGCATGAAATAACTTAGAGATAAAAATAAAACATGTCAACAACAATGTAATACAATCTGAATGTTTAAATGCCAAGAAAGCAAATAACGAAGTGATCAGAATACAGTTCTTAAAGGCTTCCTCATAGAGACAGGCTTAAATATGGTTTTGGATATGGTGACTGACACACAGAGCAAAACAATTCAAATGCGTGTGGCCATAAAAATAGGCAAGCAGGAATCGACCTCGGTCCCCTGAATTAATGCAATCTGCTTCTGTTATCCTTTTTTTTTCTTTCACTTTTTTATAATTTTACTGGTGGACTATAGTCCATAGGGTCAGACACAACTGAAGCAACTTAGCATTCATGCACACACTTTTTCAGAACAGATTTAGGTTTACAAAAATCTGAATAGAATGTACAGAGAGTTTTCATATACTCTCCACTCCCCTTCCCCCTGCTCCCCAAAACATACACACACAACCACAGAATCTCCCGTTATTAAAATCTTGCATTAGTGTGGTACATTTGTTTTAATTGATAAGCCAACATCAATACATCATTGTTAGCTAAAGTCCATAGTTTACATTAAGGTTCACTCTTAATGTTGTAAATTACGTGAATTTTGATAAATATTTGGTGACATGTATGCACCATTATATCATACAGAATAACTCTACTACCTAAGACTCCTCTGTGCTCTGCCCAGTCATCCCTCCCTCTTCCCAAACTCCTGGCAACCACTGATCTTTCACTATCTCTAGATTTTGCCTTTTTCAGAATGTCAGATGCTTAAATCATATAGCCTTTTCAGATGGGCCTCTTTCACTTGGCAGCATACATTTTAAATGGATCTCTTCATGGTTTGATAGTGCACTCCTTTTCATTGCCAAATAATATTCCATCATCTCACAACGTGAATGTCCCACAGTTTGTTTATCTATTCACCCACTGAAGGACATTCATAAGCATTTAAGATTTAAAAACAAAGTTGTTGTTTTTTTTAACCAATTCATTACTCAGGTAGGAAATTGATTCTCAGAACCCATATTCTTTTTACCTTGAGACTTCTTTGTCTAGGGAAGTATGTTGTCATTTTTCTTTAACATGAGAGTAGGTCATCATTTGTCTCCTTAAACTTGTGGGTTTTAAGCCACCTCACCCTTTTGCTTTCACTCTTCGATAACATGAAAGCAAAGTTTTTTACAACATATAACCAAAAGTTATAAAATTATGAGAATTATGAAATTAAGTTCTGAGTTTTTAAATTGAACATGGTTACTATCAAGCATCTATTGGGGGTCATGTTTTTCCTGTCCGTTAGAACTGTAATTATGGTTTGTCTTCACAATGAATCAGAATATAAATCTAAATTTGACATTATGCCTTTTTCTCTTTTTTTTTTTTTAGCCAGTGTTAATTATATCCAAAGAAACAATTCTATGACTTTTACAAAAGTGACATCCTAGGCTGTTGACTCTAAATGCAGCCAAATATCACCTGGCACACCTGTGTCTTCCTTTTTGACACCAAATAACATTGATAACCAAATTACTCTAGTAATAATAATTTTCAAGGGCTCCTCCCACCGTGGCATTTGAAGGAAATTGTCAATGAAAGTCATTTCCTTGGCTCCATAAATATGTATACATGTTGATTTTAAGACAGCACACAGGAGACTTTGCCAGAAAAATTTAAAAGTTCAAGCAGAAAAAATAATCCCAGTATCTCTCTGTCATTTGCCGCTTTGTATTTGTTTCCTTAAAATGCACAGCTAAATGCTCTCTACACATAGATATCACTTGGTAGGCAGGGTGTATCTTATTACTGTGTTATTTTCCAGTACATTTGGTGTAGTTAAGGTAAAGTGTATTAACTTTCTCTCAAAATAAAGATGAAAACAGAGCTGTAGCAGTTGTGAATGCTTCAGCCATTGTCAGGAAGTTAAGAACTGACGGGAGGTCCAAATAACCAGCTCTGCCTGTGCATATACCGTCGTTTTCCCCTGGGATAGTCGGTCTAATCCTACAATGTATCTGACTGGCATGAATGTAGAATTACTTTCAATAAAGATTTTATTTCAAGCTTGGATGATTTCCCCCAAAACATCTTGTCACTGAGGCAAAGTATATCATAGAATATCTGATTTTTTTTCCCCTCCAAGTCAGCTTTTGAGGGCGAAAAATACACATTTCAACTCAAGTACTCAACTCAGGTCAATTCTCTGTAAAAATCACATTTTAACATATCTAGGCTGATTAGAGATTTGCTACATTAAAGAAATCAGGGAGCTGTCAAAGAGAGCTTACTCTAAAGTCTGCAAATGTTAAGAATAAGTAACACATTTGCTCATCTACAGCTTGCACCCCCCACCCCTGCAGTAACCTCCACTTGAAGAGCAGGCAGGACAGATGACTCCACGAGCTAATACCCAGCTTCTAGAATATTTGTCTTTTTGCAAGTAAGGAACATTTAAAGGTCACATCTTCCAATAAGTATGAGATTGTTTCCAGGCTATATGAGAAATATGAATGGCCTGGTCATGATCACTCTAAAACCATCTTCATTTCTCCATTTCTCCTTGTCTCTGTCTTTATCCTTTTCTCTTCTTTCATGATGCCAAATTAAGTCAGCATGTCAAGATAGGGGAACAGTCGGTAGCAGTACACTACTCTATTTTGAGTTCACTGAAATGTTTCATTTTGGGCTTGCTTACATTATTTCAGCCTTGCTGTCACTTTGTTTAATTTATGCTTGGTTCATATACACTTAAAAATATCTTAGGTTACCTATAGCCTCACCCCTTAGTCACTAAAAGCACACAAATCACACGGCTTAGTTCTAATGGGATAGGAGTAATTACTTTAATATTTAATAATCATAGCACATTATATTTATACAATGTTTTAAATTCAAAATCCCTCTTATCTCTATTATTACATTTTATTACTAACATGTAATATTATAATAAAATGTATGCACAAGAATGAAAACTCAGCATGGATAACAGCAGATGAAACTTAGAGGAATGAAAAGGTCCAGATTTGAGTCATCACAGGTGATTACAGACAACAGACGCATGAGTTAGCCTGACGTCCATGTGCACAAGGATGTATGCAGGAACTCGCACAATTTATTTCTCCACCACAGTACAGATTACAAATTCATGTGTATAAAGGCAAAACAAATAGCTTCTATATTTAAGCCAAGTATTATATATATTTAAAGGGGTTTACCTTTCTGCTGCTGCTGCTGCTGCTGTCACTTCAGTTGTGTCCGACTCTATGCGACCCATAGACGGCAGCCCACCAGGCTTCCCCATCCCTGGGATTCTCAAGGCAATAACACTGGAGTGGGTTGCCATTTCCTTCTCCAGTGCATGAAAGTGAAAAGTGAAAGTGAAGTCACTCAGTCGTGTCCGACTCTTCGCAACCCCATGGACTGCAGCCTACCAGGCTCCTCTGTCCGTGGGATTTTCCAGGCAAGAGTACTGGAGTGGGTGCCATCGCCTTCTCCGTGCCTTTCTGCAGATATAAACATTTTACCTAAAATACTATGTGATGGTCAGATTTCAGATGGTCAGGAAAAAAAGTGTCATTATCTTTAGCTTCAACCATCCATAGTATAAATCAGATAAAAATTATGTTTTATTCTAGACTTTTCTCATCAGTTTTGTTCAAATCAGGTACATGTTAAAAACTGAGTCAGATAATATGTGGGAAAGAAAGGTACCCTGCATAGTTACAAGCCCTGAACTAGGTCTCAAGAAATAGTATCTCTGTTTAACAATCTCTGCATTCATGTTCTCACCATCTCTGATGTACAAGAAACGTAAGTATTGTACCAAAATCAAAACTAATTTCCCTCTTGAGGCCCTTTTTGCTTGTTTCTTTTCCCCAGAGTTCAGATGTTTATGCAGTTGACAAGTATTTATTGAGTACCTAGTATGTGTCGATCTAGATGGGCGTTGGAAAGACACAGCTGTGACAGAGAAGAGCTCCCATGGGCATCATTTCTGAGTAAGATGATAGGAAGGTAGGACTGTCTCAAACCAGGCATTATTTGAGGCCCATTCTTCTAAATGTTTTAAATTTAGTCAATTCAGAGTGTCTTCTAGACACTTCTAAACATTTTCCTGGGTCATTTCTAGTTCTGGAGGGCTAAGAATGGCCTAAGCATCTGGTGAGGGGCAGGGAGAGCATCCATTTATACAGTATTTCAGTAAATATTGGTTGAGCACCTATGAGCCAAAGACTAATCCCGGTCTAGGAATACAGCACTAAACAGAAACAAAGTCCTGGTCCTTAAGATGTTTACATTCTGTTGGAGAAAGGTAATAAAGCAGATAAGCAGGGTAGAAAGTGTCTGGCTTTTGTCACCTGTCCTGGATGGTCTTCATTTCCTTCTGGTTGTTTGTCTTCATCTCTTCCAATCCCAGGTCTGGTATCGGTCACCAGCAGACCCTGTGAAGGTTATCTTGCTATCTTTGTGTAGATATACCATGCAGTAATTTGTATTTAACTATTCCTGATACATTAAACATGAAGAAATCTGAGGGTTGTTTTTTTTTTAACTTTTTACTTTGCATTGGAATATAGCCGATTAACAAATAATTATGTGATAGTTACAGGCGAATCGCAAAGGGACTCAGCCATAAACACACGTGTATCCATTCTCCCCCAAACTCCCCTCCCATCCAGGCTGTCACATAACACTGAGCAGAGAACTCTGAGATTTTGTTCTAACCCTAGGTCTGCTCCAAGGGGAGAATAGAGGTCTGTCTGATCTCAGAATCCTCAGACTTGCCCACAGCCTGTCCTCAGGAAGAGGGATAGGAAGGGTTCCTGACCGAGCCACCTTCACAGGACCTTACCAAGTCTCTGCTCTTCTTAACTCTCCTCCCAATCCAGAGAAATCTTTCTCTTGTCTGGCAGCATGCTAACCTGGCTCTTCATCTACCTTCCAGTCTACTGATTAGGCCATCATTCCAATTCTAAGTCCAGGGCACTTGAGCCTTTGAAACCCCAAGGCCCAGTCCTTTGCAATTCAAATACCCTAGTTTACAAAGAAACCAAAGCACTTTCTCTGCTCTTCTGTTGTGCCATCCCTCTACTGAGGAAAAAATGTTGTTAATGGAATCTTGGAGAAAAGAAAAAGGTATGAGCGAGGGTGGAGAAGAAACCTCAGTTATGATATATTATCCCACGTCATCTTGGACTTTCCCAGAATGTTCATTCTTTCATCATTAATCTGGAAGCCCAAACCAAACCACATTTTAAATATCACTGGATTTACCATCCAGTATGGGAATCTGGAACATCTGTGAATGCCTCCTGATGGAGAACTTGTGTTCTTTTTATGTGTAGAATATTTAATAACCTTGATAGTCTCCTTATTTTTATAGTATACATTTAGAAAAATCTATACCAAATAATAGGGAGAAGGCAATGGCACCCCACTCTAGTACTGTTGCCCGGAAAATCCCATGGATGGAGGAGCCTGGTAGGCTGCAGTCCATGGGGTCGCTAAGAGTCAGACACGACTGAGCGACTTCTTTCACTTTCCACTTTCATGCATTGGAGAAGGAAATGGCAACCCACTCCTGTGTTCTTGCCTGGAGAATCTCAGGGACGGAGAAGCCTGGTAGGCTGCAGTCCATGGGGTCGCACAGAGTCGGACACGACTGAAGTGACCTAGCAGCATACCAAATAATAATAATAACTAAATGACAGAATTATGAGGGATTTTTATTTTCTATTGTAACTTGTCTACGTTCTCTAAATTTTCTGTAATAAATGTGAATCTTTTGAAGCAGACTAGTCTATTTTCACAACTCTAATTCTTCATACAGAAATGAAATTAGTCTGTGGGTCAGTTGCAGGAACTGGATTTACTAGAGAAAAATAGACTTTTTCTTCCATATCATGGGGTTTGTTTGTTTGTTTTCTTCTTTTTTTGCATTCAGTCATCACAGCTGCCCTAACTGTTCTTTTTTCTGAAGCAAAACACCATCAGTCCCTGTCCTCTATCACTGAGCAGCCTGTCACTCAGATGCACACATTCACCTTGGAGCCTCAACTTGTGCAGCCAGAGTCAAGTCACTGTGAAAAATATATAAAATTTATTTTCCCTCAGAAAGTAAAATTAAGTGTGGACAACTGAATACTGACACACAGACTAGAACTGACTTTCTTTCAGCTCTTCTGGAACCTCTTAAACTAGGAGACAATTTTCTAGAAAACTGTGGAAGGTTTGATGTTGATCCCTTAGTGGAATAGGAAGAGTGGAAAAGAGGTTGATGAATTCTGACTTTGCACATGGATAGTATATATTCCTTTTAGATTTATCTAAAATCATAAGGCAAATATTTAAGTTCCATATTCCCACTAATGTCTTATAATTAGGTGCCTTACTCTGCTTGGCCTAATTAATGCTGATCCACGCACAACCCCCAATGTTCTGTATAAAATGTTACTAGCACATACTAGTGTTTTAACTGCCTTATTGGACAAATTCCAAGTAAAGAATAATAAACAGTGTTATATTTTTTTCTTTTCTAAAAATACTTCCAACACGTCATATATTTCCTAGCCTTTCTCTCTTAAACCCAGGGCAGTGTCTTCCCAGGATGATGATGTTATCCATGGTTATTGCTAGATCAACAGAGCTCAGGGAATAGGCAAATTAAGACTTCTTTTACTGCTGACATGGTCAAATGTGAATGGCTAAAACCATTTGAAAGCTTAACAGAAAACACCTAAGGGGAACCGTGTAGCTGAAATTCTCAATCTGTCTCACCAATAGTGCATTTCCTTCCACAATGATAAGTGAATATTCTCAGAAGTTGAACACACTGTGTGAATCTGGAGAAAAAGGCAATATGTATTATTTTGATTTTTCTTCCACCTGAAACCCTTTTCATCTCTATAAATATATCCTTGAATATGAATCAGGTGATGAAAAAATCAAAATATGTCACCCAAGACTTTCTGACTCACTTCCCTTCCACATCTACCCCAGGTCTCAGGCCTCATCATTAAGAAACCCCTTGATTTCAAACCCCTTGATTTCTCGACTCTTAGTTGTTTGTGGAAAGAAGATCTATCTCCCAGAGTAATAAAGATCTGCATCTTCATCTAAGTGTTGCTGCCACTTAACTATGTGGTCTCGATCAAATTATTCAGTGTTTCTCAGGCTCATTTTATCCATCTGAAAATTTTCTTTTATATCTGAAAAAGAAAAAAAATGGAGATATTCCTAGTGTATATTAAAATTACAGTTATTTGAACAGTAAAGTGGTAGTGCAGAATACAAATCATCCAGAATAAAACATACCAGGTGCTTTTGTCTGTGAGTTGTAGGATATATTATTGGGGCAATCAGCTAGCTATTGAAAAAAAATAGAGATTACCTTCACATTTCATATAGTAAAATACACTGAGATGAATTAGAAGATACAAAAATATACCATTTTTAAAATCTAGAAAAAAATATTGATGACAATTACCTGATTTATTTAAATGGATGAATTTTATAATTAAAAAATAATGAGAGAAATTCCAAAAGAAATAATGCTAGATATGAACACATAAAAATATAAATAAACAAAATTAAGGAAAAATATAATTGAGAGAATATAAATACAACAAAAGTAATGAAATATTATGCCATTTAACACAAAAAAAAACCTCAGAAATCTAATATGTTCAAATATGTTCATTGTAACATGTTTCATTGTCTGTAACAGCGAAAAATTAGAAGCAACATAAAAGTCCATCAGCAAGGGAATGGTTAAATAAATTATTTTCATACTATGAAATGTAACAGCATTTTTCAAAAGATGAGGTATTTTTAAATGTACTGACTTGGAAAGATTCCCATGATATATAGTTAAGGGGGAAAAAGCAAGTTGTACTATAACATATTATGTATTTTTATCTCATTCTTTTTTTTTTTTTAAGAAAACAGATACTAAAGGGATTGTTGTTGTTCAGTCACTAAGTCGTGTCTGATTTTGTGTGACCCCATGGACTAGCCCACCAGGCTCCTCTGTCCTTGAGATTTCCCAGGCAAAAATACTGGAGTGAGTTGCCATTTCCATCTCTAGGGTATCTTCCCAACTGAGGGATCAAACTTGTCCTGCATTAGTAGGCAGATTCTTTACTCCTGAACCACCAGGGAAGCCCAGGTAGATGGACAGATAAATAGAAAAACATCCAGAGGGAGCACCCATCTGTTAATTATAGTTGTCTTGAAGGAGTTTGACTAGAAAAACAGAAGGTTTGACCTTTTCATTCTATATTCTCCTGATTAGCACACTTTTTAAATACTATGTGTTAGTTTTGTTATACAAAATAATTAAATGGATGAAACAAACAAAATTGTATGCTCTCAATAAGAAAAAGGCAGGTGATATGAAAGGTTATTCACAGAAGAGATAATCCATATTGCTGTGCTTTTTAAACTTCTTCCCCATTTCCTAAATTCAAAGAATCCTAACTTTAAACAATGATAGATCATTTTTCACCTATCAAGTTAGCAATTATTTTAAGAAGAATAAAATCAAATGATAATAATGCTATCAGGACTATGAATTGTCATGTTACCCACATTATCATGGTTTAAGAAAAGAAAACCCTTAACTTAATGATCTAGTGCGAATTCTCAAAGTGTGGTCCCCAGACCAATTGTATCCTCTCAAGGAACTTGTGACTAGTGTAATATTCTCAAGTCCCTCCCCAGAGTTGCTGAACCAGAAGTCTGAAGGTGAAGTTCAGTGATTTGTGATACAACCCAGTTTCCAAATTATTCTCATGAATGGTAAAGTTTCAGAACCATTGATCTAATTGCTACATTTCTACTACTGCGGAGTTTCTCAACAGCAGCAATACTGACATTTGGGGCTGGATAAATTGTTTGGGGAGACTGTCCTATTCATCGTAGACTGTTTAGTACCATCCTTTGCCTCTGACTCACTAGATGCCATAGCAACTCACCTTCTCCACTCCACTCAGTCATGACAACCTTTGATATCTCCAGACACTGCAAACGCCTCATGGGAGATGTGGGGGTAGGGAAGTTGCCCCTATTTGGAAACAACTGCCTAAAGAAATACTCCAAAAATGTGGAGAATGAGTATACAAAAAAAGGGTTTTTAATATATTAATTACATTTATACTAAGAAATCATAGCGCACAAACCATTCTGTCCCATATAAGATAATTAGTAAAAACTATGGTAAAGAATCTGCCTGCCAGTGCAGGTAGATGTAAGAGACACAGGTTTGATCCCTGGGTCGGGAAGATCTCCTGGAGAAGGGCCCAGCCACCCACTCCAGTATTCTTGCCTGGAGAATCTCATGGACAGAGGAGCCTGGCAGGCTGCAGTCCGTAAGGTAACACAAAGTCGAACATGACTTAAGCGACTTAGCATGCACACACATATATAAGACATAGGGCTTCCCAGGTGGCACTAGCAGTAAAGAACCCACCTGCCAATGCAGGAGATGCTGGAGACACAGGTTTGATCCCTGGGTTAGAAAGATACCTTGGAGAAAGGAATGGCTATCTACTCCAGTATTCTTGTCTGGAGAATCCCACGAACAGAGGAGGCAGGCTACAGTTCATGGGGTCACAAAGAGTCGGACACGACTAAGTAACTAACTCACAATACACATATAAGACATGAGAACTGCTCATGACAGAAGTGAAAAATGTTGGCCGCAAAATTATATAGAAAGTATTTTCTTGAATGTGTATATAAATAAATTATTTATACATGTATATTGAATGCTGTCAGCGTCATTCTCCTACTCAAAACCCAAGGATGAACACCTATTCACTGTTAGAATTAAGTCCTAAGTCCTCCCCACAGCATTCCTACCTTATCTGTCTCATTCCCCAGCCTTCAGCTATATTACCCTCTTCTCTATTCCTAGAACCACCCAACACAACCTCACAACTGGGGCTCTCTACCAACTTTTTCCTGCCTGGAGTTTTCCTTCCTGTGGTGTGTGCACATAAGCTGCTCTCTGCCCATGTGTCCTTTCCTTAGAAAGAACTTCTGAGAACCTTGTCTGCTATGTGTAGCACTTTCCACCTCTCTCTGCCCATCAAAATAATCTGGGGACTCTGTTATCTTCGGCCAGCCAGGCTCTACTCATTCTTAGCAAAGAAGACTCTCCGGGGATGGATTCTAGGCCATTAGGAACTTTTAAGAGGCTCCAAGGGTCAGTAGAAGAACCACCACTTCTCTTAGTCTTTCTTGAAGTACCTCTGTGTCGAAATCACTTTGTGTATTAATTAGTGGATTGTTTCTTGTCTGTTTCCCCAACTAGATTATAAGTTGCATATGGGTAGGAACTTTGTCTATTTTACTCACTGCATCATCCCCAACATCAGGCACCTAGCAGGTACTGAGTAATAGCAGGTCTATTGAATAATAGATTTTAATGAATGAGAAATGATTACCTTGAGTTACTGTTACAGTTATTGGTGTGTTTTTTTTCTTTATCATACTTTTCTTACCATCTCAAATTCTAATAGAATGTATTACTAATCAGAGCAAGAGAAATTACAGCTGAGTTTTAATTCTGCCTTTGAAAAGCATGGTATATTTGAAGCACAGTGATTAGCATTTAATGGATATTTGGCAAATAACCACTGTTTGTGTTCCTTTTTGATATTATCTGCTATGTAAGGGCTTTGGCTATGATATCCCATTTTATATATGTTGTTGTCACCTTATAGAATACATATTACAACCAGAAATAAGCCATGTTTAAGTCTACGGGCTAGTCATTTTTTTTTAGTCATTCCTTGTCTCTTATAGTTCTGAGTATTGCTTTAAAGATACATTAGACTCTCCTTGTAATGGCCAATCAATATAAATATGAAACAAGTGAATAATTGAAAATGTTTCAATCTTTTGAAACGAAATCATTGCAAAGAAGGTATTCAATAAATGTAAAGAATAAGGCCATGTTAGCTGTTAATGTGTAACTACCATATAAAGTACCTTTTCCACAATGTACTTTGAAAAAATTATATACACATAGCTTCGAAGATAATTTAAAAGCAAAAATGCCAGAACATAGCAGTAATTCTCTTTTAGGAGGATAATTCTTTGCTTACTTTGGAAAACAATAATAATAGGATATTTAAGCATAAAATTGAAGATTTTACAATTAGTTTGAGCCAGTTGATGTGTAAATTTGCATGTAAAAGTGACAGTCACCAGTGAATGACCACCTTGAAATATATTAGTTTAAATGCAAATAACAGTTGTAAATGCTCGCCTTCTTTTATAATATTCGAAAATTTTTCTAACGTACAGCCCTGACTTTAAGGGGAAAAGTAGACTTCCTACTAAGTCCCCAATCTTAAAAAAAAAAAAAAGAAAAAGGCCAATGTAGACATGGCAGTATATTTTGTGCAGATTGAGAGTAGGCAAGCATATGGTTAGCATGGATCCCCCCCAAAGTAGCTACAGCACATAGGAAGCATAAATTGAGCACAGTGAAAATTTATTCTATTTTTAGCAGCTTCTCCTCACTGAAGTGGTCAAAGTCACAATTAACATTTCATGTACAGTGGATGAGCTGTATTATACAAGCCAGGTGTGACCTGTTGGCAAAAGTACATTTACCACCGCAGTTTCTCCATTAAACTATCCTAAAGTTATGTGTGTTGGAAAACCACAGCAATCCAGAGATAGAGAAGGGAATACTTATAATACACCTCCAATAACTTGAGGCTTGTCCTGCAGGCAATTCTGTGGCTTTCGACTTCCTTTGCAAGTCTCTATGATAACAGCAAAGCACAAACTTTAAAGGAAGTTTGCATCCCTATATCTGTTTGTAGCTGGTCTACTTACTATTAAATGCTTTGGTCTTCTTAGCATTAATTTTGAGTTTTATGGTAAATCTCTCTTTCAGTTTGAATCATTTGGCTATGATTTTCAACAACTAAGAAATTTCTTTGAGTTAGTGATTCAGCTCACTTTTGGAAAAAAACTTACCTAGCATAAGTCTGTGAGGATTTTTTTGTCTGGGGCCCAACATCTGTAGCTGTGGATTATAGATTGTTTCTAAAATAATCTAAAATTGATGAATTGTTGCTCCTTCCATTGGGGCCCGACAAAAAGTAGCTCCGGCATTTCTTCTCCTTTTTGTGCTGTAAACTGTACATCACATTTTTAATCTCTTGCCAGAAAAATGAATTCTTACCTACTTTAAGATTTTATAAACTTAAATTTTACTTAGTGGTTAGAGAGTTTCTTTTACAAAGAATATATATCAAGTGCTATTTTGTGAACAAATTCATAAAATCATAATTATTCTTGTCAAGCTGTTTTAAACTTAGCAGTGTTCATAAATAGCCTTTTTCAAAAGAGTTGCAGTTTAAGATGTTTTTCCTGTTAGTGAAGCATTCACAGGCACTAACGTTTGAGCTCCTCACATTGCTTTGAATCAGGTATCTTCACTATTTCTTGGGAGTAAACTAATGTTGACTAAACAAACATTTAGAAGAATTTCCAAATATTGATCTAAATATTTTTACACCTTTTCACCGTCCAGCCATTTGCTGTATAGTAATCTCTCAACCATGTGACTGCTCTCACCTTTGTCATTCAGATGTGGTCTTTTTGCCTTTGATCTTTGTTTTGTCCTCAAAGAGCTTCCCAGCTGGTACAAGTGGTAAAGAACCTACCTGCCAATGCAGGGAGACATTAGAGATGTGGATTCAATCCCTGGGTTGAGAGTGGGGTTGCTGTGCCCCACTCCAGTATTCTTGTCCTAAAAAGGGAGTTCCTTTCATTTCTTTGTGAACACACGTTAAATGGTAGCTCACAATTTACAACACTGTCGTGGAGTTTAAGGCCAGATGAAATCTGAGCCCTACCAGAGGGGTGGAACTTGCCAAAAGTGACCACAGTCTGATCTCTTTGAGTTAGCTGCTACTGAGTTCTGAAGCC
Organism: Bos indicus; assembly: GCF_029378745.1. Classification (NCBI taxonomy): domain Eukaryota; kingdom Metazoa; phylum Chordata; class Mammalia; order Artiodactyla; family Bovidae; genus Bos; species Bos indicus. The sequence goes on along the minus strand of NC_091761.1, from coordinate 52,966,733 downwards.
TGAGTGGCAGAGGAGATTCAAACCATGTTTCAGATTTAGTAGATCCTTAGCAAAGCACACTAGAGTAACATGTCTCAATATACACTCCTCCTTGTCACTCAAGAAAGAGGATCCACAATGTTCAAGTAAGTTAGGGAACATGCTAAGTTACACAAAGATGAACAGGGTTAGTTTTCTGCAGGACTTGTCAGAGCCTGTATTATGCTATTGTGCATTGTAAATTTCCAAGAAGGAAAAATGGCATATAATTTTCTGCAAACTTATCTTACTCCAGACTGCTATTTTTGTGAAGTGTGTCACAGAGATGGTGTTTGCAGAACTCACTTTAGTGAAAGCTGTCCTGGAAGTACTGCCAAACCCATAGTAAAAATGTATTTGGTTTCTGAATCAGATCCTCCCCTCCAATAATACAGCTTAACTGCATTTTAAGCTACTGGAAGTATAACTTACTGTTTTTGAGAGTTTTCCATCTTAGATACTAGATTGCATTTTTTTTTTTCCATTCCAGGCTTTCATTTCTTTCAGTAGCCTATATTTCTCCTCTACATATGTTTTACTAGTTGAAGCCTTCAGAAATAATGGCACTTGCAATGCACAGCTAGTCCCCACAGCAAGAGAGAAAAGTATTAGATCCATTGATTTGAGGTTAAAAAAAAAGAGAGAGAGATTTGAAGAATTTTGTAGGATAGTATTCTAGCTGTATTTTGAAATTGCGGTTGACTACTTATGTTCTCCTAAATCAACCACTTAACTGCTTAAAAATCTATTGAGGTAGAGAGTAGGTAGGTTCATATTTGAATAGTGAAGTCTGTAACAGCATAAATACATTTTCCAAACATACCCAGTTTGGGTGGCTTCTTTGCTAGATATGTCTATCACCACCTCTACAATAAAAGGGTTTAATCTAATGTGAATGTTGGTATGAGAATATTTTTGCCTATTTACGTGAATCATATAGTTCAGTAGTTGGTGATTTCCACCCACAAATAGTCTTCGCCCTCAGCATCTTTTTTAACCTAAAGATTGATTGATTTCTCAATATACCAACTACTGATTGGTTGATATTCAGAACATAAATTGTCAATGAAATATACACATACACACACAAGCATACATTTTGTAAGAGAGAGTAGGAAAGATAGTATGAATTCTATATAATATACATCCACATTTTCTTAACCTTTCTTAACTACATTTGATTTCTCTAAGTGTTATTGCAAGTTACTTAATTTTCCCAAACTTAAGAAAAAACTCCAAACTGCTAGGAAAATTTAACCTGCAAGTGGGCCTTAGAAAGCATCACTACGAACAAAGCTAGTGGAGGTGATGGAATTCCAGTTGAGCTATTCCAAATTCTGAAAGATGATGCTGTGAAAGTGCTGCACTCAATATGCCAGCAAATTTGGAAAACTCAGCAGTGGCCACAGGACTGGAAAAGGTCAGTTTTCATTCCAATCCCAAAGAAAGGCAATGCCAAAGGATGCTCAAACTACCGCACAATTGCACTCATCTCACACGCTAATAAAGTAATGCTCAAAATTCTCCAAGCCAGGCTTCAGCAATATGTGAACCATGAACTTCCTGATGTTCAAGCTAGTTTTAGAAAAGGCAGAGGAACCAGAGATCAAATTGCCAACATCCGCTGGATCATAGAAAAAGCAAGAGAGTTCCAGAAAAACATCTATTTCTGCTTTATTGACTATCCCAAAGCCTTTGACTGTGTGGATCACAATAAACTGTGGAAAATTCTGAAAGAGATGGGAATACCAGACCACCTGATCTGCCTCTTGAGAAATTTGTATGCAGGTCAGGAAGCAACAGTTAGAACTGGACATGGAACAACAGACTGGTTCCAAATAGGAAAAGGAGTTCGTCAAGGCTGTATATTGTCACCCTGCTTATTTAACTTATATGCAGAGCACATCATAAGAAACGCTGGACTGGAAGAAACACAAGCTGGAATCAAGATTGCCAGGAGAAATATCAATCACCTCAGATATGCAGATGACACCACCCTTATGGCAGAAAGTGAAGAGGAACTCAAAAGCCTCTTGATGAGAGTGAAAGTGGAGAGTGAAAAAGTTGGCTTCAAGCTCAACATTCAGAAAATGAAGATCATGGCATCCGGTCCCATCACTTCATGGGAAATAGATGGGGAAACAGTGGAAACAGTGTCAGACTTTATTTTTCTGGGCTCCAAAATCACTAATGCTTACTCCTTGGAAGGAAAGTTAGGACCAACCTAGATAGCGTATTCAAAAGCAGAGACATTACTTTGCCAACAAAGGTTCGTCTAGTCAAGGCTATGGTTTTTCCTGTGGTCATGTATGGATGTGAGAGTTGGACTGTGAAGAAGGCTGAGCGCCAAAGAATTGATGCTTTTGAACTGTGGTGTTGGAGAAGACTCTTGAGAGTCCCTTGGACTGCAAGGAGATCCAACCAGTCCATTCTGAAGGAGATCAGCCCTGGGATTTCTTTGGAAGGAATGATGCTAAAGCTGAAACTCCAGTACTTTGGCCACCTCATGCGAAGAGTTGACTCATTGGAAAAGACTCTGATGCTGGGAGGGACTGGGGGCAGGAGGAGAAGGGGACGACAGAGGATGAGATGGCTGGATGGCATCACTGACTCGATGAACGTGAGTCTGAGTGAACTCCGGGTGTTGGTGATGGGCAGGGAGGCCTGGCGTGCTGCAATTCATGGGGTCGCAAAGAGTCAGACATGACTGAGCAACTGATCTAATCTGATCTGATCTGAATGCAAGTATAACAAGAATACAGAACTATATATTCTTTGGTAAAATATACTTGTAACAGGATTACTTGAAAGTACCCATGAGTTTAAAGTGTTTTTATTAAAATCACATGGAAAGTGTGCAGAGAAATGGACACAGATTGAGATGGAATGAATGCTCTGCATTTACACACAGAGAAGAGCACAAAATGAGCACTTGACAAAGGGCAAATTTAGGAAACTGATGAACTGGCAGAAATCCGTTTTAGGACTCCCTCCATGAACCACTGGCCAAGAGAGAGAAACTTGCCTGAGGGGGGCCTCTGACAGCCGCTCTGCCTCCTACCCGTCACTCCATTGAAGTTGAGCCTTGGTTTCTTCTCTGGATTGGTTCGTGCTCTGAATTCTTGGACCAGGACTTTGGCTGAGTGGGAAAAATATAAAGAACACTGGGAAACTTTATAAATAATCTAGTCCCATTTCTGCATCCTTTTACTCTCCCCACAGATCGAGTCCCACCAGCTGCGTCTTTCAGGTAGGGCTGAGTTACCCCTCCAGTCACCCCAGTTCCTCCAGCACCATAGGCCTCTTCCAGTTTCTACCTCCATAACCTCCTGACAGCCATGATTGTCCCCTCCAGTAATCTACTCTTGGACCTTCCTTGATTTCTAACCTCACCTTGAGGGTATGTGTTCACTCGCTCAATCATGCCCAGTTCTTTGCAACCCTTTGGATTGTCACCCACCAGGCTCCTCTGTAGTTAGAGACAATTTTAGCTCCCAGCTACCCCAAATCTCACTGTTCCTGTTTTGACTGAAATTATAGCCATTATTAACTAGGAAACTATATCTCTGTCTACCTGTCTTTATATTCTTCCTTTCTCTTTTCAGTCTCCCTGGATTCCTGGACCTCTTCTACTCGGTTGACCCTATATCGGTCATTCACCTTCATACTTGAATAGTCTCTTACTTTTAATTCTACCATCTTCATGCTCTGTGATCTCTGAGCCCTGTTCTCTGCTAGATAACTCTCATCAGCTTAGAAGTTCGGTACCAATGGGTAATGTTGTGAAAGCAACTTTTACGTAATAGTTACTCAGTTAATTGATCAGTTATGTTATCTCTTTCCATATTTGTTTAACAAATTTATTGTTACCATGGCAGAGTCAATGAAGGACTTCGTATCCCCAAAAAGATACTACTTTTATTTTTTTATTGGAGTACAGTTGCTTTACAATGTTGTGTTAATTTCTGCTGTACAAGAAAGTGAATCAGCTATATGTATACATGTATCCCCTCCCCTTGGGCCTTCTTCCCACCTCCATACCCATCCCACCCATCTAGATCATTATAGAGCACTGAACAAGAAGCTATTACTTTAAATCCAAGAGAGAAAAATCTGTTTTCCTTCTCAATGAATCTTACTAGTGATTTTTGTAATGAAGAGGTCTGGGAGAAGCTCAAGAGAGACTTTAAGCCAAGGTAAATAGGTGTGTTAAAGGGAAGCATAGCCCCATTCCATCTTTCCCTCCTCCAGGTTAGGGGAATGTTTTAAAATCATTCTACAGACTTTTGGTAAATGTAGTAGCAAGTGGTGCAGTTTCTATATTCCAAAGGAAACTTTAAACTTGATGTCTCCGATAACACACCAATACTTTAAAATATGAGAATCCCTTCCAGAAATGTAGTCACGCCAATGTTACTCACAGGTATGAAGACTTTTCATACAAAGAAGAAGAAAAGTGAAAATTGGAGGCAGAATATCCTGAATATTTAGTCCAAGTTTAAGAGTCATTTTGCCCACAATGAATCCATTGTAACCAGACTGTCAATCACAATGCTATGTGGAATAAAAATCCAGACCCTCTTAGGGAAGGATCTATAACCATGTGGAGAATGGCAGAGAGACAAGTCAGCCAATTACTAAGCATAGGAGCCATAACACACACCCGGGCAGTGATGTTTCCATGGGCGCTGAAGCCTGCCTGCCTGGGTTTGAGCCTCAGGTCTGTGTGACATCAGGCATTTCACCACTCTCTGACTTCAGTTTTCTTATTTGTAAAAAGGGCTTAATAATAGAATTGGACATGAGTTTGAGCAAACTCCAGAAAATAGTGAAGGACAGGGAAGCCTGGCGTACTGCAGTCCATGGGATCACAAAGATTTGGACACGTCTGAGCAACTAAACAACAAGCACCTCATGGGATTATTATGAGGATCAAGTGAGGATCAAGTGAGACAATAAAACTGCTTAGAATAAAGTCAATGATACTTCCATTTTTAAACCTAAGTAATAAGTAAAATAAAATTGCTTAGAATAATTCTTATTATTGATATTGATCAAATCAAGGACATCTTGCTGATCAGGAATTTGTACTATGGGAAGTCCCAAATTGAAGGCGTTGGCCCTTCTCAGTGTCTTTCAGGAGAGTGAAGTCAGGGCCTTTTTCACAGAAATGGCCCTGAGATGAAGGTTTGTGGAGGGATGGAGAGAGAACAAGTCTTCTTCCTCTTGCCTCCATGCATGGAGACTAGGTCGGCCCACTTAGACCAGACACAGAGTCCTCTAGAGGTGAACTGGTGCTCCAATGGGCTCCGAGAACAGAGACCCCACTGCTATGTAGTAGTGTTCCTTTGCCTCACTTTATTCTCTGTGCTCAGATTTCCCTTGGGTTGGGGTGTCTGGAAGAATGCAGAGTTTAGTATTTGTGAGCACTCTGTCCTTCCATATGCTTTCCCTTTTTTCCTTACATCACTAAATCCCCACTCTCCCTAATTTTAATATAAAACCAAGGAGCCTTCAATTGTGAGAATAAGCATTGTTTTGTTTTATTTTAAAGCCTCCATGTAGAAGATGGGGCTTTAATTTCTTTTTAAGAGTCCCATGTTGATTCAGGCAACGGACTACCATTAATAAAACCACATCCTAATGTTTCAATGGTATTGCAGCTCTCCACAGTCTTCACGCAAGCAAACATTTCTTTGATTCCAGTGGGACTTTTTTCCTGTGCAAATGCTACAAGCTTCTGTATTTTATTGAGTAAAAGGGGTGGAGATACTTGTTATACACCTAAATGTTCATCACTTTGCTGACAAAGGTCTGTACAGTCAAAGCTATGGTTTTTCCAGTAGTAATACAGATGTGAGAGCTGGATCATAAAGAAGGCTGAGCGCTGAAGAATTTATGCTTTCGAACTGCGGTGCTGGAAAAGACTCTTGAGAGTCCCTAAACCAGTCAGTCCTAAAGGAAATCAACCCTGAGGGACTGATGTTGAAGCTGAAGCTCCAATATTTTGGCCTCCTGATGCAAAGAGCCAACTCATTGGAAAAGACCCTGATGCTTGGAAAGACTGAGGACAGGAGGAGAAGGGGACAATAAAGGATGATATGGTTGGGTGGCAACACCGAATCAATTGAACATGAGTTTGAACAAACTCTGGAAAAAGGACAGGGAAATCTGGCATGCTGCATGCAGTTCATGGGGTTGCAAAGAGTCGGACATGACTTAGCACTTTCTACAAAACAGAGTACAAATAGCATTTTTCAGGAATACTTTACTCACACTAATCACTAAGAATTTAATTATTTTTTTCAGCTCTTGTTTCTACTTATAAATTATGCCTATATTCTATTTTTTGCATATTTGGCTTCTTACGTGTGCTGTGCATGTCTCACCTGTTTCCTCCATTGACTCTAGTCACTTCAAAGATTGAATCTTGTTAACTGTCACAGTAATTGTTGTAATGTATTCATTCCACATTTATTGAGCACTCACAATGGCTAGGTACTATGAGGACAGAATCCTTCTCCTGAAAGTCGTAAGTTCTATTTCCACACAATAAAGCATAAGGAGTAGATTAAATAACGTTATGGCAGGTGTTTTTCTGAAATCTAAAGTTGTTTCTGCTTGTGTCACATTCTCTGTTTTGCCAAAGCCAATCCCTGCCCTTACTTTCCTTCTTTAAGTTGAAATTTAAGAAAGAAAAGGAATTCAAGAACACAGAACTTTACAATTCAAAAACAGTCACCATTTTATTTAAACTCCAGTGGGTCTTCTTGCTTTCTCTCTCTCCATAGGATAGTGGCCAGAGCGTCCAAGAACCTCATGTCCACACACAGCTTAGGGATTGTGTTTGGACCCACCCTCCTGCGAGCGGAAGACGAGAGCGGGAACATGGCTGTGCACATGGTATACCAGAACCAGATCGCCGAGCTCATGCTGAGCGCCTACGACCAGATCTTCAGCTGACTGACAGGCGAGGCGAGCTACTGAGTGTGTTCACATCTGTCTCGATGCCTAATATTTTTACATTTCTGTAAACATATTTCTGAAATATTTTTTTCCTTTCAAGCGACAGATGCCTCATTTTGTGAAAACTTAATGATGATTTTGTGTTTAAGTTCCAAACATTTGAATAAAATAGTTGACAATATTTGCCTATATGTCTTCTACATTAACCCCTTCACTGCTATGCCTTCCAGCACTTCCAGGCATACATTATGGATGCTCGACGCTGTAAAATAGTGTGCAGAGGGCATGGTATATCCAAAAATAGCCTTAATGAGACTCTTGGGCATTGCACATGTGCTTGTGTATGTGCAGATATGCGAGTGAGTGTGAATGTGACTGAGAGTACAGGTATGTGTCCACACAGGTGAACCTCTTCATTACCCTGGCTGCCTCAGGCCTGTGTTCAAACACCCCTGGGTACACAAGCAGGACTCAAAGAGGGGGCAAGACACAAATGAATAATTTTTAAATAGAACAGAAGAAATCAGGATTTCAACCAAAATAGACATACCTCGTCTTTCAAGAACACTTTTATAAGTGTAAATCTAGTCCAGCATCCCTGGTGCTAGATGCTGAAATTTACAAATACATGTAGAACGGCAATTTTTCTGAAGACAAATGACAGTTCAAAACATTTGCCATTGGATATGTTTTTTACATATACTATTTGCAGTCCCATAAACATACTGTCTTATAAACTAGAAGCAAAATTAGTGCCTTGCAATTTTGATCTTTATATTATACAGGAACTGCATGCCTGCTCATTTTTAATGTTAACATCCATTTTGAATCTTCATCAAACTGTATATCTTCCTTTTTTTCCCTGGCTATGTCATTTTATGTAGAATTTTTATTATGCTTCTGAGGATGTTTTATTGGCGAATCATATTAAATCCATCTAGAAAGAACTTTTTTTTAAAAAAAGTTGTTTTTTTTTAATATGCCCCAAAGATTACTTGACTAGACTTGGATGGCTTTATCCATTTGATGGTTAGCTTCAGTTGTCATGGATAAACAAAAGGGTAACTGTCTAGAATATATCAAACATTGTTTTATTTTGAAAACTATGTTCTAGCTGAGCACATCTCATACTGGTTTTGTGAAAGTATTCTGCTGATAAAAATGTAGACTTATGTTTGACAGCTTTTTAATCAAATTCAAATTGAATAAATAAAACTAATCCACTGTGATAAAGAGTAAGTCTAGTTATTGATTTGTTCTTAAAATGAAAAATAAAGCATGTAAATAAAATGCGTGAAGCATGGACCCAAGAACAAACACTTAGAGCAATAAGGAGCTCAGAGGCCTGGGCTGTCTGCATGGATGGGGTGTACAGTGGAGGAGAGAGACTGCTCAATAGAAAGCCAGATGTTCACACAGCTCCCACATCCACCACACTGCCTGAGGAAGGAGAGGCTTCTCTCACCCCTGTTGAATGTCTTCCTTTTGGCAATGGCGCCAGTAAGTCGGCGTATGCCCAAAAACCAAGTGACCACAACAAATGCTGAAGTGTGGTTTCATCGAGTGGGATGTATACAAATACCACAAAGCCAAGGAAAGTCACACGAGACAGAACCCCATGATCTAAAGTCGCTGGTAACAGTGAGCTGACAGACTTGCCAGCTTCAAGCTCTTCTTTTATTCCACGTTGTGCTTATGTCTTTCAGGAAAACATGGAGACATGAAACAAGTCTCTGGCATTCAAGTGCTCATTTCTGTGGCATTCCATATTCTCAATGAGGTCTCCTCCAAGACTTTCATTACTACTTCTTTAATTATTTTTGAAGTGGGAAGGACTAGGTTTAGTAGTCCCAGTGTTAAAATCTCATTCCTTCCTGTGTCCATATTTAAAGTAATTCTGGGAGCAAGAGCCAGAGAGAAGCAGCACTAAGAGCCAAAGAGAAGAGGCATTATCTGCTTGGAGCAGGGACCCACAGCCCCTTGCCTCTGCTGCCTTCCAGATTTACAATCTTCAAAAGCAGCAGCTTCTTGATTTCCAATCTGATGGGATTTAGCCTGATTTAAACCCCAGCTGTGTCCTGTGCCTGCTAAGGGCATTTAATCAGAGACTAAGTTTGCTCTCTGGAGAAGACCATTCCAAGGTGCTGAGCCAAAGTGCCCTTCTGACTTATACACACTAAAGGTATAAAAAGAGTCACACTGAAAGGTCATTAGATCCCATAACATCTCAGAGACAGCACCGGTGTTCCTATCAACTGTTCCAAGTTCAAAAGCCAAGATTGTAGGTATCCTGGGTTGCCTCAATAAGGGGTTCGATTTTATAAAAACTGACCAACATTTTCCATCATGAAGACCTTAAAAGATGGTGAGCATTTCTTAAGCACCTTATCTGAGCCAGGTGCAAGTTTAGACTCTACTGATCAAATACAAAGTAAGGCAAATATTAATACACCCAGCAGTTTCATAGCCCAGTAAGGGAGACAGTTCGACACCAGATTAGGGACTCAGCCATCTTGGTAACCACGTTGCCCCAGGCTTCAGCACCTCTACAGAGAGATGTTCAAAAAGTATATTTTCCAGTTGATTTGATCAAAAAGTATTTTTGAATGAATGAACAGAAGTTAGTACAGAGATATTAGGAAGTTCAGTAGTTGACAGAGAACCAAAACGCAAATTGTGCCTAGGGTAGTCAGGTGAAGCTTCACTAGGAAGATAACCCTTTCGGTCTAATCTTGATCAACTGAATAAAATTAATCCCTCCCCCAATGTAGATGACATACTAGCAAGCAGGGGTGGCATGAGGAGAGAGCTGAAAGACCTAACATCTCCAAGGAAAAGTGAGAAGCTCACGGTGATGCACATGCCTAAAAATTTTGGAGAACAGAATTGGAGTCAGACATAGGATATAATGGGCATCCCCCATGGCTCAGTGGTAAAGAATCCACCTGAAGTGCTGGAGCCTCAGGAGATTCAGGTTTGATTCCTGTCAGGAAGATCCCCTATAAGAGAAAATGGCAACCCATTCCAGTATTCCTGCCTGGAGAATCCCATGGATGGAGGAGCCCTGTGGGCTACAGTCCATAGACTCACAAAGAGTTGGACTGAGCACACAGACATAGGACATAATAAAATATTTAGATTTTATCCTGTAGGCAGCAGAGAGCCAATGGAAGCTGTAAAATGAGAAACTTTGTTTCTTAGAAAGAGAATCTCTAAATTCATCAGTGGGCAGAAGAAACAAAGGACACTGGCATTTCTCATGTTTGTGTACATGTGTATGTGTGTACACCTCTTAACATTTTCCAGGAACGCAAGAGATAATCTTATATTCTCAGAAGCATTTATATATTATGATGAGCAAATATTTTAAAGAAATTATAACCTTAACATAACAGAACTCTAAAACAGGGTTCCTGGAGATGGTATTTTTTTTCCATCCTAAATGTTATGAGTCTGACTTTACTTAGTATATGACATATGACAGGATCACCATGCCACAGCCAGTAATTGAAAGCCATATGATAGTTCTCTCTATCCATTTAGAAAACAAAGGATCCAATTAAGAAAAATTAGAAAAGCTGTTAAAAGGGAACAGTCACTTGCCAATGGTGCTGTCCTTACAGTTTAACACAGCTAGAAATTGACCTGTACTTCTCTTTTCCACATTTATTTTTTGTGAATTATAAGTTAATCACCCTGTCAATTCCTAATTAAAAGGCCCTGCAAAGATTTTCATCCAAAAGGACTGTCACTAAGAGTTCTGGGTCAAATTGCTCTGTTGTCAAAAAGAAATAAAACCAAAACAATATCAACTCTCTCCTGGGAAATTCAAATCGCAATACGAAAAAGCAAAAACAACAACAACAAAAAGAAAACTTTCTTCAAACATAATAATCACATATTATTTCCTCAATTAAAATGTATCATCTGAAATTTAGATGAGTCTTTTTCTTAAAGCAAGGCTGCTTACTAGGGCCAGCCAATAATGTAAGTGATTTGCAAAGAGCAGACTTAAGGTATTAGGAAGTAGTAACACCAGAGGAGGGCTTCCCTGGTGACTCAGAGGGTAAAGAATCTGCCTAAGATGGTAACAATAACTCTGTATGCGAGACAGCAAAAAAGACACAGATGTATAGAACGGTCTTTTGGACTCTGTGGGAGAGGGAGAGGGTGGGATGATTTGGGAGAATGGCATTGAAACATGTATAATATCATATAAGAAACGAATCACCAGTCCAGGTTCGATGCAGGATACAGGATGCTTGGGGCTGGTGCACTGGGATGACCCAGAGGGATGGTATGGGGAGGGAGGTGGGAGGGGGGGTTCAGGATTGGGAACACATGTACACCCGTGGCGGATTCATGTTGATGTATGGCAAAATCAATACAATATTGTAAAGTATTAGTTTAATTAGTCTCCAATTAAAATAAATAAATTTAAAAAATAATAATAATAATTTAAATTAAAAAAAAAAGAATCTGCCTGCAATGTAAGAGACTAGGTTTCAATCCCCAAATTGGGAAGATCCCCTGGAGAAGGAAATGCAACCCACTCCAGTATTCGTACCTGGGAAATCCCATGGAGAGAGGAGCCTGCTGCTGCTGCTGCTGCTGCTGCTAAGTCTCGTCAGTCGTGTTCAACTCTGTGCGACCCCATAGATGGCAGCCCACCAGGCTCCTCCGTCCATGGGATTTTCCAGGCAAGAGTACTGGAGTGGGGTGCCATTGCCTTCTCCGAGAGAGAGGAGCCTGGAGGGCTACAATCCATAGGGTCACAAAGATTCCGACCTCAGTGACTAAAGAGCGACAACACCTGGGTAAAACTCAAGATGGACCCCTGGACAGAAGGGCTGACTTCTCAGCTCAAGCTGATGTTGCTTACATGGGCACATGGACACCAGGCTACCAGACCTTCAGATCTTTCATGAAAAGCCAGAAACTTAAGTGAAAATTGATTTTTAAGGGCACCTAACAAAACATACCTAAGCTGACTCAGCCCAGGGACTTCCACTTTTTTCCAACACAGTGTTGTTAAACCTTGTGATGTTGTAAAGCCAGCTCCCCAGAAAAAATAGTAGCATACAAAGCAAACAGTGGGGATATGTAAATAATCCAGAGCAATGGATTAGAGCAGAAAATGAGCAGGCTAAGAAATAAGCACTTAGGAGAACTTGCTATTTAGGTCCTGGGCAAATTATTTACTTCATCTGTGTCCAGATGTTTCCATTTTTTAAAAAAATTTATTTCTTTACTTTATTCTTGGATATGCTGGGTCTTCGTTGCCTCATAGCTTTTTCTCTAGTTTCAGTGAGCAGGGACTACTCCAGTTGTGGGGCATAGGCTTCTCATTGCGGTGGATTCTCTTGTTGAGAAGCATGGCCTCCAGGGCACTGAGGGCTTCAGTAGTTGCAGCACCTGGGCTCTGCAGCACAGGCTCAGTGGTTGTGGTGCACAGGCTTAGTTGCTCCTCTGCATGTGGGGTCTTCCCAGGTCAGGGGTCAAACCCGTGTCTCCTGCCTTGGCAGGTGGATTCTTTGCCACTGAGCCACCAGGAAAGACCTCAGTTTCTCAATTTATAAATTAGAATTGTACTTGTCTTATCTCTATTAAGACTGTCTAATGGAATTATGTAAAGGATATAAAACAGGTAACACACCATGGAATTAGAACGTGTCCCTCCTGGAGACAGATGATGTATTTCCAGCTTATTGAGTAACAATTAACAATGTGATCTTCTGAAAATGATGAGAAGAAAAGTTGGGACCAGACTCCAAAAAGCCTACACATGATGGCATACACAAGAGGTTTTATATTAAGTCCATAGTCAATTTTGAGACCCTGAAAGTTTGTTTAGCAGCAAAGTGACTTTAGCAGAGCTATAAAGATTTTCCTGGCAACTTTATGAAGTAGACCTTGAAGCTGCAAGAAATTATAGGCACCACTGACAGAAGATAATTGCCATAGTACTATTAACACAGATCTGAATTCAGACAGTGGCAAAAGCTATGGAAATCAGCATTAAGGAGTATCATCCAATTGCATTCCTGAGGTTCACCTCAGTTCAGTTCAGTCGCTCAGTCATGTCCGACTCTTTGCGACCCCATGAATCGCAGCACACCAGGCCTCCCTGTCCATCACCAACTCCCGGAGTTCACTCAGACTCACGTCCATCGAGCCAGTGATGCCATCCAGCCATCTCATCCTCTGTCGTCCCCTTCTCCTCCTGCCCCCAATCCCTCCCAGCATCAGAGACTTTTCCAATGAGTCAACTCTTCGCATGAGGTGGCCAAAGTACTGGAGTTTCAGCTTTAGCATCATTCCTTCCAAAGAAATAATCCCAGGGCTGATCTCCTCCAGAATGGACTGGTTGGATATCCTTGCAGTCCAAGGGACTCTCAAGAGTCTTCTCCAACACCACAGTTCAAAAGCATCAATTCTTCAGCACTCAGCTTTCTTCACAGTCCAACTCTCACATCCATATTCACCTACTACATCTGAATTATGACTGCTCGGTGCAAAGAGTCCTGGGACATAGGACTCTCATAGCAGGCCCCTTTCCACTGGAATTTTTCTGGGCCTGGGGTAGGGGTGATACTGATATCCTGACAATGATTTGACATTTGACAGTAATGTCTTAAAATATTTGGACCAACTTATACTCAAGTCAGAGGAACATGCATGTGACCATCTTCTGCCTCCAGTATGATCCCCAGATAATCATCAGGTCATTTCTATCTCATCTGCTCTGATTTCTCCCTCCCTTATCTCCAGGTGATGCCACCTCCCTGGTCACTCAGAGGACCACCAACAGAAACTCATCCTGGAATGACTGATTTTTGATTAGCTAACATGTCTTGAGTGCTTGTTAAGGAAATGCACTGTATAAATATAGTTGTATTTTATCTTCATAATTCTATGGAAGGAGGTACAATTATTACTCCTGATTTATACTTGAGAGAACTGAGGGGAAAAATAATGAAGTTACCCAAATTCATGAAGTTAGTGTCAGGTTAGTATTTGAATCTAAATTAGTATGGCTTCAGAGGCCCCTGGCTTAACCACTATACCATAGATTCACTCAGTCAGGGGGAAAAAAAATGATGAATGTAAACAAATAAACACCCTAAATATTTACACCCCAGATGTGTGTACCTGATAACTCCCCTGTTAAAACATCTGGTGAGAGTTTCACTTTCATACTAATTTCCATGAAAGAACAAGAGGGATATTATATATTTCCCCAAATACAGGGTACCTTTGTTGTTATGAGTAGATGGCTAAATCTCATTTTTGTCATTGCTATTATAATTTTAATATTCATGTATCATTTCATTTTCCTACATTGTACTGACCATGTCACTACATTACGAAAAGGAGGGCATGGAAGCCTCTTAGCCCACATTTTTGAAAGTACTTTGCATGACTTCTACTCTAACATCATATTATCCTGTGTTGGATTGTATTTGTCAATATCCTGTTATGACCCATCATATCATACTGCCTAATATTGTATTGAAATTAAATCTTACCCTTTAGGAGTCCTGTGCAACATTAAAAAAAAAATGGGTCTTCAACAGTCTTCCTCTTAGATATAATTGAAAAAGAGGCAGGCATCAAAACATACCGCCGGGGAGCGATCCTGAATCATCCAAATGATGAGCATACAGTGAACATCTTGCACCAAAAAGATGACAATTTTCTGTAGCAGTGTTGTCAAAATGAAAATGTCTAGCTGTCTTGGTGAGAGACCTGGCAGGAAGATACACACACACACACACACACACACATCCCTTGTAGACTCATCCAGCTGATTTTTGTTATCTTATGCTTGAAGTGAAGACTTCAGGGTCTATGAAATTCTTAAGCCATCAGCTGGATTCTACAGAAGGCTCCTCACTGAATAAGGAGAGTGTTAGGAAAGCAGTGAGGGAGAGAGGTAACACTACCAGAGTTGGTGCTCAGTGTACACTTGTTGGATGAGTGAACCAAGACAAGCACCCAGAACATAAGCAACATTAAATACAACTATGATCCACCACTGTGTTTCTTATCAACTAGATATCACAAGTTAAATGTAGTCCAAACTCACCAGTGTCTGTACTGACTCCTAGTCCCACTTGTAAGGGACCATCAAATAGATACACCTTCAGCTGGCTCTCTTAAAGTCTAAGTGCACAAGAAATACTTCTTTCCAAAAGCACAGCAGCAGAGGATCAATGCATTTGCTCACCTGACTCATGCAAGTCTACTGTGTATGCAAATTCTGTTTGGGATCTGGAAAAGTCCTGTTTGGATCTGGAAAAGTCCAGGCATCCAGAATACCCAGCCCCATCTTCCACTCACCTTATCTGCTCTGCCAAATATAGGGTTTATGTGTCAGATAAATGCTAGAGAGTACTGACTTTTTGACCCATGTATGAAAATCTGAAAAGCCAAGAAATCTGGCAAATACAAAGCATCGGCCTGAAAAATCCACACTTTCCTCTGGCACCATTTAAGCTGACAAGTTTATTTGAGACAGGCACACTCACATTTGAAGAGCAGGACTTGTGCTAACCATTCTCACATCACCAGCAAAGTGTGTTCTGAGTCCATATTGCACAGCATGCTTGAAGAAGTGTGGATTTTTCCACATCATTTGGTGACATTTTGCACAGTTTCATTTCTGCTCTGTATTGCTAGACCCTACCTTTTTTTCCCTCGCAAATATTCCACTAATGGGATTCCCTTGAGTATTCAGATTCTTTCCTCTGCTTCAGCATCTATTTGTACTGCGAGTGCACAAATCTGTCATGATGTGCCCCTCAGTCAAAGTCAAGCCTCCTTGACTGAAAGGAAAATGATAGAGGTGCTCCGCTGCTGAGGAGAGTCAGGGGACCGCGGGCCAGCCTATGAGGGGATGAAGAGATGCGTTAGAATTCCAGGGAGAGGTCAATGAGGAAGACTCCAGGGAACGATGGTCTAGCTGGAGGTGCCCGTTCCTAACGCTTCTTCCCAAGTCCAGGTGAAAGGCAGCTTTTAAGTGGCAGGTGAAAGGCAGCTTTTAAGTGGGAGGGGATGCAGAAGACAATTGAAACCAAAATTGTTTTGAGCTCACCATTTTTCTAGCTATCAGTTCTGAGGTCACAGTCACTAAAACTGGAAACTTAAAAATGACTTCAAAAAGGCAAACGCTAACTAGATTTCACAGTGGATTTCATTTTACTTGGCTTTACAGAAAGAATGCAGGTATTAAATAGACTGTTTCCTGTATACAATAAGGTTAATTAGTAGTGAGGGATGGAAAATCAGTGTAGACATAACTCTTTTCGACAGGTATCAAAAATAATCCCCTGATCCCTACAGACCCCAGCTGCATTGAAAGAGGAACAATATAAAAGATTCTTTAAGCACAAAATTTGCAAACATTCTCCAGGTGTCCGCAGCACCCGCGCAATAGGCCCTGAGCCCCTGTGCATGGGCTGCTCCGCAAGCCCTTCCGCTGCAGTAACTTAAAGGCGCAGCTACTCACGCTGAATTTTGAGGCGCAGCATAAAGGCTCTGCTTACAAAGCGGCTGGGATCGCAGGCGGAGACAGGAGAACAAAAAGAAGAATATATTGCGGCCTGAATGGGACTTCCCTAAGCTCCTTATCAATAAGGTTAATAAGGGTCTATGCAATTTACTGATCACTAAGATGGAACAAGCCTCCTTGCGCTCCAAATCTCCACGTTGGCGCCGGTTTTTAATACTTTTCACAGCCAATCACATAAAAGCCCCTTTGCCCCGCACCCCAGAGAATAAACTCTGGTTCACCATTCTGGCCTGCATAAAATCGTTGGTCCGTTATTACACTTCTACCTGCCCTAGTTAAGCAGATTAACAGTTATTTCCTAGAATTCGATCAATGAGGTTCTTTGTAATTGAAGCTGGAGTACTCAGATATGTCTTTTTTTAAAAATGCATTTCTGAAAAACGAATTTCTTTTTTCTCTGGTTTAATTTTGTTATCCTCAATCGTATGCATGATACAAAAAAAAAAAAAAAATCCAAACTTCTATCTCCTCTATAAAATACATGTCATATCAAAAAGGTGACAAGAGGGGGGAAAAGTAATTAGTGAGTTCACAGAGTTCAGTAGAAAAGTTAAAATGGAGTAACACATTACTTTTTATGTTAAGATTTCACAAGACAAATCTTGCCTGTGTTTTAATTGCATGTGACCCTGGCAGTCCTACTCTGAAATGAAGTGCCGTAAAATTAAAGATGACAGACGCTCAAAACAAGTCTTGTGATCTTGATTAGACTACAAAGACCACACTCTCTCTCTGCTGCAACTCAGATATCATGGACTGTTTTATTTGGGGAATTGCTTCATTAATGCCTTCTTTGACTAGACATGTTTATTATTTAAAAAAAATACTGAATATGGTGATATCTTGCATAACTAAATAATTCCCTAAAAGCAAGTTATAAATGAAGAATGTTTAAATACCCCTAAAACTAATTTTTATAGATACTTATACATAAATATATATATATGTGTGTGTGTGTATGGATGTGGGTGCGTAGATGTAGATGTATATATTATATATCCATCTTTGATATGTGTATAACCTATTCTAACCTACAATTCTCTATTATAGCCTGAGAAGCAGAGCAGTTAATCTGTCATATTTCCTTATATGTTCCCAGGTCAATCGAATGTGTGGAACTATACATTATCCTATAAAAACCATTTCTGAGAAACTCTGTCAGAATTTTAAACTTTCTGAGCATTGTCTAAGTGGAGGATCAGATTTGACTCACACCTATATTTCAAAATGATCACCAGATCATTCAACCTAAATTACATAAGCCATGGTATAGATGCTTTTACACCTCACTTCTTCCTAGTTCAACGAAAGCAGGAAATTCAGGGGCAAGTCCTCACAGCATTAGACTCTGTCAGCTCTGTGTTCCCTCAGGCCAGCTCGAGTCCTGCTTTTGTCTCAAGTCCTCTGGGTCAGGGCTTCATTCTTACTATGAGGAGGTCATTAGTGTTCATCTCTAGGACTGCCTACCTTCTAAATCTCTGATTCTCTTACTTTGTCCGATTTCAAGAACACTATTTTAAATTCATATATTTTGTATTAGGAAACAAAAGGATTTATGCTGGTTATATGGGTGTTCTATCAACAGGGATATATAGATTCAGCCTAGAATCAAAGATTGGTTTCTAGAGTTCATTTTTTTATTGTGCATCTGTAATTCCAGAAAAGTCTGTATACACATTCTGCTTCCATTTCTTTAAATTTGAAATCCATATTGCAATTTCTCTCCTACCTAACATCAGGGCTCCTGTGAGAATAAAATATGATAACATACATTAAAGACTCTTTTAAAAATATGTGAAACAAGGCTTCTTAATCAGTAGTGTTTTTAGTATAATTATTCAATCAGTGGTCTTCAGTGTACACAAAAGGCTTTTTCACGTGAAAGCCAAATAGTCCTTTAACCTATAATACTGTGTTTTCAAACAGCCTACATACTTGCCTTTAAAATAAAATCTATGTCCCTGTAGAATTTCTCAAGACTAAGGTCAAAAACCATCAGGTGTGGGATATGTTGTATCTCTCACATGAGAGATTTAATTCACCAGAAGAAGGAGGGATTACAAACATTGGAAAGCATTTATTAGAATCCAGTTCAGCGTAGTGTTGAGAAGTTGTGCCCCACTAGGAGAACTGGAGTTATACTCCCTGTCTCTCCAACCTGCCTCTGTCTCTGTCTTTATGTTTCTCTGCCTCTCTTTGTTTTTTCTATCTCTGTGCTTCTCCTCTGTCTCTCTCTATTCCTGATCCTCATTCTCACACCCAGGGCAGGCATCTTAACCTAAAATTCATGGTTCCCGGGATCCCTGGGCTGCAACCGATACTTGAACTCTTAGAACTTTCAGGCTAGATTGTGTGCATTTCACTCCACTTAAAGTCTGAAGTTTTCCTTATATTTTCAGTGAAGTCTGTGATTTGGATTTACTGTTCTAGATTCGCTTTCCAGCATAACAATACTATTATCTTACATCTGAATTAAACTACGAGTGGGTCAAGTCAGATCCTAAGGTCTACCAGGCTCTGAGTACTCCATGGATTTCTGTCTGATTACCTGACAGGACAGGACAGGCTGGGCCAAGGAGTGAAATATAGATTCAACAAAATCAGTTAGTACACATTGAAAGATGATGATGCAATCCTTAGAGGATCTCCTATTTTCAATTGATGAAACTAGTAAATAGAAGCACCCATGAAATCAGGATACTTTGCCTGTTAGTCAATGAAAGATATTTAGGATTTTAAGATAAATCCAGTAGTAACACAAATAGTCCATTCTCACAATGCCCGCTTTTAAACTGTGCCAGACACATGTCCTATGCCTGCATGGTACTTCTACACATTAGCTGCCACAAACCAAAGGGAATGTCGTTGCTTTTAATAGGATTACATAGAACCCAGTCACAAACAGGAAGACTAGCCTTAGTCGGAGTAACTGGCCAGTAATTTGGATGTTTAACTAAATGATTGGCTGCCAAATTGACAGGTCATCCACACTGAACTAGCCACTATTCCATGAATTTTCATGACCGGGATCACAATGGTTCATTTGCATGTGTGAAATTCTGCTGTGAAGCTGGCTTTTGAACTGGCTAGTTCAGCCAAAGATATGTTTCCAGTGCCATGCATTAGTACCCTAGAAATACCATCACACGGGGGTAGCATAGATCTTCCCAAATCCTGCTATCAGAACACCATCTACACCTACAACCGCTAATCAGCATAACGACTGGGATGTAAGGAATACAGGGGGAAGTGGATTATTGGGAAGTGAAAATTAACACCAAAATGAGCATTTGGATGGGGAAAGAAAAGTTTTAGAGAAGCAATAGAAGTTTGGGGTTTGCCCAGGACAATTACTAAGAGCAACTCCCTACCCAGAGAGCATTCAGTGACTATTGAAGCATCATTGTTATGATTATTAACAAGTAGCTGTTAACCACCTATTACAATACAATGGGACAGACAGGAAACCGATAAATACAAGCCCCAGGAAATAAAAGTACTTCCCATAAAGGACTTATGATCTAGTTATGGGCTTCCCTTGTGGCTCAGCTGGTAAATAATCCACCTGCAATGCGGGAGACATGGGTTTGATCCCTGGGTTGGGAAGATCTCCTGGAGAAGGGAAAGGCTACCCACTCCAGTATTCTGGCCTGGAGAATTCCACGGACTGTATAGTCCACGGGGTCGCAAAGAGTCAGACACGACTGAGCAACTTTCACTTTCACTTCACTTTCACTATAGGTGAAAAAACATGAGGCCAAAAAGTAGAAATTATAGTAATCTACATTTATTACTGACTTACCATGGACCAGTTATCTTGCAACAAAACTGTGATATAGCAGTATTTTGATGAATATTTCAAAGATGAGGAAATGTAGATATTATCATTGCCTAAGGGAGAAGAGCTAGGAAGTGGTTTTGAACTAGGTATGTCTAATATTTAGAACAAATATTCTTATTTCCTCCACATTAAAAAGGTTAAGAAGCCCAAAATAAATTTATTGCCATGGTGACTCAGATAGTAAAGAATCTGCTTGCAATGCGGGAGACTTGGGTTCAATCCTTGGGTTGGGAAGATCCCCTGGAGAAGGAAATGGCAACCCACTCCAGTATTCTTTCCAGGAGAATTGCCATGGACAGAGAAGCCTGATGGGCTATAGTCCACATGGTCTCAAAGAGTCAGAGATGACTGAGCAACTAACACTTTCACTTTCATAGTAGACAATATATCTACTAATATAAAATTGAATAACTATGCAAAGGAACATTTACATAATGAAGTATTTTGAAGACATTTACAACCTATGGGGGTACTTCCTGGTGGTCCGGTGGTGAGGGATCTGCCTTGCAATGCAGAGGCTGCAGATTCAATCCCTGGTCAGGGAACTAAGATCCCACCTGCCGTGGGGCAACTAAGACCTGACACTGCCAAATAATTGGTTCCGATTAGGAAAAGGAGTACGTCAAGGCTGTATATTGTCACCCTGCTTATTTAACTTCTATGCAGAGTGCATCATGAGAAACGCTGGACTGGAAGAAACACAAGCTGGAATCAAGATTGCCAGGAGAAATACCAATAACCTCAGATATGCAGATGACACCACCCTTATGGCAGAAAGTGAAGAGGAACTCAAAAGCCTCTTGATGAAAGTGAAAGAGGAGAGTGAAAAAGTTGGCTTAAAGCTCAACATTCAGAAAACTAAGATCATGGCATCTGGTCCCATCACTTCATGGCAAATAGATGGGGAAACAGTGGAAACAGTGTCAGACTTTATTTTTCTGGGATCCAAAATCACTGCAGATGGTGACTGCAGCCATGAAATTAAAAGACGCTTACTCCTTGGAAGGAAAGTTATGACCAACCTAGATAGCATATTCAAAACAGAGACATTACTTTGCGAACAAAGGTTCATCTAGTCAAGGCTATGGTTTTTCCTGTGGTCATGTATGGATGTGAGAGTTGGACTGTGAAGATGGCTGAGCACCGAAGAATTGATGCTTTTGAACTGTGGTGTTGGAGAAGACTCTTGAGAGTCCCTTAGACTGCAAGGAGATCCAACCAGTCCATTCTGAAGGAGATCAGCCCTGGGATTTCTTTGGAAGGAATGATGCTAAAGCTGAAACTCCAGTACTTTGGCCATCTCATGCGAAGAGTTGACTCATTGGAAAAGACTCTGATGCTGGGAGGGATTGGGGGCAGGAGGAGAAGGGGACGACAGAGGATGAGATGGCTGGATGGCATCACTGACTCGATGGACATGAGTCTGGGTGAACTCCAGGATTTGGTGATGGACAGGGAGGCCTAGCGTGCTGCAATTCGTGGGGTCGCAAAGAGTCGGACACGACTGAGTGACTGAACTGAACTGAACTGAAAATAAAATTTATGTGTTTAAATACTATTGACCAGAGAAATTCTGCTAACAGAAAAGATCAAGGTATGAAATCATAGGTACAGTGTGATACCATTGTTGTTATATATCCTGTAACGTGTATGTACACACAGCAGAATATTAGCAATGCTTATCTTTGAGTTGTGAGATTATCAGTAATTAATTTTCTCCCATTGTGCCTGGCACATCCCCAAGTTTTTGCTTTGAGCATTTGTTACTTTCATAATTAGAAAAAGACCAAATACAATAAATATATATAAATGGTAACCTAAGACTCTGTGTAGTAATTGGTACAAACAATAAGATGTGAGGACTTTCAAATGACATCATATTGGACATCAGGGAGGCTCCAGGATGCCATTGGCTCTGAAAGGAAGGCAGGTGAGGAAAAACGTAGGCCTCAAGGTAAGGTTGTAACATAAGCAAAGACCCAAAGGCAGAAATTGTGAAGTTGCCTTTGGGGAATAAGACTACTGTTTGGCTACAATGGAGAACTCTAACAGAGGGGGGTTCAGAGCAACAATTGACTTTACATCTTTTTTGGATCTTGTTCTAAAAGGTGGAACTAAGTAAAACTTGGATGCCTTTATGTGATAACATTTCTAGGACACAAAAGCCCAGCGTACCAGACGTGTCCTTTGGCTTAGAAACCCGGTTAGCAAGCCAGCTTCACAGTGGAATTTCACACATGAGAAGATAGGTAAGGGCCAAATTGGGGAATCCCTGAAACGCCAAGCAAGCAAGTTGGACTTTATCCTGAAGGCAGTGGGGAAACTCTGGAGTTTGAAGCAGGGGGGTAATGAGAAGAAAAACGTTTTAGTAAAATTAATCTGACAGCACGGGCTAAGTGGATTGGAAGGGAAACAATGACATGTCTCTTGTCATATGCTTCTTCATGTTGATATATTTTTCCTGTGAGGATTCTTTCTCAGTTAGGATTATAAACTCTTTGAGAAGAAAACCCATGTCTTAGATTCCTTTGTATCTCTAGCATTCCTGAGGATAAAGGAGGCATTAAACAGTGGATAAATTTTCCAGCTTTGACTTCAGAGAGTCCTCTGTGGAACTCCCAGTTTCTGAAAGGAGTATCCTTGACCTCTCTTAGCCTCAGTGTGGTCTTGTAAGATGGGGACAGTAACACCCACTTTGTAGGACTGTGGTGAGGATGAAACGAGACAATGAGATTTTGTGTGCAAAGCCCTTGATCAGAAGTGTGCTGTCCTCGATAACTCTTGTTCTAGCTATCACTGTTATGCCTAAAAAAGTTACCTGGACAACTTTATGGATGAAGAAAATGATGTTGATGTTTGAGTACGACTCTCTATCTTAGACACTGAGTGGAGGAATGTGAACCAAATATACCTGAGAAGCCAATTATCCTATAGGCAAAGTTGGACACTAGAAAGATTTGAAGGGCAAAGACTGACCCAGTGAAATGGAGACATACAGAGGCCAGCAGGATCTCTGTTTGTAAGCCAGGGTAAATCTGGAGCAAGTTAAAGAGAGATAGCTGGCTGGTCTGGGCTTATACTGTGCTGTGTGTGCTCACTCATGTCTGACTTTTTGCGACCCCATGGACTGTAGCCTGCGAGGCTCCTCTGTCCATGGCATTTTCTAAGCAAGAGTACTGGAATGGGTTTCCATTTCCTACTCCAGGGGATCTTCTTGACACAGGGATTGAACCAACATTTCTTGCATCTCCTATATTGGCAGGCAGATTCTTTACCACTCTGCCACTTACTGTAATAATAAGTGATGTCTGTGAGAAGCATGGGCCTCCCACAAGAATAAACAATGGTGTCTGGCAGCAGCTCATCCAGAGAAACTTTCCCATTTCTGCTAATTAATATTCACAGTGTTCTGCTTAATTGACTATGCCAAAGCCTTTGACTGTGTGGATCACAATAAACTGTGGAAAATTCTGAAAGAGATCGGAATACCAGACCACCTGACCTGCCTCTTGAGAAACCTATATGCAGGCCAGGAAACAACAGTTAGAACTGGACATGGAACAACAGGCTGGTTCCAAATAGGAAAAGGAGTTCGTCAAGGCTGTATATTGTCACCCTGCTTATTTAACTTATATGCAGAGGACATCATGAGAAACGCTGGACTGGAAGAAACACAAGCTGGAATCAGGATTGCCAGGAGAAATATCAATAACCTCAGATATGCAGATGACACCACCCTTATGGCAGAAAGTGAAGAGGAACTCAAAAGCCTCTTGATGAAAGTGAAAGTGGAGAGTGAAAAAGTTGGCTTAAAGCTCAACATTCAGAAAACAAAGATCATGGCATCTGGTCCCATCACTTCATGGCAAATAGATGGGGAAACAGTAGAAACAGTGTCAGACTTTATTTTTGTGAGCTCCAAAATCCCTGCAGATGGTGACTGCAGCCACGAAATTAAAAGACGCTTACTCCTTGGAAGGAAAGTTATGACCAACCTAGATAGCATATTCAAAAGCAGAGACATTATTTTGCCAACAAAGGTTCATCTAGTCAAGGGTATGGTTTTTCCTGTGGTCATGTATGGATGTGAGAGTTGGACTGTGAAGAAGGCTGAGTGCCAAAGAATTGATGCTTTTGAACTGTGGTGTTGGAGAAGACTCTTGAGAGTCCCTTAGACTGCAAGGAGATCCAACCAGTCAATTCTGAAGGAGATCAGCCCTGGGATTTCTTTGGAAGGAATGATGCTAAGGCTGAAACTCCAGTACTTTGGCCACCTCATGCAAAGAGTTGACTCATTGGAAAAGACTCTGATGCTGGGAGGAATTGGGGGCAGGAGAAGAGGATGACAAAGGATGAGATGGCTAGATGGCATCACTGACTCAATGGACATGAGTCTCAGTGAACTCTGGGAGTTGGTGATGGACAGGGAGGCCTGGCATGCTGCGATTCATGGGGTCGCAAAGAGTCGGACACGACTGAGTGACTGAACTGAACTGAACCTTCCTTCACTGGAGAAGGGCATGGAAACCCACTCCAGTATTCTTGCCTGGAGAATCCCATGGACAGAGGAGCCTGGTGGGCTACAGTCCATGGGGTCACAAAGAGTTGGACATGACTAAAGTGACTTGGCACAGCACCACACACCCTTCCTTCACAATGTCTCCTCCTTGCAGTTAGAACAGGCAGACACCTCCATGGCGGGGATGAAAATGTCCTGAGCTTGTGGAGACATGACAGATTCTAGTTCTTGGACAGAAAGTGCACAAGATGACTCTGGAGCTGCTCATTCTGTTATAAGACAAGAAAGCCACCAGCGACGAGTGTGATTGTGCCAAAAAGACACAAGAGCCAATCTGAAGAGATTCCCACTGACCTAAGATGGGATAACTTGGGCATCAAAATGTATGATAACTGCAATGGATTTAAAGATATCAAATATATTTTTTAAAAATCAAGTAAAATAAGAAACAAAAATTCACTGCTCTCCAAAACAAGATATACCTAGAAAATAGAACAATATTCTGAAAATTGATGTATAAAGGAAGCAAATCAAGTATTCTGACTCTTATATGAGTAGTATTTCAGGATAACCAAATAGCTGATGAGAAAAAAAAATATTCACAGGTAATTTGCAGCTAAGAATGCAGAAGGAAAATTTTATACATACGCTAGATAGAGAGTATAATAAAGCTCCAAGTAGTCATTGCCTAAATTTAAGTACCAACATTTTTCTAATCTTTTCTGCAACTTTTTTCCCTTGAGTATTTTAAAGCAAATCCCAGACAGCATCTCATTTCAACTGTAATTTTTTTTAATAAAAACAGATACCTGAAAAGCTACTGTTACACAATTACTGCGTCCAGAAATTATGCTGAAAGTAAAATGAAACTATATTAGATAGAAGTGACTTTTCATTAATTATCTTACCTAACCATCAATGAATTTGCAGAACACTTAAGTATAAAAGATAAATCAATTTTTATGAGCAAGACTGGGGAAAGGATTACCATGACTGACCACTACTCTCAAATGGACTTGATAACCCAAAAAACAATAGAAACTGCCAGAAATTATTCCAATATACCAAAGTTAATAGGCTCTGCTGCTAAGTTGCTTCAGTCATGTCCGACTCTGTGCGACCCCAGAGACGGCAGCCCACCAGCCTCCACCGTCCCTGGGATTCTCCAGGCAAGAACACTGGAGTGGGTTGCCATTTCCTTCTCCATTGCATGAAAGTGGAAAGTGATAAGTGAAAGTGAAGTCGCTTAGTCGTGTCTGACTCTCAGCTACCCCATGGACTGCAGCTCACCAGGCTCCTCTGTCCATGGGATTTTCCAGGCAAGAGTACTGGAGTGGGGTGCCATTGCCTTCTCCTAATAGGCTCTAGTGCATTTTAATTTACTTGACAATAGAGAAGAGCTTTATTTACCTTTCTAAATAAATCTGAGGCCTCATAATATCCATGCTATTCCCACCACAAAGTAACCATCGAGTATATCTATGAAGGAATAAAAAAGAAAGGCTACAGAAAAGATGTATATAATCCCCCAAATTTTCTGTCCTATGATCTAATCTCTCCTTTCCATTTAGATTGTTTATTTAAAACTTCTACAAGCAAATCCCTCCCCCAGGTAAGCACAAAAATGACTTACAGAACTGCCATCTATATCCATGAAATTGATTTTTTGTTACCTTTTAAAATCTTCAAAATCCTAAGGAAGGCTTCGAAAAAGCCTGTGGTGTTACAGTTACTATTTCTATCACTGTTATTCTGTCCTATATATACATACATACATACATATATATGTTTTAAAGGCTGACATTCCAAGGAATTGAACAAAATGACATCTCAGCTGTAAATGAAATAAAACAGCCACCTATATATGTTCGTGTAAAGTGTTATTTTCCATTGATTCAAGTTGATAATTTCCATACCTTAATTAAAAAAATTTTTTTCTCTTTCTTATATTTTTCAGTTTCATGGCTACAACATAAAAAGAAATCACACCTTTCTTGCCTGCCCTCATTATCTCTAACCTATGCTGTTTATCTGCTTTCATTACAAAAACCTCTATTTCCAATCAGCAGTGAAAGACAAAATACATTCTTCCAGAAAAAAAACATGGTCATGTATTTCTCAGTGTCCTGATATGATTCAACACAATGGTCTGAATAACAGAATTGTTAACACACAAACTGAGAAAAAGCAGCAACATACCAGCTCTGAGACACATAGAAAGATCTTTTTTCCCTGTTTTTTTTTTTTTTTTTTTTTTTTTTATGTCATTTTGCCTGAAACTCACATAGAGTTATCATGGAGGTAAAGGGAGACAAACGAGACAACCCTTTTAAGTTAGGAAGTTTTGGATTGACATGTGTACACTTCTATATTTAACATTGATAACCAACAAAGATCTACTCTATAGCACAGGGAACTCTGCTTGATATTATATAACAACCTAGTTGGAAAAAGAATTTGAAAAAGAATAGATACATGTATGCATAAAACTGAATCACTTTGCTATGTACCTGAAATTAACACAATATTGTTAATCAGCTCTACTCCAATATAAAATAAAAAGTTTTGAAAATTAAATACAATATGAGAATAGAAGGAAAAAATGAAAATGTATTACTTGCAAGAGAGAAGATATTGCCCATTTTACATTCCTGGGTGCAATTGCCCCGATTTGGTTTTCTCACCAGGAAGCAACAAGGCTGATTCATCTTTAAGGGAACATTGGTGAGTGGGAACTGGTACCTAGGTTGGGTACTGGAAGGTGGGCTCCAGCACCCCCAGATCAGCATGGAAAAATCAGTGGTGGGGTGTGTGAGTGAGATGAAGGACAGGGTCCCACGTGGGGGATGGATGTCAAAACCTGTCACTCACTCAAGAAATATATAGGCAGAAACACTGCTCTAGCTACTTAGAATGACAAAACAAATCTTGTCTGTTTCACAAAGCTCAGCCTTGATTAGCTCAAATCCAAAATTTTATGAGTATAGTTCTTAATAGGACTTATTTATTCCTTCAAATTTCCCCTACTTTCATTTGATATCTTTTGCCAAACTCTCTTAAGACATACATATACACATCCCCATGTACATATATACACATATATCTGTATTACAGATACATAAATACACACATGTATAGGTGGTGCATGTGACTAAAATAAAACTTCGACTCTGTTTTTACCCTGTTTTTTATCCATGAAATTCCAATTTGTAGCAGAGATGGTGGCTACTAAATAATATGACTCCTCATCTCATCTCTTAAAGATGAAGCTCAGGTCAGTTTAAATATGTCTTTCATGAAAGGGATAGATTATTGACCAAGTGCATGAATGAAAGGAAGGCAGCTTTTACATTCGAAGCAAAACTTGAAAACTCTAGAAGTTAAAGAGGCATTTTTGGTCAAAAAGAAATAGGTAAAGTTGTAGAAGAGAAAATCCCCAGTTTTGGGTCAGATAAATTTAACTCTGACCTCTGTCTCCATCGTCTGTTCTGCTGGCTGCGTGGTCTGGCACAAGTCATCTCCAAATTTTAGTCTTCTTGCCTGTAAAACAGGAGTGATAATATCCACGTCAGTGAGTTGCAGTGAGCATTGATGAGATACTGTACAAATGATGTAGTACATCCTCAATAAACGACATTTGTTATTTTTGCCACTCTTATGTCAGGAGGAAAAGAGCCAACCCTGGAGGAACAGAGGAGAGATATTTGAGTCAGCGCGCAGATGTTTTCCGTCTTATTTTCACATTCCACACCACTTCAGTCTGACCCAAAAACACAGACGCCAGCCAGAAGGAAGCCCACCCAAGAATCATAAAGATAGATGCCAAATTGAATTAGTTAACCCCTGATTTAAATACAAGGACATTATATTTTATGAATCAATTCCTTAAGTACCCCACAGACCACAGGTATAGAAAGCCCTTAACTAAGTTTATTTTTTAATGTTAAAAGTACATTAATTATGAAGAAAAATATAATAAACAAGCATCAACCCACCCAACTGCAGAATGTTAGCACTTTGTCAAATTTGCCTCAAACTTTTTAAATAAAAGGCATGAAATGTTGCAGATAAAACCGAAGTCTTTTTTGTTCCTTGCCGGAGTCCCATTCCTTTCCCTTCCCAGAAGTAGCAATGATAATGAATATGGAATGGCTCTGTCCTGAAAGTCAGTGTTTTCTACTTTTACCAAGTAAGTTGCATATGTAAACAAGAGATGCCTTATGGAGTTTTACATTTTTATACATGGATACACTATGTAGTATTCTGAAACTTTTTTACTTTCATTTTGTTTTTAAGAGCTGGGCCTTCTGATTCATATAGATGTAGTTTACTTATTCAAATGCTATACAGTCATTATTTTTTTTAACCAAGGCAATTCTCCTTGAAGAAGGACAAGTTAAACCCAATACTTTTTACCAGCATAATCAAGATATATGTTTACCTTTTCAGAATTACTTTCTCTCTTGCAGGCATGTCTCCTTGTACTTATGAATTGCTGATGATATTACTAATTATTCTTTCATTCAATCTATATTTATTGTGAATCTTGCATGGGAAAGGCACTATTTTAGGTGGTGAGAATACAGAAGAGATGAAATCAAACATGAATCTCACCCTCAAGTAGCTTTTTATCTGCTAGAAGAGATAGACAACACACCATTATTCAAATAATAAGCAAAATAACCTCGGCTCATAATAAATTCTCTCAAAAACTGAAAGCAATCATATTATGAGAGTGAGAGGAGTGTGGTAAGATAGCTACTTTAATTAGCATGGTATAAGAAGGCTTTCTGAGTAATGGTTACAGTTGAATGGAAATTTCAAGAACAAACAAGAAAGAGGCACATGTGATGAGAGCAGGGATGAGCATTCCAGGCAAAAACAACAACAAAAAATGCATTGGTGAGCTCTCTCACTCTGTTTAAGACTCAGAAAAGAGAGCAATACTATGGGAATATAGTGAAACAGGGACTGAGTATTATGTGATGACGATGCAAAAAGGAAGGATGGAGTCCTGTGAGGAATTCTAAGGAGTTCAGGTTTTCATTTAAGTGATACTGGCAACCTGCAATCGTAATAAGGGAGCTACACGATCTGATTTAGGGGTTTAACTGATCCTTGTAGATTCTGGGTAGAAAATAGATTATAAGAGTGTAAGAATGGGAGCAAGGTGACCAAGCAAGACACTGTCTCAGTAGACCAAGAAGAGATAATCACGGTGTGGACAGAGATGGTGGCAGTGGAGATGGAGAAAAGATAAAGAGATGTGAAGTATCTTTGGGGGATGTAATAAAAAAAAATGCATTGGTAGAGTGACACTAGAAGATGAAGGTGAGGGAGAAATCAAAGAGAATTCCCAGGTCTTAGGTGCTAGGTATCAATGCCATTTATTGAAATGAGGAAGGTTGGGAAAGAAAATTGTTCAGTCCAGGAAAAGTCAAGACTTCTCTCTATTAAATACATTTAGTTTGAGATGACTAGATGCTAATATATACCCAAGGAGACATCTTGAGTAGTCAGTAAGCATTCAGACCTCATGGGAGAAGTCAATACCAGAGATATAAGCATGTAGGCATCATTTAAAATTATAAGACTAGAGGAAGTTACTGAGGGAGAGCAGGCAAATGCAGATAAAAGAGTACAGGATGTTTTACAGTACAGGATGGGTCCTGGGAGGACTCCAATATTTAGAGGACTAAGAAAAAAAGAACTCATTGAAAAAAGACTGAGAATAAGTAACCAAAAAGGTAAGAATCAGTCGTGTCCTACTCCTTGAGGCCGCATGGACTATACAGTCCACGGAATTCTCTAGGCCAGAAGACTGGAGTGGATAGCCGTTCCCTTCTCCAGAGGATCTTTCCAACCCAGGGATGGTCTCCCACATTGCAGGGAGATTCTTTACCAGCTGAGCCACAAGGGAAGCCCAAGAATACTGGAGTGAGTAGCCTATCCCTTCTCCCTTCTCCAGAGAATCTTCCCGACCCAAGAATTGAAATGGGGTCTCCCGCATTGCAGGCAGATTCTTTACCAGCTGAGCTATCAGGGAAGCCCAATGCTTAGACAAGGAGTAAGAAAAAAGAACTCACTGAATAAAAAAAAAAAAAAACCGAGAATGAGTAACCAAAAAGTAAAAAGAACCCCAGGGGAATCTGTTATCAAGGAAACTAAAGGAAGATGTATTTCATGACAAGGGTATCTTTAATGGCATGGAGAAAAATGAGGCCAGATTGAAGAGCATAGAGAGTGAATAGGAGGTGAAAACATGGACAGATAGAGCATAGATAATTTTCAGAGAAATGATGCTTTGCAGGGTGGCAGAGACATCAAGCACTAGAAGGGACTGTGTGGTCACCAGAGGTTTCTGATAATGTGGGAGAAGTTGGTGATGCAAAGAGAGAAGAAGTGCAGAGAAAATTAGGTCTTTAAGAAGGTAGCAGAGGAGTGCATATATTCAGACACATTTATATGTGTGTATACACATATGTATGTGTATATAGCATTATATATTTTTCTTCATGTTAAAAATAAGACGGATATATGTAGAGTTGGGCTTCTATGTTAGGTGATGGGAATGTAAGGAGTATATATCTGATTTCTTCAGTTTCTTTTTCAGGGGCTATCAGGGTCATCACTGAGAATGAGGGATTGTGGAGAGCATGTAGGATATTCTATGTGAGAAGAAATGAAGGAAAACATTTTCAAGAAAGCATAAAAAGGAGTCTCTAGGGAAATCTCACAGTGTTGAATGTAAGTTGATGAAGGCAAGAAGCTTTGAGTCATTCATTCACTGCTCTATCTCTTACTGAGAGCAGAGT